>NC_091949.1:32024204-32624204 GCF_041260155.1 Ptychodera flava
GCAGATGCGAGATAGTTCAACATTGACGTTGAATCATTCGAATAAAATTTGAATATCGAAACAATGCACATTAATTGAATTTGCATACATGAATACTTATCAACTTCACATACATATGCACTAATTGGCCCTTTATAGTCAAAATTAAACTCTAGGTCTCCTTGCAAATTTACACTTGAGCAAGTTTTCACAAATTTCTATATATTTTATTAAAAAACTATCATTACCCTATTGCTGTGTGTTAACTCAACGGGAAAATTGAATTTTCGATCTTCACAACAAGAAAAGGGTACAGATGTTTTCTACGAGCTAAAAACTAACGACGAGTAATGATACCTTGAGTGTTTAAATGTCTATTCCCTGGGCTCATTAAACCGCAATAGTCAAATATTGTATTTCACTTGTGAGACAATTAAAATTTCGCGAAACACTGAAACATTTACATTTCTTTATTTGCAATTAAATTGACGACTACAGCACTTTGAGCACATTTAATTTTTAGCAATTTAATTAACGTGGTATTGATATTGTAAAGCTCTAGGCATGAGCCTATACTTTTGAATATATAAGTCATATTCATTTCACAGTTTACTGTAGAATATGACAAATCTTACGCATATATTTACATATACTACGGGTCATATGTTGGGGCAGGATGTGTTCGCTCATTTGAAATACCTAACACCATTGTTTAGGTCTATGAACAGAAGGCCAACTGCCTTTCTTCTATCTTCATTGATTAGTTTCGGCCCTGTCGCCTTATGTTTTATGCTTTATCTGTCAATATTGTCAAACGCCTGTGTCTGCTTAATTAAATATTCAAATACATGGCTGTGACTAAGATTTTGCGCTGTCGGATCGGTTAGTATGCTTCTTTCCTTATATTGTCTCTAAAGTGCATTATTGACATCCAATTAGTCGCCAAAACCTATCAGCTAGATGTCTTACCGAATGATGTGATGCATAAACTAGTGACGTATTTGAGATCACTGCATTTTATGTTTGTCTAAATTCAGAAGTTCGTGTCATATGACCAATTTCCTACAACCAAATTGGTTCATCAATATATCGTTATCGATTTTATGTACATACTTTATAATTTTGTTATCGTCGGCCGACTGATATATATATATCTTTTATGAAAAATCGATACATGTCGATAGAAGTGCGTCAGGCCGAATATGTATGTTAGATTATTATACTTATAACAACGTAACAGGCTCATTCATTGCAACGATTCGCCACTCTCATATGGCGAGCAAAGAGGCAAAAAGCTAATGGCCACAGGCTCGAAAAATGACTTTAAGAGTGTACTTTTTAGAGTTATTTCCATAAGGAGACATTTTATGAAAAGGTATCCAGTCACGTACCCATGGGCAGAGTGTCGTCTGCGTCTGTACTTCTGCAAGCCTCCGTGTATAAACGGGAGCTACAGCCGTCGTGATCAGGTAAAAGGTGTTCATGGTGCCCCAGTTCAGCAACATGTGATCAGCTCTGAAACTTGGGTAATAACCAACAAGTTGGCCGACATTGTATTTTTAGAGACATTGTACAACTCAATCCAAACATTCTAATTTTCAACATCGTAAAAAATCATCCTACATGACAAACTTAAAGACAGGCGGTGCCATCTCTAGTGTAGCAAGTCTCCCTTCACAAGAATGGCTGTCTTAAGTATGAATACATTCTCATCAAGCGCAGCTTTGGATATCTTAGCATCAAGAGTGATACCAAACACAGATACAGTGATGTGGAAGTAATCAAGATGATAAATTTCCTAATTAACAACACATCACATTTGCTATAATAACATTCCTGTGGACGCAAACTGTGCACTGCTTTTTGTAGACTTATTCTTGTACTCGTACGAAGCCGAGTTCATGCAGTCTCTCCACAAATCGGGATGTTAAAGGATTGCCAAGTGTTCTGATAACACTCATAGATATATTAATAATCTCATAAGTTTAAACAATCCTGGTTTATTATGCTATCTCCATCACATCTACCCTGATGACTTTGAAATCAAAGAAACGATTGAAAGTGTGGGTTCAGCATCATGCCAAGATAAGTTTTCGAGATTTGGCAAAATACACTGCATATACTGTATAAGCTAAAGCTTATAGCGTATACATTTCACAACTCCTTAGATAATGTAGGGCTTGTAACTCACAGTTGATGAGAAACAACCTATTCGCACTAAGCTGGAGAGCAAGTAGATTAAAGTGATGGTCAAAGATCGCTGGTTTTCTTATTTGTGCGTACTCCGTATAATAAAACACGGGTCAGTTTCAGCGTTACAGTTGCCGATTGCCGTCTACAATACCTATTAGTACAAGATACGGAGCATGTTAGTATAATTTATACAAATCGCAAGTTTAAAACACTGAAAAATATGGGCTTTAGTACCTATACAAAATTGTATGATTCGTGTGTGTCTCCTATACTTGATTATTGTTCTGGGGCATGGGGATATGGTAAACATGACACAAATAGGGCACTTCGCTTTTTCCTTGGTGTTCACCGATTCACGCCAATTCACGCAATTACAGGGGATACTGGCTGGGATTCTTGCAGGGTTCGTAGACATGTATCTATGATCAGATATTGGAACCATCTTATTCAATTAGATGAGAGTCGATTAACAAAGAAAATATTTCTATGGGATTTTGCACTTAATTATAGTAACTGGTCCTCAGAGATTGTAAATATTTGACGACGTTAATCTTGACACATATTTTGATATGTTTTTGCCTATAAACCTCTCTATATTAAAGCAGCGTCTGCGTTTCCAACAGGAATTAATTTGGGCTCAAACTGCTAGAGATAAAACAAAATTACGTACATACATTCTTTTCAAAAATGTTTACCGAACCGAATTGTACGTTTCCATGAATCTTTCTCGAAGCCAGCGGTCCTTTTTAGCGCAGTTTCGATCGGGTGTATTACCTCTACGTATAGAAACAGGCCGATATAGAGGCGAAGCAACGAATGATAGACTTTGTATATTTTGTGACCAAGGGGCTGTAGAAAACGAAACCCATTTCCTTCTGTATTGTAATCTTTATGATGATATAAGGAATATGCTCATTAATTTTGATAATGTCGAATTCAACAATCTGTCGTCAAACCAGAAATTGGTATATTTATTGACAAACCCAGTAAATATTCGAAATACGGCAAAATACATAGAAAAGGCTTTTCTGAAAAGAAAAGATGTCTTATATAGAAACAGCTAAATATTATCTTTTTTTGACAGAAAACAATGTATTTGTTATTGTGCACCGTCTTTCTTTGTACTGTATATTTTATTTTGATTCTAGGTGACATATAAGCCCATTGGGCTGGGAGGGAAAACCTCATGTCACTATAATAAACAAAACTACTACTACTACTACTACTATATTAATGAGCATTGTTTCGGTATGGAAATTTTATGCTAACTATTCTTTATCAATATGGAATATTTATGTGCCCCGAATCTTGCATTGTACACAACACAATTCGGTTCCATGGCAATCATTAATCACTTTTCGGTATGTCAAGTTTCAGATAATTCTCGAATAGATTCGAGAGTGGTGAGATATGGAAATTGCCCACCAAATTGCTATTACTAAGCATCGGGAATCGGAGGTGCGGTCGTAGAAAGCATTCAATCTCGAGAAGGTTGCATTTATATTACCGAAATTGCATGGGGCTGAGTTCTTCGGTGCAAAACTTTGTATAACCTGTTTGTTCATCTGAACGTAATATTTCGCTATAAGTATATCAATAGTAATCCAATGCACGACGACTGGATACCCGACTTCCGTCGCCTGTCGATTTTCTCAGCGCTGGCCTTGAGTTTGAGCAAGACTGAAAAATTCAGTAGTGTAGAGGTCTCAGCCAACTCCTAGGGTTCACGCTAGCGTCCCACATCGAACACAATGAGTTATCATAGAGAGATATTGGACTTGAGACCTGCCGTTACTTGGCCGGTGAAATTGCATCGGAAATACAATTTTATCGATCATTGAATTATTAATTGTATCATTTTGCACGAAAAGCAACACACCAAATATTATTTTGTTCGAGGTGTTCCGTTACACCGCATAGTTTGGTTATAGCCACTGTCATTATGTCGACTACTGAGCGGAGTCACCTGGAGAGGACCCGCACTGCGTTGATCTGATCAGAGAACCAAGATTGGCTAAGTGCACACCTGGAGATTCACGGTTTGCTTCGCCAACCATTCGATTGGCAGCGATTTTTCAATTCACAAGCGGTCGCTCCTCGTCTGACTTTTCAAACAAAATCGTATAAGTGTATTGTGAAGCGTGTCAGATTTTAAAACTAGGACCTCTAATTGGTCGTTGATGTATTTATGATGGAGACAATATTAATATGATGTAACTTTTTTGACACAACAAACCCAAAAGGCTGTGTTTTTGGACCTCTCTTCCTGTGTTACTTAGTCCATGGAGCTAAAAACAGAATCCTTCCGTTTCTAGCTCCATCAGTGCGCAGTCGGAACCATCTTGCATAATGAGCGTAAATGTCACTGTTAAGACGTTACGTACAGTATGGATGTCAGACAATGTACATATTCGCCATATTGCAAAACATTATTGGATGAATAAAAAGTAGTCAATTGACATGCAATAGCTGATCTAACTTGTATAAGGCATTTTTCTCACGTTGCAGATTCTATTCACCTGCTATTGTCTTTGTTACAATGTCATTCTCACTTTTTATTCAATATTCAAATGAGAGGGTCAATATTCTCTTACAAGAATCGGCAAACTTCGATGAGTGATCCTACTCTGACGTTGCTACGCACCATTTCTCATATTTTGCAAGTTTCAATGTCTAAAGCGGATAAAAGCCCTAAATGTTTTTAAACCTTGTAGATTAAATTAGATATATATTATAGGCCATTTAAGAAAATTATTTGTTTACCGTCCTGGATTTTTGAAAAACCTACCAGCCAGCCAGGGAAAAAGAACAAACAGACAAAAAACACAAGCGTATTGATATAAGCTCAATTTTATTTGATTTCCTTTGGAAAAATAATTGTAACGGTGTTAACATTACGTTTGTTTTCTTAATTTTCTCTGAAAACATACCAGCACGCGGACGGCAAACAAAGAATTGTATTTAAAGCGCCTAACTTTCACCACAGTGTGAGAGAATATCATGATTTATTATTCTGTATGCTCTCGTTAGGACGAATCGCACTGTGTTTGTACTTGACCTTGAAAGCTGGTCTACATGGATATAATTCCAATGCTAGCGTACGCATGAGCAACGGAGATGTTAGAACAAGTAGTAACATCATGAAACTCGATCTATATTTTTCAAGATATCTTTTATTTGCATCAGCCTTGAAAGGGTATGATTAATAAAACTTTTGCCGTTATCAGAACTTTGCAAACGATGCGCCTTCTATGAGTGTATATTTATTCCAAATTTTGTCGCTTCACATGAAAACAAACGATTTGAGTTAGGGAAATCTGTGAATTATCATTTTTTAAAACCGCATCCATCGAACACAAACCAGACAAATATTTCAGTAACCATTAAATATATCGCACTATAAAGACTCGTTAGGAGCTGTCGGCACAAATAAAGTACACTAGGCCCACATTCTTCACATGGTAGATATCAGTATTTGTTAGAATATAGACATTAGAGCTGAGAAACTCTCTATGGTTAGAGGGTGCCTTTTATGGTGAAAAATGCAAACAGACCCCTAAGATAATTTTGAAATGTGCGAAAGTTTGGTGTAGCTCAGTATTCTAGAGTCAAAAATAACGCGATCTGATTCGTCGAGACGCAAAATAACGAAACCATTCCGTGATTGTCACATACCCATGACCATATCATTCCAACCTTGTGACGTTGACAGTAGAATATCAGCCGTGATATTTCACGCCAAACGTCGAAGTACACGATACATGTCATCAGTTCCGGAACTACATTCACAACTTGGAAAGTAAACAAAGCAAGCAAAGCAAAGCAAATAAAACGGCTGCCGCTCTCAACCTACGATGCGATTTTGCCAAAGTAAAACGAATTGACGGGCTTTCAGGAATAAGGATATTTTGGGTTGCCATGTACAGTCCTAGTCAACTTGAATCTTGTAGTGTTATCCTATGGTAGTTCTATTGAAGTTCTTGTCATTTTTTGTACATGCTCCAGAAAGAAATGTTAGGGGTAGCGTGGCACGGTTTACCTCTTGGCGCCTGGCGTGACAGTGATGTCGAGCGAGACACCTGTTGATGTTATCACCACTCGGTAAGACGATACGGCGCAATCGCAATCGGGAGATTTTTGAACTAGAGGAGAGCTTTGGATTGTAACAGCATCTTGTAATATAGAATTCCTACTCGTGCGACTCTTGAATCTTGTCTTATGGTGTTCATGGAGATATGGATGCGTCGCTCGAGGTGTTGACTTCTGTGAAAACGTCGTTTAATAGCAGTTTACATTTTAGGATGTTTATGTGCATGGCAAAATAAAATCATATCCTCAAAATTTAAGGTGTCTCCTATCATTTGTGAAATTCTTGGCATCATGGTATATGATTAATCGGGCATTACCCAATATTGTCTATTCCTTCTTTCCCATCAACATTCGTGTCATTTTTGCTGCGTCGCACAGCACAAATGACACTCATGCTGATATGACACAGGGAAAAGTCGATATTAGGTGATAACGTCTGAACATCACGGCTAATATTTTACGGTAAACGTCACCAGGATGGAACGATGTGGGAGTGAGTTCATGATAAATCCGCAATATAACAAAGTTGAAACCTCACTAAGCGACCCTGAACATGAAACAACTTTATGCAAAACAAATCCTCGATCAATAGATTAGTAGCAAAAACAGATTATCTACTTACATGGATAAAAATGAGGTAAAACTATTACAGTAAAACTGCAACAAATGGCGCATACAAAATTTTGGTTAAATGTGGATGTCGTCTGCAGTAGCGCGTTTCAGAGGTATCTGTGTACATGCAGAGAAACAAAGGCATCACCGGGCCAGAGTGTGAGTGACTATAATTATTCAAATTTTGGGGCTACGTCATATTACACGCAAACTTAAATCGAAGTTTCAGTTAGAATAATGTAGCATTTGAAAATTTTCATATAAGAATTTCAATGTAACATTTTACAATAACTCCTCTATCGAAGGTAATATACCGCTAGGTTTTTGCATGAAGTTCAGGAAATATACGCTCTCACTATCGCTCTTGCGCGTATGTCGTCAATTGGTCAGAATCTTGTAGTATACCCGTCGCTCGGGGTCTATCAAACTTATGAATGAAAAACTTCATACTGCGATTGGAGATGAATAATTAATAACACTTAACACACTTTAGAAAAAAACTCCAGAAAAGAGACGTCATCGTATTGCAACTTAGAAGAGTTAGAAAAAGTAGCAATTAGTAACATCATGATGTTAGTCATCAACGCAAGTCATCAAATTCCACAAAGAAATCAAACCTGATTGTCAGCGTTTGACGGCAGAATTTTGATGTAAAATTTTATAATGTAGCAGCAATGTTGACCATTTACAATCAGATCTTAAACCTCACACCCATACAGCATCATCGATTGGCACTGAACGACCGAAGGCACAACCACTGAGCCATATCGCAGTCTCTTCATGGATGAGGATGATGTGTCACTGGCCTGACGTGATGTTGCAATGTAATTTTTGCCGTGATGCAAGATTTAAAGCCGTATAAACACCAATCACACACACACACACACACACACACACACACACACACACACACACACACACACACACACACACAAGTTACTGTCACCACTCAAAGAGACTCACTGTATTGGTACACTGAAGTTCAGTTGTCTGGAGCAAGACTTGTTAATCATCCGAGTCATTGCGGAGAAAAAAATGGAGAATGTTATATAAATGGAATAATCATTAATGGGATATAAACAAATATATTCGAATGCGTGTAATAATTTTACAATTTACATGGCATAGAGACAACTAACTTGCCCACATGGTATCTGGTATATAAAGGAACAGGTGTAATATAATATTAGCGATGCAAGTGCGAGTACCATAACCCTCAAGCAGCAGCATATAGATGTATACTAAAGAGGTAAGCTATGCACTAAAACAAAAGGGCATGAGGGTCATTAACGGTTAGGCTTTCGCTTGTCATCCTTGCGATTTTTCAAAAGTCAGAAATGCTGGCACTATCGAAAGGGCACGTGCACCTGCTCACTGTCGTTGTTTTAAGAGTCATAACCCCCCTCATCCTCAGTGTAAGTAAATCATGCAAGAAGTGACTGATCTGGGTTGGATTAGCGCTGGACATGATAATTACGTCACAGATTTGCATAAACAGAATAGCGACGGCATATCAAAGCCACTGAAAGAAAAGTTAATGAGTGATGTAGATTTTAGGCATAAATTAGTAACGGACCATAAGACCGCAAAAGAAATCATGAATATGCATAATGTGTATCGCTAGCAGTTTAGTGAAGCTTAAGTTTATTATTAGATTTAACCCTTGTTTTCTTTAGGCACTTTTACACAGGAAACTGTTACATTGTTCGATGGTAAACACACAATCTTAAGTAATAATTGACCATTTGAATTAAATTGAATTGAACTGAAGTTCAAACCTGAGATTTTTGTAACGGTTCTTTAACTGTTGCTTGCCTCGGGCCGCGTGCGCGGGGCTCTCAATTAAAGTTCGTTCTAGGTCTGACGTTAGGATAGCAGGTGTTTAATTGTAGTGTCGTGACATCAATGTGGCAGTGAACAGCAGCAAATTTCACGACAAGCAAGCGGATCAGTGTGATCCGAGAGTTTTGTTCAAAATGAAAATTGACGGTGGTATTTTGTGGGAGTATTATGTGCTTGAGGTTTTGAAAATGAAAATGCTGACATGATACACTTGATGTTGCCCTAGCTCAGAGTACAATAAAAGGCAATTCTGCAGCATAAATGATGCATCTCTTCGATCTGCACAATTTTCTGTAGTGACTATGATCACGAGGGAAGCTGGTCAGCATAGTCTGGCCCATGACATTGTTAATGCTTATTGGAAACTATGCTGTACTATAACGTACTGTCTGTTTCTGAATAAATAATCTCATATTTACAAATGTGTTATTCGCTTTTTTGTAAATGAGATTATCATGTGGAGAAGGAAGTGGTTTTCGATGGCCGTCAGTGACTGTAAACTTGTACGACAAATTAGCGGTGTATTTTGGTCTTTGTTTGTTGTGTGTGATTGCGAGGTAGTTAAATATAGCGGTATCGTCCATGTTTGCTCTGTGTCGTTGATCGGTACTATTTTCACTCTTAGCAAAGACAAGGATAATAGGTGTCGCTAGGGAGAAATTAACGATTTCCGATGCATTGCAAGTACACGAAGTATGTGTGTGTTGGCAATGTATCCTCCAAGGCATCCAGTCAAAACCTTTGGCAACAAGGAAAGAATAGAGACTATCCATTTCTGTATCAATGCGACTCGAAATGGAAACAACTGGCATAAACTACAGTCGCCTCATCGTCGTTGCTAGTTTCAAATTTCAATTACAGAACAAATGCAATTTTAAACGAGTAACTGTTGAACCAGTTTTCGTCTCTGTTTATCGATGAGACTGAAATCTGCAACTTTGTGTACATGACCATAACCGAAAGCATGTCTTATCAGAAAACAGCATTCCGTGAATAAATGAATGGATGAACCAATAAATGAATGATTTTTTATCAATCAATTACAATCAATTAATGTTAGCTAAGTAAACAAATATTAAATTCACATTAAATGCCTAATTAATTAATTAGTTTGCTTTGTTCTCAAAGGTTTTGACTGGATGCCTTGGAGGACGAATTGCCAACACAACACACATACTTCAAACATATCGCAAATCGTTAATTTCTTCCTAGCGACATGCTTTGCCTAATCCATGTCTTTGCTGAGAGAGAAATGTATCTGAGAAGAATATTGGTTCTCAGTGTGTGGCCTACACCGTTGGATGAGACAGCAATGAGCGCGACGTGGGTAATTCGTGGACACGAAAAAAACGCCTATGGACTTGTTTCTCTTCAAAAACTTAAAAATGACCTGTTCATATAAATCGTTCCATTTTGTTGCAAAATGAAATAGCATGTTTGCCCTCCTCAACATGCACTGGGATATTAATCAAATATCTTCTGTGCGGAGGGAGGAGGGCGAGGGGGTGTTCCTGGTGGAAAGTGCGGAGTTGAGGAAAATCCCTGTAGACCGGAAGGAAAGTTTCCAATTATGTGCGATGGAAGTTGAGAACAGTTTTCGACGATTTGTACGTAGAAAACACTGGATTCTTATTCACGAAATCGGCAGTTGGCTAGACGTGATATACGGTCGGTTTGGTAAATTTCACAAGAAAATCAAAAAGCCGTCTACCTACTGGAGTGCATAGCGCTGTTTAATTATCTAGCGTTTCGGGCCATAATACTATTTTGGATAACTGTCCCTCTTTGTATTTAGCTTCGACGCTAAACAAACATCGGCTGATTGACTGATTGTTAAAGCTGAATTGACAGATCTGACTGAGAGTATCGGTGGGTGGGTGACGACTGTGGTGCATGCTTTGAGTCGCAAAACAAAGACAAATGTTAGGCTATATTAAGTAAAACACAATATTAGGCTATATTATGAAATAAAAAAATGCGGTTTGAGAGTAAAGAGTCGTTTAGTGGAGAAATGGATAGCCGAGTATTTCAATAAGTTCTTGCCGAAAGTAAATCGAGGCGGTATGGTATGTGTCCGATAAAACGAAACATCAGGGTACTGTGACATGTGTTGTTTATTTACTCCACATACCGCTTGTACATGGAGACCAGACTCGCTGTTTCTAGTACGGGTAGTGCTAAAGAAAAATAATCCACTTTCTACATTGTCAGTTTATTTGCACAGAAATGGCAGCATGAGAGGCGTCGAGAACTTGGTGAATGGTTTCAGGGGAAACAAACTATCCACGACTGTTTTAAAATATATATTCTTCAATGGCGGGGGTTTACGAGACCCGTATAACTTCTTTGTCACTGCATCACCTGTGAAAATATCGTTCAAGATACACAGCCGTCGGGGATTCAACATCGCAACCAATGACAACATGCAAGATGGCCCGGCCCGCATGTTAAATTTCAGCATAGAGATTAGAAGTTCAAGATAGAGCGAAGTATAACAGAGATTTCAACGCAGTCCTCCAACGTAAACCAATCGCAACTAAATTAAAAACTTTCTTCAAAATAGACCTTGGAAGAGTTCAATCATAAATGTATGCATATCAAAGAATTCGCTCTGAAAAAAAGGCTTATCGTGACATTAGAATGCATTAAAAAGAGTTTCAATATTTCGTTCAATCGACGCCTGTTGAACAGTAAAGACGTGCGAAGACACGTAAAACATGTCAGTGATAATCGTGTCCCGCTGCTGAGACATGACGTTGACGATGTAATGCTGAAGTTCAATGACATGACAGGTATTTAGAGTGGGTACATGGCCGTGTAACTTCGTATCGAGGTCATAGTGGGGGTGTTCAAGTTGTAATTCTTGTTCTAACGTGATGTGACTCCCATGCGAACTGACTTTACAGTATCATTGACTAAACTGGCCAAATGAACTAGCGTCGCTATAAAAGGGTAGTTAAGCGTGTCATGAGATTAAGGGGATAATAGCTGTATTTCAGTCAGCGTTTCATCATTTTTGTTGTCGAAAACATACATTTTTATTCAGTCTGCTCCCTAAAGTACACGAACGTCCAAATTATTAGCTTTGCCTTATCAATTTTATTGTTGACAACTTGACTCTAACCGTGGCTAAATTTCAACAATCAACAATAATGTTAGATATTACAAACGTAAAGACTTCGTCTTCAAATTGGACATTTCGGCATGATTTGGGCAACTGAACAACGAATATGGTTTACAAATATAAGCAACTTAACTGAAAATACATCGAAAGTAACAGCAAATTTGCCCCAGAAGCTTAACATGAAAAACAAATTGTGTTCTGCGACCCTTTACTGCGGTATACGGTTGGCCACATCTTGCTTACTTCTGCCAATCTCTGCCTAGTTAACTTCCTTCAGATAACGCGTGCAGATGGGTGCCCCGGCAATGGGAGTGACATACAGACGCGCCTCGTTGGAAAGTTGGAACAGGTCTTATTTATCGGCTTGCTGATTACAATCTTCGCTGGTCATTTACTTTGTCAGGGAAAGGGACTGAAACGAATCAAAACAGATGAAGACACGGCGGGTAAACCGGTGACAAAGACCGTGTAGAAAGTCAAACCAGAATAGACGCTGAGCAAAAGAAAAGTTTGTCGATGGGTATCGTTTCCAGCTGAGACGGGCCCAGTGAGTTGACGTGGCGATAAAGAACTCGCCGAGTCTGTCGTGAATGGTGATCGACTGTGGTTTAACGATAACGAGTGAAGAACGGCAAAATAATTGTTTGATAAATTAGCAATGACTGACAAAGGCCTTTTGATCTCACTTGAATGGACAATTGTGCTCGACTGGGGTTTCGTAGCCCCGTACTCTCGACTCGAATCTACTCCGCAACAGCGATCGCCAGAGTTTTTTCGACGAAGAAGTAATATACATCGTGCATGTTAGTCATCATCGTCTTCTCAGTAGCTAACTTCTTGACGTCAGAAGTCCGCTAAAGGTTCCAAACTCACCAAAGACGAACGTAAATTACAATAACATATGGAGAAAAAGCGGTAATCAGCATTATCGCACATTGGACCATATGCTTTGGATATGCGGGCGGGTAGACACGGGGTGAAACGATTAAAAAATCCCAGCGAAATAGGCTTGGATAAAGCGCCCCTATTCAGGCTAGTCTAAAGGGTAGTCAGTATATCTATAAACTACATGTATTCGGCTCAAGTAAAAGACTTCTTCAGTATTGTTTTCACCACTGCCATTCTTCATGTGTGTTTGGCATGGCAACTAACACGCTCTCTCTCAAAGGAGTGCTTCATCGCCACGTGCCTGCCACTATAACATCAATTACTGATATGTATTATCGGGCCTTTTTTCTGCAGCGACGGGTTGTGTCGACTACATGACTGTACAGAATGCGTTTAATTCGCGGCACGTGGCGACACTTTAACAAAACGCTTAATTATGCTTCAGTACACCGCTGACTTGTCACTCTTCTATCCAACAATTTTTGGATTCGTCCCTCTTTATTTTTTTAACCTCCTCTGATAATTGTAGTACGGGGAAAATACGCGGTAAAGGCAACGTCTGCACTCGATTACCGTTTATGACGAAAAAAAGCGTTTACGAGACTTCATCGACTTTTTGCGGAATTCACTTGTCGTGTGTATCCACAGGGAAGTGCCGTACTTGTAAATAAATAGATATGCCCTCGTTTGACCATTCACAACACATATTTGCACTTGATAGCCGTGCGTTGAGTTAAGCTGCACCCATACCGTAACTTACAGAGCGCCGTTCCTTTAAGCGCACTTTATATTTTGTTACTCCTAAATATTAAATTGAACTATTCCTTGTATTTACCTGCATATGGCAACGCAATCTGTCCTAAGTAAATGTACTTTCAGAAAACTATCACTCCGACTATAACCAATGGGGCCTTGTTTCCGCCCCATGTCAGGAAAAGCTTCTTGGAGAGAGAGAGAGAGAGAGAGAGAGAGAGAGAGAGAGAGAGAGAGAGAGAGGAGAGAGAGAGAGAGAGAGAGAGAGAGAGAGAGAGAGAGAGAGAGAGAGAGAGAGCATTAATTGTCAATGTATTTCATAATCTATATATGACAATAAAATATATTAACTTGACTTAAAATGAGGAGCTCTTTGTCGTTACATTCTTGTTCAAAGGCGAATCTAGATCGGCTTTACCACGGACGCAAGGAAGCAACTAAAATCCCCTTTATCACAGCTTAGATTTTCTATCTCTCCCTTATTTTGCGATTCAAAGTTCATTAGGTAGTTATCTGTAACCAAGTCAGAGGAGACATGACCATTGCTAAGTTAATTTGACACCTGTTCTCCAAATCCACACATTGCGTCCACTGAGGAGATGTATTATTGGAGTTTGGTGCAAGAATTGCACATCAAAGCGGCAGACAGTTGTCGAGATACGTTATGCAAATCACCGAGCCAGCATATGAACAGTATGATATTGTCAACGGATGACGGACATTTGGCATACAATATCGTTGAAGGTAGTAATGACGTGGTCTGTATAGATGAATACAAAATTGGATTTAATTGGTGCGTAAGTACAGATGCACGCAGGTCACGCGATGTCAAATTTATCATTTCATATGTAGATCGTTGACATGAAAGCGCATGTGTCTATATCTTTGCTTTTGAACAAGCGATACGCACACGAACGACCAATGAAATGTGCGTTAAGGAACTGAATACATGTAATACTGGGATACCTCTATGTGAAACTCCAGATGAAACGTCATGGAGCGTAATAGCTTAGCTGTAATGGAAACTCATCGCTGCGTGTTATTTGCGCATATGCTAGGCGACTGGTTAGGGACTGGACACAAATTACGGGGGGTGGGTCGGTGTATTTTGGGATGGGTCGCCATTTTTCGCGCAAGCATTTTTGAAGGGTCATAAAATTTTGTGCAAGCCTATGGGGGAGGGTCACCTTTATTAATGCATCAAAGCTGAAATTGCATGTGCACGTATTGAAGAATATGGAATACTAAAGAAAAAATACCTCCTGGCACTTTCATTTTCTGTCATTTCCATTTTCGGCGCGCCCTTCGGGCGCAAGTTTAAGGGTATAATAAACCGTATATTGATAATCCAAGCAGCCACATTGATTTAAGTTGTCATGATTTCTACTTATCCAACTCCTCTGTTGTGCATATAAACTGTCCCCTATAATGATGCTTTCAATAACAATTTGGGAGATCACTTATTTGATATTCTCACATTGGCACTACATTGGGTATAGGTCGGTGTCAAATGTTCATGTAGCTGTATGTACATTTTTTGAGGACATTGACAGAATACAAACTATTCAGAATAGTGCAAAATGTCATCAATAACAACTGGAAGCTTCAGGTCGAACAACTTTTGAATAACAAATTAGGATCAGATAATCTATGAGTTATTTGTAGTTTCCTCATAGCCTACAATGTATAGTGAATCAACATTTCGGTGAAATTCCAAAATCAAATTTCTTGAACACAGATGCACGTGTTACCACCCTCTCCTAATCAATTACAATTATATCAATTATTCAGGGTCCATATATGCACAAATAGTGCATATTTTTAATTGTGAAATTCTTTTTTACAGTTTTGTCATAGACTCCCATGTATAGTTGATCAACATTTTGAGCGAATTTCCAAAATCAAATATCTTGTTAAGATGAGCGCTTGTAAACAACCCATGCAAATCAAGTATATTTATATCAGTTATTAAACATCTATAGATAATCACTGAGATATTGCTAGTTTTATATTTGAAAACACACGTCCATAGTTTTCTTATAGTCGACTACCATGTATAGTGAATCAACATTATTGATGAAATCTAAAAATTACATTTTTTGTACACGCATGCACTTTTTACCTGCCACTTCAAGCAAAGTACATTTACATGAATTATCACACACATATGATTTGATATTTTTTGGACAAAGCGTTATATCGGCCACAGTTTGCCTTCCTTTTGGGAGGGGACTTCAAAAGTATAGCAAGTCAGAAGGAGGTCTTGAACACATTGCGGGTTTGTTTGAGGGGTATTAAGTAACAGGGGAGGGTCACCTATTTTCATGCATGGATAAGGGGGAGGGTCACTAATTTTTGTGCATGAACTTTTGAAGGGTCACTATTTTTGATGCAGCGGTGTTTCGAAAAACACCGGCCCACCCCACCCCCTGTAATTTATGTCCAGTCCCTTAGCTCCCCACATACTGCCTATTTTAGTACCCGCATCGATGACCAAGTAATGGTTTACTGGTTCAGGTTTCACTCCGTAGCGTCTAATAAAGTGCTTGTGTAAAAGTGATATGTATATGGAAGTGACTGGGCTCGCGTATGGTATGCTATTTTTACGTTTTATCGCGTGTTAATAAACAACATGGTTGACAAGCGTTTTCAGACTTCAAAAAAGGACGCTAAATCATTGTACTGATTGCAAGGTGCTTCTATAAGGGATCAATGACCCCTCCCCACCATTTTATCTTGCCGCCAGCAAGACCATGTTTATCCTTAACATTATTGAAGCTCTGGCACTAACCTCCTGCCAGTTAGAAAAGCCGCGCTTTTAATGATTATTCTACAGAAAATGCGATGTCGTCATTCGGAAGATAAGAGTTTGGAGAAGACATCGATAAAAGGCATTGACGAATCTGAACATTGGTGCGATTTGGACTGAGAAATTTGATTCAAGTTCGCTGTAATATCTAAGATGAAATCAGTCATTGCATTCAAGAGAATGTCTAGTTTAGTTTAGTTTAAGTGTTTGTTTGTAAAATGCAGCGGGCCAAGCTAATAGGCAAGACTTAAAAGGCGCAAGTCGACACATTAAGAACAAATAAAGTCTATACACCGTAAGATAGATATGGTAATAATTTATATACATACGACGGCGCACATGCAACAATAACTTTTTTACCGTTGACTTCTCTCGCTAGCGTCGGGAAGTAAATATATATATTCTTTGAGCAAAATCGAAGTAAGCTTAGGGCTTTTATACACATTTAATGCAATTTTTTTGAAATTGACAATTTCAAAACAATTACAAACTTTAGGAATTCCCAATTTGCCTGGAGAAAAAAAACCTAGTGTATCATAAAATATAGCTGTTTATTATGTTACGATCAAGTGACAGTGAGCTAAGGTGTCTGTGACCTATAGGCATATCCAACAAAACATACGAAGACTATCACCACCATTTCTGTACAACTCGATAAAATTAAGTTTAAAAGAGATATTATAATTCCTTACAAAATACATGGAGTACGTTGGCAGTTGACTGTAAAAGGGGAGAGAAGGCGCAAGTGTGAAATTGGCCATTGCGTATGACCTGATTGCAGACGAGATGCTATATTCCAGGTTATACATTCAAATAAAAGTAGACCCAGTGGACTTATTATTCCAAGTTGACGAAAATGCAATGATCTTGAAGTTGCAGAAGAAACAATAGAGCGCTACTGATAAAGTTGGAGCAGGTTCCTCCACAGACCGTTTGTGGATGGAAACTTTGTTTTGTCAATATGAACTGTGCTTCAGACTGACGTCGAGTAGGCAAAGTTGTAACGTAATTTCCAGTATGATAAAAAACCGTTTAAGGCAATCGTAGTGAGTGAAAAGCAAAGCTATCGGTGTAACCTACAAGGGCTCAGTGCACAATGTTCCATACAAGCATAATCCAGCCACAGACACTTTAGAAAAGAAACGTACAATAGTAAAGCAACAGAGAAGCAAACAACAAAGAACCAAACAAACTAACAAACAAAAGGGTTGCAAGAGGGCAACGCTGTTTCAGTCAATTTTGACTGATTCTGTAGTGGGCAGTTTGGTTTCAAAACACAAGTTGGCTAGGCATGGATGTCAGAAGGATTCATAGTCACTCGATGTTATTTCGCATCGCTGTCAATGCATTCGCAGCGAGTGGTCGCCGTGCTATTCGGAGAAATGTTAGTCTCAAACAGTTATCCATTCACCATTGAACAAGACACAGTAATTGTTGCGATGACCAACACGGATCCAAACCTTTATTGTAAATCATCAAAGAAAACTTCTTTGATACAATTTTACAAACTCGCGAATATAACGGTGCGGGCGATTAGCATATTGAACTGACAAATTGCGATGTGGCCTGTGCTCCGATCGATCGACACTTTGTATACATACTTTTAACTTCCGTAAGTAAGTCGTTCAGTCACGCCAAATTTCAATCGTCTTGATATCAATTTGTGATGAAAAGTTTACACAGCTGAAACTTTACTAGTAGTTGATATTAGGTGGTTCAGTCTGAAATGCGTCAACAATGAGGGCAACTTCCGTAATATAATATTTTTCAATTTAGCTTATATAATATATATATATATATATATATATATATATATATATATATATATATATATATATATATATATATATATATATATATATATATATATATATATATATATATATATATATATATATATATATACTTATATCTCGAAGTATACAGATATCCTCGTGGGTAATTATAGTGCTCAATGCTAAGGAGAGCGTTATAAATAAACAGATGACTTCAAGTACAAAGTAATGATTTCATTACTTTGTACTTGAAGTCATCTGTTTATATATATATATATATATATATATATATATATATATATATATATATTTATATAAATAAACAGATGACTTCAAGTACAAAGTAATGATTTCATTACTTTGTACTTGAAGTCATCTGTTTAATATATATATATATATATATATATATATATATATATATATATATATATATATATATATATATATATATATATATATATATATATATGAATAAACCAACCTTTACCGGCGCTATCACTATCTGCAACTCATTCTCTATTCCTGCTAAGTATCTCGACAATAAGAATGTATTTTCAACTATTTTTGCATGGGCCGTCGACGGTTTCTGCTCGAATTGTGAACTTTTAACCTCCAACGTGTTCAATGCGCTGTACGCTGGAGGGCAAAAGTTCAAATTCAAGCAGCAAACGTTGACATGCTGTCACAGTCGAGATAGTTAGCAAGAGTAAGAGATTGGTAGTAGATAGTCATTGATAAAGTAGGTACAGGTTGATTTGTTCAAAACTAAACCTTTTTCATTATTTTGCGAGCTAAATCAGCAACGCCGATCGGTGTCGTAGAAAACTACCAAAAAAGCCTATGACTTGGCATGCAGCGGTTATGTGGCGATGACCTCTGTCCCGCGCGATCGATACGCCCATGGAGTTACGTCCCATGCACGGATGTAATATATTTTTTACATCCATGCTCCATGATACGCCATACCACTGCCGCTGTGTAGTGACAGCTATGTACTGTGTGAAAGTAGCGGTAAGGGCTAAACAAAGGCATGAAGTTGCCGAACAATCAATCAATCAATTAAATATGTTTCCCTAATACTTTTCTTCGTTCGGTGAAGAAAAATACGAGTGATGTATGACCGTGTCACCGCGAGTCGAAGACGAGTGATGACACGGTTATTACACCGTTCCAAACGGAACGAAAAAAATATTAGGGAATGATATACTTATAACATGCTCAAGCCATGAATTGATAAGTTTTTGCAAAATAGGAACTACTTTTGCAACTTATAATATCAATACGCCGTGCGCGAGCTGTCAATCATTTCTTGTCGTCGGTCGTGTGGGCGAGGAACACAGCGTGTAGGGAGCAAATGCCAGATGACCTCACACAACACGTACCATCCGTGAAGTTTTACACGATTTTAAAGACAGGGTACTACTAGAAATTCAACTTAGACAAAGTTCCGTTATTTTTCCAGAACAAAAATCGACTGAATCTCAACTGCGCGAACACTCTCTTAACGTTCGTTGTTTCCAAAAATTATTCGCGTAATTCCTTGGGAATATACAAGCGTTACACTCTTGTGTTTTCATAGTTCGGGTTATTATTTTCGTAGTCTATGAAAACTCTCTGTTCGTTGTTTACGAAAATTCTTCACGTAATTCCTTGGGAATAAACGCAGCAAAGTTGATGACATAGCGCCGTTGTCTTGAGGTAGAACGACCAGAGTATAAATCCTGGTATTTTCTCTTCAGAGACGACGAACGTGGCTTGTGTATGTGATCATCTTTATTATTCACAATCTCACTTTCAGACCCGTCTATAATCGTTGCCTCTGGAGAAAATTCACCTAAAAATCAATACACATATCTTTATTGTTTTACACAACTCAAAGAAATCATCCAAATGTCATTAATCAAAATAGAACCCAGGATATGGATCGATGGCTGAATAGACTGTCTGGGAAAAGAGCAGGCATGCTACAACAATTACCTGTAGTCCAATCGAGTTTGCTGGTGCCACCCTCGGACAGGTGTTCGTCCAATGAAAACAATCGACACAAATCGCGGTGGTGTTAGATTTAGATTAAAGCTTTCGCAGCGATTACACCTGCTTTTATTCCTTAACTTTTGCACTATTAGGTCTCCACGCATTCCAAACCTTACGTAAATACTATTTGGAAAGTTTCGAGTTAAGCGCGTTACATCGCTTTGTTTGCTCTCGGTCGTCTCTTCCAGGTAGTCAAAGCCGAGCTCCTAAAGTCTGTCTGTCTGTCTGTCTGTCTGTCTGTCTGTCTGTCTGTCTGTCTGTCTGTCTGTCTGTCTGTCTGTCTGTCTGTCTGTCTGTCTGTCTGTCTGTCTGTCTGTCTCTCCTCTCTCTATCTCTCTCTGTGTCTGTCTGTCTGTCTGTCTGTCTGTCTGTCTGTTTGTCTGTCTGTCTGTCTGTCTGTCTGTCTGTCTGTCTGTCTGTCTGTCTCTCTCTCTCTCTCTCTCTCTCTCTCTCTCTCTCTCTCTCTCTCTCTCTCGTACTTGCTCCCTCTCTGTGTTTGTTTATACCCCTCCCTCCAATGCAAGTGCCAGGCGTCTTTGCGAAGCAGGATTTTTAAAACCACGACAGTCGGTTAAATGTATAAGTGTTTAATCATAGACAGTAGGGAAACTACTGTTTATGTTTCATTGACGACAATAAACTTTCAGTTCGTCATTAAGATGAGATATGAGACCACAGAGAACGATAATGTAATAATGTAAAACTGCGTACTACCGCATCCCTTGATGTGGACAAGCAGGTTGTCGGTCTCATTACTTGTGGGCACAAGCTATTGGCGTGGGCTCTAACTTGGCGGTAACGTCGCTATTAAAGGTCTCCTAAAACCCTCTCGCAGGGCCAGAAACCAAATGCATGCATTGCTTCCAACCCTGGCGACATTTGTGCCTGAATTTGTACAAAATACTTGGGAGGTCATCGGCTGATACTGAATGTTCAAGTCTCATTACAACCGGTGACTTTTTCACTTTTTCACTGCGCTATCACAAAGCTAAATGAAACGTCCGCACCTTTCACGCGATATATGACCCCTGGGCATGTACTTTACCTTTTGAAATTTGGCGGAGCCACAACTGCAGCATAGCAACAACCATCCCCCGTACATTTAGCTGCTGGCCAGTAGTTTTTATCCAGCTAGTTTGTTTTGCAGTGGGCCAACCGTGTGCAAGGAGATGCCAAATTTAAATGACTGATCGACGTGTTAATTTTGAGAACTCAGTCCTGACACCAACGTTCTTGACAAGAAAATTTCGACCAGGCACCAGCTTTACTCCTCAGGGGCAGCCGACTCCCGGAAAATGTAACGGAAGGTTTTACACGAAAATGCTCAATCCTATCATATTTTGAACGGAATTTGGAGTGAAAACGAGAGCTATTCATTACACCCTTACCATAATTTAAAACACAATTTCCCTCCCGTTCGCGAGCGTTCTTCTCGCATGCCACTGGCGTTCCTGTCTCCCGACTATTCACGAGGAAAACTCCCTTTGTCTTCTCCCTATCAGAAGAGCTCCTCACCATGACTGACCCTCTATCTGCCTAATGATTTGCCCACTCTGTCGACCGATTTCTATTTCGTTCCCTCTGCTAGCATTTGAAAAGTTGCTCGAGTCGCTGACCAATGCTAATTTAAGAGAAAAAATTCCTACTCGCCCATGATAACAATCGCCCGTCCATTCTGCCCGCACGATGTCGCTGTTACGCGTGTACGTGTCAGCGGAGTAGCTTGCAAAAACACTCATTGACAACTGGCTGTGTTGACTGCTCTTGGATCTTGTATTGCCTTGTTAGCCAAGGGAATTGAGCTACTACAAGTTATCTTAAAGTAAAAAATCCCGCTCTGAAAAGTAAAACATTTGCTCGATGTTTTACGAAAACAGAAATAAGTGGTTTCGAAATAAAGAGCACGTTCTAGCATGGAATACAGTGTTAGGGGAAACTCTTTTGTGACAAATGTGATTATTTCACAGTCAACACTAGAATGCACATACGTCGACACTCTGGCTCGCTCTGAAATCGTCTATCTGTCTGTCTGTCTGTCTGTCTATCTGTCTGTTTGTGTCTGGCTCTCTCACTCACACGCCACCTGACACGCATTCTCTCTCTCTCTCTCTTGACTCGCATTCTCTCCTCTCTCTCTCTCTCTCTCTCTCTCTCTCTCTCTCTCTCTCTCTCTCTCTCTCTCTCTCTCTCTCTCTCCTCTCTCTCTCTCTCTCTCTCTCTCTCTCTCTCTCTCTCTCTCTCTCTCTCTCTCTCGTAGTCGCCTTGGGGACAGATGTTTTGTCAAACTTTTTCCATTTTTTTCTGATCTACCACTTGTGGGGGTTCATTTTGAGGCCCTTGGAGTAAGAAAAACTTTCACCGTCTTAGTTTTTTGAAAATTGAAATTTTTATTGTTCTCCATAGAGTTAACACAAGGATGGTGGCCATTTTGAATTTCAAATATCTTGGGTGATTTTTTCTCCAGAGAAGTACCAAAATTTGTACTTTACCCCTAATTTTTATTCTTGATTTTGAAAGAGAATGGTTGAACTTTCGAGGTGCATACTATCGAAACACAGTTAGTCAGTCTGCATGGGTATGATCACAGATAGTGGCAAGGACGTAAATAAGATATAGAAAAAGAACCCGCCTCAATCACTTATGTAGCATACCATGTTTCTTATCCTAAATAAACAATGAACGTATGAAGGAACACATACATACATACATACATACATACATACATACATACATACATACATACATACATACATACATACATACATACATACATACATACATACATACATACATACATACATACACACATACATACATACATACATACATACATACATACATACATACATACATACATACATACATACATACATACATACATACATACGTATGTACGTATATACGTATGTACGTATGTATGTATATATTTTTTTTTTACTTCCGTGTTTACGTAGCTCTAAAAAGGCCATGTTCGGCAGGTAAGGTCGGGTTATCGAAACAGCACAATATTTTTATTGTTCGGCCTTATGAAGTGGTGCAAATAATCTCCCACTTTAAACTGAATAGGCTAGGTCTGTAATATTTGAAGCATGTCAGATATTCAGATCACATCTCTGGCAATGCTTTGCCATTACTGATAAGAATAAAACACCTACAAACATGACAAAACACGGTATTTTGCTCAAAATCACTTTTTCAAAAATTCGTTCAATTTTCATTGAAAAGTTAGCCCAGGTTTAAATTAATATTGGTTGGAACATTGGTTGGGTTCACATTGTAGCATGACAAGCAGTCGTGAGTTGGGTGAGAAAGAATGGCAAATTTATGCAAATTTAAGCAAATCATCCACTTTCTTGGCTAACTTTCTTCTCCTGTTTTTAACATTTCAAAAAAATAACTCCACTTTCACAATATGCTCTTTAAATATATATAACGAAACAATACTTAGTGTTTCGCAATGAAGCTCTTACATTTTATTTTTCCTTATGATTTTGATAACATTTTTTAATGTCAATCTTTCAACTCTTGCCATTAAGAATGAAAATAAATACCGGTAATGCAAAACAAAAGTGCCGTTTTTTTTTAATTTCTACACATACTCAGTTTTACGTGAGATATTAAATGTCATAAAGTAGCGTCAAGTATTAACTGGAATTAATTTGTTCATTAATACCAAATTGAGATTTCTATCCTAAGTATGTACCCCTTCATCCTTCAAGTAAACTATTGCTACTATACTAACCTTTAGAATTTCTTTTCTTTGAAAATAGATAGTATTAGTGGGATTTTCATGTTTCCATGCTGACGACAGAGGTGAAAACATGACGTATATTAGCTCGCACAAATGCTACGGGCACGCCACAACCAATTCTCTGTGTGGTGTGCAGATATTATAGAAATACTGCGTCAATTTTGCACATGTGTCTATGAAATTGACTACCAACGGAGGTAACTTGAGGAAAGTGACATAATATTTGTGGACGTCGGACAGGCAAGAACGCCTGTTATTTCGTCTGTGCATCTCATTCACGGAATTCAGTACAAGTAAACCAAATAAACTAGATTCTTGGGTCAAAAGACAAATTAAATGGTCAGTTTAGATAAGTTGGTTTCCCGAGACGAGTCCATTAAATGATTAGTAACTGGATACTTCTCACATTTACTCGAAGCCATTATGTAGAGTTGGCAGCATACCTCTTATATTAGTCTCTCAATGTCCGATTGGCAGGGGTATTTAATCTATTTGCCTCTGAAGAGAACTTTCTCGCCGATATTTTGAAAATTTTATTGTGACTCTGTCAACTGCACGTGCCTTGGGCCGCCAAAGAGTATCGGGTTTACCCATCTGATGTATACATAGAAATAGATCCTAGTCTTTGGAGTTCTGTACTCAAAAGGGGACTTACAGATCGCCTTGTAACGAAGAACGGAAATTGTTCAATGTCTCATATCGTAATTCTTACAACTACCTCTCCATCGGGTTAATTGATTTATTTACATATGATGCCTGACAGACAATTGAATAAACTTTTCTGGATCAAAAAATGGACCATCAGATATAAACACACGCTTCGGCAGCGTGCCCCTAATGGGTGCGAAGCGTACACCGTTATTGGCCGAAGCACAGTCTCTCTGGAGGGACTGTGTTTGGCCCAATGAAATACGAAACAAAGCATACAGGCAAACCTACTTTGAATTTAATGTGTTGTCGGGCACAGAAGGCCGATATTTGTTGTAACAATGAATCGACTCTTGTTTTTTGGGTTGTTAATATGTGTTTAATTATATTCAATTGTTCGACAATAAGATATGCAGCAATGTGTTACAATAGGTACTCCTCAACACACCAATAGAATATGATAATTTATCTCCGTGACTTAATTGGCCTATTCATATATAGGCAAGTGTTTCACGAGCAGCGATCGCTTTATCAGCTCATTTTCATTACTTTGATAGTGACATTTCCTCCGACACAGTTCTCTCCTCCTTTCGTAATCAGCAGAAAAAAAATCATGAATAACGTACTTTTGAAATCATGTGTGTTGATCGATGTTTCTCAACTCTGATTCTCCACGAAGTGTCTGGTTCTAGCCAGTGGCATTCTAACATTATTCTAGACTCATTTTGACGTGGAGGATTTGCTAGCCACATTTAGGCCAAACTTGGCCCATCAATTCATAGTGCATGATTTGGCCAGCGCAAGTCGCGGATAAGTATTCCATATTTATCGGAGATTTCCCCACGGACTCAACCGACTTTCTTACTCCGACTCGAACTTCGACACTTGACTATACTAGACCGAAATACCCGATAATTATCGCAGATTTTACCACCTTAGATACCTGGCCCTACGTCATCAGTCCGACTCTGACTTCGACACAATCAGTTAAAACCACGGTGTCTGAATCAACAATTCTACTTTCGATAATTTACAGTCTGCTAGCTGTAAATATCCTAAAATTGCAATATCGCTGTGTCCTCCAAAATGACTTAATTCTGATTGCAATCCAGGCGTTAGTGTATGTAACATGTTGTTTTAAACGAATTGGGTGCCTGTCACATCCAGTACAAAAATAAAGCCTTTTTTTCGTTTAATTCCCTAACCATAGACCCTCGATGGTCTATGCCTTAACAAAGTCCTCATACAAATTTAAACATTGCGATATTAAAGTGGGTTAAATATTTATTAGTGCTGCACTCTTCCGGAAGTGGTTGTGCAACACATCGTAAATGACTATATTGGGAAAACCTCCGTAAGCAACTTGCTACCCCCAGTCTACGTAGCAACTTGCTATCCCCCAGTCAGTCCCTCTATAGAGGGACTGTGCCCAAGTGTTGGGAAAGAAAATGCATAATGTCTGATGCAGATGAGTGTGGGTTACAGCCAGCTGTTTCTGCATCGCTTGTCACGAAATGGCGGATGGTTACACCTTCAGGTTCAAGATCAATCCACAGTCCCCGTGATCAATCAAAGCACATTTGACACCCAGGGAGTAAATGGTCTATTTAAAGGTTGTACTTTACGGTTGACCAGGCCTGTTGTTCACACTATTGTTTTCTCATTTCACTCACTGAATATTTACCAGGGGCTTCTTGTGGTAGCCTATTTGACCAATCAGTGACCATGCTTAGTTTTGGTGTCAATACAGTTCAAGTGCGTACATTTTGACATTCACACCTGATTATCATTGGTCATACCTCATTTGCATCAACAAGAATCATCAGGAACCTGTATTGGAAAATGTCGTCATGAGAGGGACATATTAAAAGCTATTCCGACTACTCGTCCTGTAATGGCTGCGGTCAGATCAATACATTCTCACAGGATTTCCGTTCACATGCTCATGGAATTGGATTTTTCACACGAGGATGGTAGTTAAGGTGATATGCTCATCGAAAATGAAATATTAAACTGTCGCTCAAACTTTCCTCAATGAATCTTTCAACGATTCTCTCTCAAAATCAAGACTCAAAATCGAGGGGTCATCGTGCAAATTTTGGTAGAAGGAAACAAATTACCCAAGATTTACAAAGATTTGAAATTAAAAATGGCCGCCATCCTTGTGTTAACTCTATGGAGAAAATTATTTTTATTTTCGGAAAACTAGGGCAGTGAAAAGTTTTCTTACACCTAGAGCTCTAAACTGACCCCAACAAGTGATAGATCAGAATAGAATTGATAAAATTTGAAAGCCCAAATATCTGTACCCTAGGCACGTTCTACCTTAAATGTAATGCACACGGCAATAAACTGTTGCCCTGTCAGTGAACAGCAGCAACGTCACTGGGATAGAATTTGAACCAGGCATGTTGCGTAAATATGTATACATCTCCTGAAATAGCCAAATTGTCTTCGAATTTGGCTGCTATCACAATTACTTGGCGAGGTTCCCTATTTTTGTACATTTTCAGATTCTAAAATTTGGTAGGTAATTCAATAAAAATTATGTCATCTAATGGTTTCCATGACATTAATTTTGAAAAGATGCTGTAACATAATATGGCCGTCGTCGCATTTTCCTGGGAAAACAACAAGTATTCATTGTGACAGGGGGCAGATGATGCAACTGTTGATATCTTCCATACTTTTGTTCTGTGTATCAATCAGGGTTTCTTGTTCTACTCCCCGTGGCATGTATTGAAAAATCCAATGATCACTTCCAATATCAACACAAGCTTATATTGTAAATTAATTCGACTTGATTGTAGTTCAGGATAGTCAGTATATGATTTCAATTTTGACAAGCAAAATACGTACTTGTCTTAGAGAGTAAAGCAACTGCTGAAACACAGAATATCAAACTTGCCGTAGAGGGTCTGTGCATAAACGCACTCTGACGTTAATACATGCGCAAGCGTACATGGCTTGTTTGAGAAAAAAAAACCGAGCGCGTACGTCTGTACGGAGGATGGACGCAATGAGAAACGTGGTGGATTATCGTGATAAACAATTCAAGAGTTTTCTGTCATTAATTTAGCGTGGCCAAATTCAACGTCACGAATATGTCAAACCTTTGTTTCAGAGGAAATTAGTCACTAACTTGCTGTTGATGCAGCCCCGCTGGTGATAGCGCGTGCTGCTATAAATTTGCGTGTGTGGGGGACTGTGTTTTAATTAGTCGATTGACAAAATTTTTTGAGGGGAAGTCAAACGCAACGCTACTGTAACTTGACGGCATTGACAAGTACTTGACTTTGTACCGCGCATTGTTTGAGAAAATCCGAGACACGCGACGCGCAGCGACCGGAACAATAACAGTTCTCGGTGGAGTCAACAGGATGTTTTGTTCTTTGTTTTCGTGATGGTTACCTTGAAAAACAAATTGTTGATAGTTAGTTACTCTTTGTGAATAAATGTGTGTGTTTGCCGACATCTCTATACTGAGCAAGGATCTTCTTGTTAATTAAATGGCTTCTCTCCTTTGAAAAAAAGACCATGTTCCGATTTCCAAGGAAAACTTGTTAACTTGCTCTTTCCTGAAAAATACAATTCTATTCGAGTCAATGACCCTCTAAAATGTCGGCAAAATCAAAGACAGTAGAGCGGGAGCATCGACAAGATGTCACAACGTTATTAGCATCCCTGTTTTATCGATGACATACAACCGCTAACGAGGCATCGCGATCGATTGTCTGTTCGCGCACAGTCTTTGCATCCATGGTTTGGTGTGAGGTAGAGTAGCCTGGCGTATCTCTAATCAGGGCGTGGGGGTAATGCTGCTGCATATATACCTGCATTGAGGTAGTAAGTCCATTTCATGAACATTCTCCCATCAAAAAGACCGCATGTTGCGATTCGGTAATACGGGAGCCACTCTTGAAGAGTATGTCGCACACCATCATGGAGGTGGCAAATTCATACAGAGATTTGGACAGCGGACTACCCTGCCGTTAATGTTTAAACAATAATTGATAATACATGCAATGCCATTCGAGATAGTTGCTCTCTATAGACAGACTTCGGGTCGTTCTATGATTCATCTCCTCAGACTTGCTTATCGTTTTATTCTCCGCAAAAGTGACTGCGCAATAAAACCCTTCTGGCAGTTATCCAGCTGTCGGTGTCGGAAAGGATTTATGATTTTTTATGATTGACATTTACGCCATAATCCAAAATCCTTTTATTTAATGTATCACGGAGAAATAGATAGAAAGAATTCAAGTTTTAATCGGATTGACAGACACCAATAAACCAATGAAACAACAATAAACTATGCATTAGCGACTGTTCAGCCACGCATTGTTGTCATCGACCGCGATCTTCAGTCCGTTTTCGTTGATTTTGGACAATTCGGTTTTTTTCTTCTGTTATCCAATTACTCGTTTTGGCGTCGAAACACATTTATTTGGATTTTCCCCGTGGAATTCATAATACGGACCGAATGTTCGTAAAATGACAAAATCTTGTAAACGTGTAGTTCAAACAAAATCCTGACCGTAAAGTGACCTATGTCTCAATTCAAACACAGACAAGGAGAATAAACATTTTTTCTCCTTGTCTGTGATTCAAACGATATGATTTACTGCTGCAACGTCTGCTTCTGCAGTGTTATTAAAACCATTTAGTTCTCTCTGTAAAATCACGGTTACCTTACCCCAATATATCCTTTCGTTTGCTATTCCCAAAATCGCTTGTCAACTTGACAGACTGCATGTGTGTAACTTGATTTAATACTAGGGTACTTTGTGGAAATAGGCTGTTACTTTTTATATCAACGTAACGCCCTTTGAGGCGAATGAGAAGTATAGTTTTCTTTCGAACAAAAATTATGAAAATATTATCAACAACTGTGTACACTCATGGTCATATCAGGCAATAGGAGGCAGAAATGTAAAGTGTCGTCAAAATTAGAAGCTAAAGGTTGTACGGCCGTTCAGACACAAAATGTCCTGATAAGTACGTTTTGTAAAACGACCAAATCTTGCAAACGTGTATTTCGAAAAAAATCCTGACTAAAGTGACATATTTCTTGATTCAAACGATTGGGCTGTGTTAATCCGATTTTAAAAACAAAATTGCAATGAAACGCGGACTTATAATTAACTTTGCTCAGCTGTCAACTTGCATTGCAAATAGTACGATTTGGAGTTTTTGTAAATGGAAACCTCACAGGTCAGAACAGTTGTAAACTTCACAACGCCGCGTGGCAAGTGATGTTTACAATGCTTCTGACCAAAAATTTGAGGTTTCCCTTGTAAAACCACAATACACGAACATTATCATTTTCAAAACCAAATCTATCTTACTTACTAATCCCGATACGGGACAACATGGTAAACGACATTCAACAGTGGCTATAGAAGAATACATCTGCAATACAATACCTTTATTCTGATTGGTCCGTTAAAATCACACCTGGTTGTATTAGTTGTATGTACACGTGGTCAGTTCTCCATTTCATTTGAGTCGAAGCACTCGTGAAGGATGGACGTTATATATTTCTCTGACATTTCGTACAGTGAATATAACAGTGCTAGTGACATTGACCGGTATGTTTCCCAATTGAACATTGTCCAAGTTTAATACTGTCTCCGATACAGCAAGCCTTGCAGGAAGATTTTAAAACTTAAAAAATATAAGAACTGTCACGTTTTGCCAAGTCAGTCAGCGTAGAGAAGTTAGCAATGATTCAACATCCACGTGTAGCAAGAAACATTTGGCGTCGCAGATGAGATTCCTGGCATTGCAGCAGAAATGAATGCATTAAATTGTGTGGGAGTGAAGAGCTGTGAAGTATGTCCACTCGTCTGCTCTTACTGTGCATATTGAAGCAAATGAGTCATGTTTTCGGCCGTACTATTTTTCCACGCGAGAGCTATAGTTTCGAAAGATAACTAATGTACATGCTGCGATAGTTTTGTCTGCATATTGCATGTCTTAAAAATATGACCATAATCATGTGAATTTTATATTTGCACAAAAATGTTTCCGTGTGTTCTTCTACGCAAATAATTGCCGTGTATAACTTATTCATGTATAGCTTAGTATACCTCTATATTTTTATTCTTATTGAAAGAATATAAACCAACACTTCTTTTGATGTACTAATGTAATGATTGCTATTCAGAAAAGAGTTGGGTTTACTATTTAACATATGAATAAATGTGTGAGGGTTTACTAATTTGCAGTAGAATACAATAGAATAAACTTCAACAGATATATTGGATTAAATTAACGGCAGGAATAAAAGGTCACGTGGCCAAGACTGGTATAATGATGTGTAATTGTGCCTTTTCAAGACTTCCCAGTCAACCACAGCAGTTTTCGAAGTCATATGTTCGAAAACATGTGAAATAAGTTCAGTATACAAAGTTTTGCCCGCGTGGGTTATCATTTCAGTTTCGACATGCGAAGAGTAGCCTTCGTCTGAAATTTCGAACATTGCTGATTGGCTTTTCTCCGGAATATCCCTGGACGAATGTTAGCGTTTTCCCAGACCGGCTTATCCAGTCCCTGGATGCGTCATTCCCTTGTCTTCACAACGACCTGTTGTCAGTTTTAAGTGCCAACGTATGATGATTCACGCGACGCCATAAGGTGAAAACCGACAACGCTTTGCAATAAATTATTTCAGAAATTCTATAAACAGCTCTCATAAGGGACAAAGAGAACATAAAGAGTAAAATACATCCATTAAAGATAAAAAGGCAAATGTTGGGTGAAAAAAAAACATAAAAATAAGAAGCAAAACGTGATGATAAAAAGTTCTTTATAACATGATCTTAATTTAGACTTTGCTGTCTATTAAAATTTATCACCATAATACACGTGTCCGCCGCCTGTCTTTGTTGTAATCCATTCACAAACGCTCATCTCTGTGAAACAGCACCGCTTGGTGTTTGATTCGTCTGTGAATCCGAACAAGAAATTAATTTATTCAGGGGGAAATGTTCATGGAAATGAACTGGCATGAAATGGCAACCACTTTCCACGCCAAACAAAGGTTCATTCCAGTGTTGAACCCGGAACGCGTCCTTTCTCTGCGTTTGAACATGACTTTGTATGACTACGATCCAAGAGCGTAAATTGATAAGCACCGGGCTAATTGATTTTAGATAAGTGAGAAGTTGGCCACTTGACGCGAAAGTGATTTTGTAGGTGACACGGCCAACATTTGCAAACGCTATACTTTGCTGGCTTGCTAAGCGATACGTTTTACATTGCATTGATGTGTCAGGCACAAAAATGCTTTGATTCTTCGCATAGTACAAAAAGACCCTGGGTGTGTTGAGCGAAACTGAGGCTCGAGCCTAACACAGGTATAAGACAACTATCAAATTGTAATTGTCAGGGACCACGTTAAATGCGATGAATGTTCGCAGTATGTTTAGGTCATACTATTATTTCCAAGATCTGCTACCATTTTATCTTGAAATATTACGGATTTCATCGGTATTATCAGAGAAGTTGAGAACGCAACGCAGAGCGGTTTAGTCGTTTCGTACCCGTTAAGTTGTGCAGAGATTCGGATAGTACGTGACTTGGTATAGTTGTGCATCTTGAGTTTTACAATTGAATTAACGTCGTATTTCATATTTTATTTCTATTATTTTTAATTTCTGTTTTGAATGCACGACCACCTCCTTAAAAGTTCTGCTAGGCCACACGATAAAAATTCCAGCTCTACATCCATTAAGGTGTGTAAACAATACATATCTCGCCTCTACTATAATGAAATTACCATTTCCAAAGGACATACAATGGTCATGTGAAAGTTATCGATAGTAGCCAACCGTCATTGGTATTTTTGAGCTAGAAACAACGTCAAAAGTTCATGTCAAACCTAAATGGCAGAAAGCTATCAAAACGCGCCAGCAATTGCGTCATTTTCATTGCAATATCGTGGCTCGTAGAATGATCATAACACGGATCCCTCACAAAGCTTCTGTTTTGAAAACTATGTCCAGCTCTTTTATGACACCAATTATCATTTAAAGTTAGCTATCAAAATCTCTTCAGGGATTATTTCAGAAGCTCGCGTTACAATGCGAGACAGACTGTGCGGGGAACAGAATCAATTCGAACGCATGGTATCAGTTTCGGTATATTATTTTGAATGTTTAATGGTTGACAACGAGTTTCAACAGCAGCACGATAGAGGCATTTAAACTTGGTATTTCATCCCTGGAAAACAGGGTAAAACCGGGAAAATCCTAGCTGCAGTCCAGGATATCACCTAAAAGCATTCTACATCTTGCTCTGGACTTCCTGCTTCTATTTTAGACACCAAAATATTGCCACAAAGTCAGTGACGTTTACGACTGATGTAAATTTAGGAACAAATACCAAACGTAATCTATTTATTATCCATACAGCTTTATCTCACCATAGACCCCCATTGTCAATTTTCCCTGGTCGCTCTGTAAATGTAGAAAAATGAAGGAGGACAGATTACAGCATATGGAAGATTTGATACAACATCCGTCCTCATCTGTTCGAAACAAGCACACAAACAAACAAACAAAAGCGTGTGATGGTAAACGCTGGTAACTATTCACCATACGAATACAATAGGAGAAAAAAAAAAGAAATTTCAGTGAATCCATAAAGAGTTTAATGGGCTTGTATTTGTAAACAGGGGTAAAAACAAAGTTTAAGCGGCTAATGGATGGTTTTGCCTTTAACTGAACAAAAGGTCTGTATTGTTTGGATGCATACGACGAGCTGCAAAGAAAAAGTGCTTTTTCGAACAACATTTATGACTTCATGAACAAAGCGGAAAGGGGGCCAAACACTGCCGCTGCATGACAATCAAGGCGACTGCCATGGGGATGTCAAGGTGATGTTGATAGTAAAAATGCGGAAGAGTTGAAAGGCTGTTCATGGTTGTTAAAATTTATGAATGAAAATTGCTCCCGTATCGTTTTCATTATGATTGTCTCGTATTCTATAGTAATATTTTTTGCAAGACTATGTGTACCGACAGTTTGCCATCGATTAATGATTCACCACAGAGCTGGTCGTATTTTAATACGCAATTCATTATCAAAGTCTGAATAAGTTTTTTGTCTCAATGGTTTAGTTCACCGCGACTATACGGTAACAACAACAACCAAGTCCTGCTGGTTGACGTTGAAGATGCCTTTCACGGTACGAATCGAACATTCTGAGCTTTGATTTTGTGGAGTTTTGCTAGCACCGTTTCAACAATGTCACGACTGAACAAATCGAAACTTGTGTCTGCTCTCTGACAGAAGAAAAGTAATCATATGATGGAATTTTCTTTTTTCTCTTGACCACTTTGGGACTTTTATCGCAGCTCGAAATTGAAAGATTTAAACTTTGACTCAAGATTACAAATCAGGACTCGTGCTAACTTTGATACCAGTGAAACAAATAACAACACAATCTTTACCAACGCTTGAAATTCAAAATGGCCGCCATTGGTGTGTTAAATCTTTGGGAGAAATGGTTAATTTTCCAGTTTTTTGTTTGCCTTCTTTCAAAGATACGAAGGTTAAAATTTTGTCAAGTGCAACTACGGGGTCAAAACAGAAAAAAGTTATAATGCGCGTCGAGTCGTGAAGTGATGTCCGAATCAAGTTTACATTAACTTTACACACAATAAACTCTACAATATTAAAGTTGACGGACGTGAAAAAGTCCGCTTAATCGGGTCCATTAACAGAAGACATTCTATTGGTCGCAAAGAAACATTTGCAGCCTTCTTTTTCATAGAGAAACGTGTTTGCAGTTTTACTATTTGATCCGCATTCAGAGTACTTCGACAAGTTTTCAATTCCCCTCTCGAACAACGATGGTTGTTTGTAAGGTGTCACATTTTACGCTGCTGGTTAAACACGAGAGAGAGAGAGAGAGAGAGAGAGAGAGAGAGAGAGAGAGAGAGAGAGAGAGAGAGAGAGAGAGAGAGAGAGAGAGAGAGAGAGAGAGAGAGAGAGAGAGAGAGAGAGAGAGAGAGAGAGAGACAGAGAGACAGAGAGAGAGAGAGAGACAGAGACAGAGACAGAGACAGAGAGACAGAGAGAGACAGAGACAGAGACAGAGACAGAGACAGAGACAGACAGACAGACAGACAGACAGACAGACAGACAGACGGACGGACAGACAGACAGACAGACAGACAGAGAGGAGAGGAGAGGAGAGGAGAGGCGAGGAGAGGGAGAGAAAAGTGGGGAGGGAAGAATGTGAGGAACGGACGGGTAGACGGAGACTGAGAGCGACAAACGGGAATTTACAAAGACAGGTGCAGATAAAAAGTAACGGGCGAAAAAAAAACAGAGCACAGTGCCTCCACGGGCAGACAAAAATAGACCAACGGGAAGGCAGACAGACGGGTAAACAGACCGTTAGACGGCACGACAAACAAAGACATACTAGAAAGACACTAGAGATGGTGAGACTCGGACCAGTTTCATATCTGTGTGCTTAAATGCTACACGAAAATTACTCACAGTTTTCCTGTATGATAGGTATTGAAAGAGAAACAGCCCCAAAGCTGCATGACAAACACTCCATTTGTGAACTTTCCCTCTACACAGTACATCATGACAATACGCCAATAAATGCTGGAATGTGAGAGGCTATGCGGTAGAAACAGGTGAGTATACAACAAAAATATACAAGCCTTTGAACAAAAAGCGTGTTTCAAAGGAGGCCAATGACCCTGACTTTCTATGCCGTTTGAAGGCTTCTATGAAATACGTTGACATAGTATATGTAGATGTATACTATCACATTTCTTCAACACAGTATTCAGGATAGTGTTGATTATTACGCGATTAATTCATGCTAGAAAATTAGTAGGTTGAGTGTTGCCCGATAATGGCAAGAAAATATGCAATTTCTTGAAGTACAATTTTCCTGGTCGACTTTTAATTGAACGACTGCTCATAGCCGATGAAACTCAAAACCGATCAAACTCACAGCCAATGAAACTCACAGCCGATGAAACTTCACAGCAAGTCGCGCGCTGCCGTTATCTTTAATTGCAACAGTTTTGCGCGCAATCAATGGACAACGGAACCATGGTTGCAACAAGACATCACGAAAAATAATCGTAAAAATGATGACAAGTAACAGTATAAACATAATAATTACGTTGTGTTTTCATTCTCTTTGAAATCTGTGCATGATCCACTGTACAACAGGAAACATTCACGAACAATCTCGAGTTACTTGGCGAGCTGACGAACCGTTACATTTACGTTATCGTACTGGCATTTTCTATCCATTGTGACGGGAAACGGGTTTGTCGTTGAGAAACAGCTTTACAGAAGTTTATTCCTAAGGATATTGAGTCTGGTCCGTAAAACTAAAGTACTCTGGTTTTGAAGATTTAACGAAAAGGGCTACAGATGTACAGCGACAACCGTAATGCAAAAAATGCGATCGACTGATAACGGGCAGATGGCGAGACTATCATTACGTAATACATGCATTGGTTGTTTCAAAGTTCTCCGTCCGTCGAGCCCAGAAGGCTTTGCCAAGCAATTATGCAAATGATGCGGGTTTCGATGCATCGATAACCTGTAATTTCTTTTTTGTTTTTTCTTTTTTTTCCCATATTTTTTGCATAACAACTTGGGGAATATTTGAATGAAATTAGACAGGCGGCATGCGAAATCGAAAGTCTATTGTGAGAGAAAATAGGCTTCTTCCATTATTGTTCATTATCATTTTGCTCTGTTTTCCTTCCATTGTATAGTTTGTTATTCTGTTATAGTGAAATGGGATCAAATTACAAATTCTGTCCAAAAACACACATCAGTAAACGGTAATCTTCCAGCCCAACGGACAATCATGTCACTTTGAGAACAGCAACATAAAAGAGGGTACAATACACAGTTACAAAGATATGGCAATATCGATAAAACAAAACCCAAAAAGCTCAGAACGCAGAACACCGACGTCGCTCAAAGTTGCACAGTGGAGCATCAGAACTGTTCTTACATCTTCAACTTGTTTATGGAGAAATCCCCTAGTCATCCCGCTGAAGTTAGTATGCTCCTCGAAACTGAAAAACTTAAGAACTTTTGCTAACACATTTCTCGAGGAAAGTTTAAACCGACCTCTTTCCAAATCAAAAGTGAAAAGTAGAGGCATCCATACAGAGTATGGTGTTAGGGAAACACATGGCATAAAACTTACCGACATTTGAAATTCAAAATAACCGCCATCCCTGAGCTAACCCTATGGAGGAAATTTACTTTATTTTCACAATAATAAGACGGTTAATATTTTATTTACTCCAAGAGCTTCTAAATGAGTCCATACAAGTGGTACTCCAGGAAGGCACCGTAAAAATTTTAGAGTCCAAATATCTGTCTCCGATTAGTTCTGAAGTGAAAGGTGGGATGCCCACCACGGCTTACAATGTTCGCGTAACTTGAAGCAATAATTATGGCTTTCTTCATATCACACATAACATGTGTATCAAGCTTTATCCTTCAAATGTTGGCCAACGTATGTATGTGTATTTCAAATTGAAAAGTATTGAATTTGAAGATGGAGGTAATGTCTGTACTGGTACAACCTATATGCCCTGAAATGATACAGAAACGAGAGAAGAGACTCACCTCATATAGTAGGTATTTCACTTTAACAAAACAACTTATAGGAACAAAGTCGCCCATTTTTAGTGTCTCGTATCAAACAAAATTCATGAAAAAATGGGCGATTTGTCCCTTTAAGAATCGAGTCTTCTCTTACAAAACACTGATACGCCAATGTCTGTAATTTTTTTGCCACATGCACAATGACGTAAACCTAGTGACATTTACAATCAGGGTCTGATAAAGTTAAACCATCCCTCACAAACAATCTGAATTATAAAAACTTTAATTATTATGGGAAGCATCTTACGCTATTGATCCAAAAACTGAAAAAAATTGATTCCGGCAAGTGTGATGTCATCTACCGTACATGTCAAACCGAGTACGCGGAATCGAAAGTGGCGCCGAACAACCTTGCAATGTTCACTGAAATACAGAAGTCTACGGAGATTTGAATACGAGAGGCAGCCTCCAATCAAGACAGAGCTTTCAGTTGACAAGTCGCAACAGGTGGTTTCCCGTGTCATCCCAAAACATGCATACAAACATTTTGAAGATGGCACTAATACCATAATGGCACATATGGTGACATGCGTAAACGTCATTCATCTGTTTCATATGTGGAAATGGACCTCATCAAGATTTTCGAGAATAAATTGTAAGCAGTGCAGTCGATTGTAACGAAGGAAGTGAAAAGTAGGGTAGCTGATAACGACCCGGAAGTATAATGAAGGGACAATATGTTCAAGTTCACATATTTCTATTTCACAGTACCGTGCAAGATTATCTACAATTTAAAGTCGGGTACAACAAAATTGGGTGGTCAAATTTGATGTCTAAGAGGCAGAATTTTATTTTTTAGCTTGCGAGATCTCGCTCGCGACACTTCGATATTTAAAGTGTTGTCGGTTCGATCCAAAAAAATTGTGCTGTTCCGATAACCCCACCGACCCTAGACTTTTTAGAGCTACTTAAGCATGGGAGTAAAAAAAGTAGAAAAAAACGTAAAAATCACGCGTTTGTTACCTCGCGTTTGATTTTTCCTTGAACGAGGAAGTCTTTTATGTTTTTATTCCTTTCATACTCTATGACACGTTTTTTCTGGAAAAATTGTGGCAAGTGATTGATCAACCTGAATCACTGAAAAATGCGTATTTAAAAAATACAAATATTTTGAAAAAAATGTTCCCGCCTACCTACCCTATTTTTGAAAACCATGTTATCAGAACTGCACAATTTATTTTTTGGCCTTAAAAGTAACGTGGAACAAGTCAAGATTAAAGGGGTGGTCGTCGGAACTGCGCGTGTGCGACTTTCTTGTTTATAAACAATGTATTTCATGCATGATTACTATATGCATCACTTCAACATAGCTGCAACATATACATTTCACGATATTCATTGTCAACAAGCATGTTTCAACTTTTATCAATCACCAACGTACCCTAGATACAGTTACATCGGTCGTAGGGGTCCCTGGCAACCTTTGAGCAGAGTTCCGACGACCACCTCCCTTTAACAATCATGGACATATCAGGCGTAGTTTAAGCGAAACCACAGCCTTTTCTCGTCCTAGATAATTGAGATGAGTTGCCGTGCACTCTGCTTTGTATCACAAACACCTGCAAATACAAGATTCATGCAATATTAGAATGATTGCTGGAACCTAACAATCAGTCATGATGAAATTAGGTATATACGCATGGAATTGTCCAAGGGGCGAGGCTATATTGTGGCCTCAGATGACATTCACTGGAGGCATAACACGTGATTGCTCCTGACATCCCGACTGGAATTCCAATCGACTATTGCTTAGTGCTCAATCACGGAGAGTTCCAACCAAACACAGTGTATAATCACTGTTGTCCTACTCATTCTTTTGGCCTCGGCAGAAAGGGGAGCGAGTTCAGCCAATTATTTTGTACAAAGAGGAGACTGGGGCATTATTAGAAGCGATTTAAATCGATGGATCATACTCATACCTGTTGCTGTTGTTGTTTGTCTGTTTCATTAGAGCACAGTCCCCCGGGACGGTGTTTGGAGCTTTCGTAACGTTGATTACTCGAAGGTACGGTTGCTAATTGTACTGATTCAAATGCTCCCTATACGTAATGCAGTATATATACTGATCGGTCCTTTTGCACTTGTGGAATGCGAACACGGTTGCAGGCATAGTCTCAACACATCGACGGGGACAACGTCACGAAAAGCTGCAACTTTTCATAATTGTTTTCACTAATTTTGGTTTGTAAGTCAATATTGCAAGTTCTAGTTCTACTCCCAAGGCATGTTGAAACACCAGCTATTTACAGCGCGCTGTTGGCGTTCACATTTGAATTCTTGTCCGAACCAGAATTCACTCGTAAACAATAGCAATGTAGTTTACCCGTGTACAGGCTGAGCTGACGACCTGAAAACTGGGAGGAGAAGCACAAGAAACTGTTGTTGGCATTAAATCAAAACCCGTGTAAACCATCAAGTTACAGTGGAGACAATGTGAAAAAAAGAGTGTAAAACAGCAAAAGCGCAAACAATCAGGAAAATGTATCTATCAATTTTCTCAAGTTCGCAAAGAGCGACGCCTGATTTTCCCATGATGTCACCGCGATTTTATTTTTCATGATCTAGGATTGTCAACAAAATAAATTCAAATGCTTTGAGATGTTGCACTCTCTACCTGTGAGAGGGATTGTTAACTTGCATAAAACTTTCCGGTCATATACAACGAATTCCTACCGATACATGTAAGAGGCAGTGAAAATCAGAAATGGGAAGCTGAGAATCGGTTGGTATGGCCTGAAGATGAATCTAATTTTTACATCTATTATTTGTACAGTTACAGTGTATTACCCATCATTCCTTGCGCTGATGCATCCTGCATCATGTCCAGTCTCAATTGGCGGCACGAAAATGTTGCTTCACAGGACAAGATAAATGAATGAATGAATGAATGAATGGAGGAGGGTGGGAAGTATGTAAGTTTTTCACGTAATGTTTTTGACTTAAAAAAGATTGGTAAATACACGTATGTAGTTTTTATGTCTTCAGCATCTTTAATTAATCTTCTTAATTAGTGAAGTAGAGATGTCACATGTGCTCCAATAATTCGAGCACTGTAAGTCACAATTTGCCTGTCAGTACAAGAAAACGTCATAGTATGGCAGGTTTAGGTCCTGATGAACTGAATGAATTTCGGAGAGTAACCAAACCTTATATACCGCTAAATATAGTCTACATTAGTACCGTGAGGAGACAGTCACCATGACAGATGAATATGTTTGGTTTCTCATTCTATTGTGCGTCGATATAGAATACTTAGTCACGTCAGCTTATTTCACGGTTGCTGGAAAAATATATTCAAAATGAAATGCTGTGCAATTTTCTAAAATGAATTAGTGCTCGTCATTCCCTTCACAATTACTGCTAATTTGTTAGAACCAGTCGGGTTTTTAAATTTTTTTATCCATGTGTTGGATCTCGTACGGCGCCACAGATCATGCTATTAAAAAACCAAAACAATTCAAATCAAAACATACCACAACACGACACAACACAACACAACACAACACAACACACAAAAAACGATAGTTAAATTTTTAAATAAACCACTCCAAGCATCATTATGGTAAGAGCCCTTGCATGAGAAAAACACACATAAGCCACTACGTTTTAGTCGAACTGCGCACTGACATAAAAAGTCTCAGAGAAGGGGAATTGATATGTCTAACTGTGGAGTCATAAATACTGTTTATGTGGTATTCTGGCCAATTTCAACATCTAAAAGATTATGAATTCACTATCCTGCAAGTTTAGTATAAGATAAAGAATCCAAGTATAATAGTTTTTAAACTCACTGGAGCTTTTAAACTTCGATACTATGGAGCCCCCGCCCGTTGCACGTCAGTGAATAGAGGGTTACGTTTGGCCACGGTGCGCGGAGGAGTTCACTAGTATTGCCAGAGAGGGCGCCTGTCAAATTTAAAAGGAAAGACAAAGGAAGCATTGCAAATTTCTATGCCATGTGAGCACCTTTAATACTGTTGTGAATGAGGTAAAACGCTTCAACACACTTTACTTTAGTGTAAATGCGTCAAACAACTATCGCAAAATACATGTGGAACATTTAATGTTAGAATACAAAATAAACCATAACAAGGAGAACCTGGCCCTGTGCTGAGACCAAGATGTCCCTACCCATTGGGGTTGACATTTCTGCAACCCAGTATATGAACAGGTATACACTCACCATTGATAACAATAAGTTTGGACCAAACCATGATCACAGACATGAAGGTTTTGTGATTCATGCAAGATGTGATTCCTGAATCCGTCACCAAACCAATATACAAAATTTTGCAGGAAATGTTGTGCAAGCTTAATTTTCATTTCCACGTTCCAATGCTCCAAATTTTTGCTAGAGAGTGGCATGATAAATGATCTATGTCTTCAGACATATTCTTTTCCGTAAAATGATGTTCAAATACAAGATGTCAGTTTCACAGACATAATGCATTCTGTACAACATACCATATTGCTGTTGACATACGAATTGTCTCAACAAAAGTTCAGCGGTCTGCAGTAATCTTGGATATTACGAAAAAACAGTGTTGACAAGTTGCACTCTGCACTATATTGGACTAAGTTGTTGTGTAAGAAACTCAATTTTACGGCGAGAACGAAAACAGAATACAAGCATTACTGCCAATGGTGCATTAACCCCTCAACTTTCATTGCCAATGTTACAAGTATCTTATGTACAAAAGTAAAATGAAAATGTATATCATCTCCTAGGAAACATGGTGATTCACTATGGCGCCAGAAATACCTGGTATTCAAGCTATTGAAGGGGTTAATGCATACACAAGAAAATAAGACATACTGACACCATAGCATCGGGAGCTTTTGTTCAATTTTATTCATTAACCTTTGCATACAAATACAAAAAAAATAAATCTTTTAAAAACACTGAAAGCCAAGAAATTACACTAAATTTTCTTTGGACATTTAGGAGCTGGTTTGATTATTTGAACATTCAACTGATTCTATGATGTGAATTATTAAAGGTTAAACTGTCAATGTTATAATTATCATTGTTTGAAAATCTGTAAATTTTCATATAGAGTCAACACTGTGTAAGTAAACTACATTTTCTTGCAAAAAAACTTACGTGATGCAAAATGCTAATCATCTTCAGTTTTTGAAAGTCTTAATCTCTCTGAGGATAAATCTTCAAAAATGTCCGATCAAACCTATACAAGGTAAAACTTCAAAATACTTGAAACTGTCATGAAACAACAAAAATTTAATTCATTCAAAAGAAACAAGAAGCTTGGTGGATTGTGGTATACATGCTTTCACACAACTTGACAAACAAAGTCTTCCAATATCATTGCAGTCGTTTGGTGGCAAAATGTGCATAAGCAAATTGTATGTGGAACACAGGTTAACTTTTCTCAAACTGTTAACTATTATGGAATGGTTCTACTCCAGAATAAAAAGGATGTGATGTGTTCTACAGACTCATTACACCAAGAGATAAGGTGATGGCGGTACAAACAAATCAATGTGTACAAATGCACATGGAAATACATGTACTGTGCACGTTTGTGCACATGTGTTTGTTTGTATTGTGGTCTGTTTGAATTCCGGGTTTGACCTATTTCTAACAAAGTTATTTTCAATACTTTATCACAAGTCATTACCATGTGAAGTAGTTTCACTCTGAAAACTGTGCCTTAGTCAAGTCATTGACTTCAACATATCAAAACACATTATATTAGCTAACCAACAGAGTGTCTGCACTTGATAAACGCTCTGTTATAAATTTGAGTTTGAATTCTAATCTAGCCCAGAATACCATTGTCAACGACACGTGCAGGCTGCACTGACAAGCTGAATACCAGTGCAACTAAACATGCTTTGGGGAGTAGAACAAGAAACTGTTGCTATTGAAAACACAAGCAGTGACAAAACCACAAAGTTACAGCTACTGACCCTTTTAGGTTCTACTGACACTGTGCTGGTACAGTGAGACACTTGTAGCAACGGCAATAATGCATTTCCCTCTAGCGGTTATCGCGATAACACGCGGCTTTCCAATCTTACTACTGTCTACTCAAGTTGACTGAAAAATTGATAAATCCAAACTCGTATTTCTCTGAGCAGAAGACAAAAGTGACTTAAGGCCAATAATAATATGCAATAATATGGCTCCAAAGTGGTTGACCTTGCTCATTCATGAATCATCAAACTTGTGCTCCTAAAAGCAATGGAAGTAACTCAGCAATGGTGAGATTTCATCACAACAATAAAGGTCTTATTCAAATTTCTTATCCACACAGTTCAACAGTTCTGATGCAGATACTGCATCTCGACTAGAGACAAGTAACATTTTCAAAGGAATTCCAGAGAAAGATTTTAAGTGCATTCTTATGTGCTTCATGCAATAATGGAAAGCTACACCATTTTCACCCTTTATGTTTGGACAGACAAGAGACAGAATAAATTAATTACACAATGACAAACTTAAATTGCAGTTTTAGTACTAACATACACTAGTTTGACCTGAGAAGAGAGGCCCTGGATTCCGATGATGATTATTTATGTCTTTCTGGTTATCAAACGGATATTGATAAAGCTCAGGAACAACAGAGATTTGATATCTCATTGATGAATATCAGTATTCTTTGATGTAATTTCACATGTATGGGTTGTATTTGTGAAACTGAAACAACAAACATTATGGTCTAATAAATTCATGAAAGATTTTTATTTTTAAAAATAAAGGTAACAAGCACTGGCTGAACAACAAACACTGAGGGTTAATTTCACATTTCTTAAACATTTCATTGCCTCACATGAAGAGGAAGTAAATATCTGTGAGCTTCCTGTTTGGACCAAACGCAAGATGAAGGAAACTTCAACATTTCATATGCAAAGTTGTGCAGTATCCTAAGAGTGCTGGTAATATAAAAGAGTTTGACTGTCCCGTTCAATGGCTATTTGCAGGGTGGACAGGACACAACAACGTACCTTACAATGGATTGGACACATTTTACATAGGTATTACATTACTAGACAGTGACTCTGGTGGATTATCAGATTAAAAGACATGAAAACACTCAGCCCCTCCTACTTTGAAAGAATTCAAAACAGCTCAATCATTGAATAGTAATAAGTTCTGATGCATCAACTTTACAGTAGAACACTTAAATATAACAATATATATGAAGCGTTTAAAATTTTCAAAATTGGTCTGTTATGTTTTTCCTTTGTCAATTTAATGTCAGTCAAAAAGAAATGTAATCTTAGGACTTGCTGAAAGACATAAGAAGTGCCCAGTTCATACAGGGTATGTCTTTGCAACCAATTCACATACACTTTCTGACTTGACTTTGCCCAATTGCCCAAACCCCCTACCTTATTACCGGGTGTAAACTAGGCTTTCTATGATGACATCACTGAAAGTACCAAACCAGTGTACACTTCACGGGGAAAACAGACAACTAAAAAATTCACAATGGTGAAAGATACTAGTGTTGTGATTGGACAAATGATAATGTAAGCAAAGCACTGTTCCTATCTATGACTTGTAGCATCTATGCATTAACATGTTATGTACATTTCAAATTGTTGCAAGTCTGTACAACTTAGCTATTTCATGGTCTTTACTTTTCTTCACACCAGCTGTTTTCCTTCCTCACCTGATAAAAGATAGGAAAATGCGATCAGCGATCATCAGTGTGCACACCCAAGTAACAGAATCAAATGATCTATGTCTGGGTGTCCAAATTGCTGCATATCATCGACTCTTTATTTAGTCTGGAAAGTATTGATATCTGTGTAGACTTGTACACAACATGAACTATTACACAGAAAATGATAGCGTTACATCAAAGTTAGGCAGTCAATATTGGAAGCATGCTCTGTCCTGCATACATGCACAGATGGAATGATTTTTATTTTGATGTACGGAATAATTGATGGATGAATGTCTGAGATATACATTCAGAGTATGACAAAAGTATGACAAAAGAAATAACTTTTTAATAGATTAGTGCTCCTGGTGTGCCTACCATGACAAAAATCTTGTCAATGGCTGTGAACCTCCTTCAGTGAAAATAAACATAACTACTGTAAAGTCAGTTATGTTTACATATTTATTTGTACAAGTATTAAATGTTGTTTTACTTTATGGTTTCTTTTGACGAAAAACTTTGCTTTGAGTTAACCAAACAAAATCAATATTAATTTTCAAGTAAAAAGTGGGGTAAAAACTGGGAGATAAAACATTTGTTGCCCTTGTGGCTGAAAAATGACTTTTCAACCATCTCCCGTAGTTACCTCACACCCCTGAATGTCAAATGGTTCACCCCTTAAAACGAGTAGCAGATGTTGACATTATCACCAAGCCTGATAGCTTGCGGAAAAAAGCCCAGTTCACTATGCAGGGCAGTACATGCAAAAAAGGTGATGCTACGGTGTATGGCTTTTGAAATGTGGGCAGAAGGAGGTTTACTGAAAGATGTGGGCTAAGACTGACTCCTTCTGTGAATTGCTGTACCTTGGCGCTAAAAAAACTGTGACAAAATCATGTGCATAGAAAGTCACCAACAATGTGGTTGAAAGTGTAAAGAATGAGACAGGAGAGAGGGAGGGAGACAGACATCCTGAGGGATAAAACCAAGAACACTGCAAAAGATGGAGAGAGTGAGAGAGAAGGAATCTAGGTGTACCTGTTCTTCCTCTGCCGGGGTAAAATCATTTTTGATATTGAATGTCTTCCTGATTTCTTCTGGAGTCTTGCCTTTGATCATGTTTGCTACTGTTTTACATGTTGCATCCAGCAAACCTTTGATGTCCAAATAATTTGCAGCCTGCAAAGAAGGCAAGGAATTGAGTTGACCTGTTCCTACTTATGTTTGTTGTAATAATGTTAAGGCATGTTTACACCTAACGACTACTCAGGACTATGGAATGATTTTTGAAAACCAACCATAGTGAGAATGGTTGCATGCTACATATTTACAATTATTTTCAATTTTCAACACCCAAATACTGATCCAATTAATGTAATTTGTGTCACTGCCAAACAGAAAAGCTCTGTTTGCTTACAGCATATCTGAGATTTTGAGTTGTCACTGATTATTACAATCTCTTTTAGTATCAAATGTCTCTTCCACAATAGAAATACAAACTTTGAAATTCACTTCACTGGCCCTTTTAGGCCTGACTTTCTGATAATATACCTGAAACACCCTGATATGTAATGGTTCAGGCCTGGGAGCGCTGAGCAGTTGATTATATACCTGAAACACCCTGATATGTAATGGTTCAGGCCTGGGAGCGCTGAGCAGTTGAGTCTAACAATCTGAATTTCCTACCTATTTGAAAAATTTTTGAACACCTTGCAAACTGTACATCAAAAATAAAATTTCCCTTCTCTTACACGTTTTGAAAAAAGTAAACATTAGCATTTTTAAACTGTAAGACAAAATGTAAATAACAATCAGACAACTTTTCCAAAACCCATTCATATCTATAGCCTGGTTTCACATATACATTTAAGTTAGTTCACTATTGGATAGCTTACCATGTCTGACACATGTTAACTTTTTTTAAACAATACAACAAAATACTATCAGTACATGATACAACAGATCAAAGGTCACCTACCAAAATAAGTTCGAAGAGGGTTCCTTGGTCTACTTTGAGAAATTCAATATCATATGGACTGAGGTCATCTGTTCTTTTCTCTCTATTTTCTTCATCTTCTGGTGGTGGTGGGTCATCTTTGTGATGTGTGCACCATTGGATTACTTTCTTTAAAATAGCTGCATTAACATTGGGCAAGGGAATTGCATCGTCATCATCTTCATCCATTCCTAGATCTGTTAGAGAATAGGAAAGCCATTACACAATTCAATATCATTCAAAGTACCTCCTTGCAACTTGCCATTATTATCAAATTTTGAAATGATGCATATGCCCAAATGATAGTGCAGGGAGATGGCAGTTCTGTCTCTACAAGGCAGTAATAAAAGGACGGACTTACACTTCAAAGGAAGAAACTTGGTACAAGTTTTTCAAACTATTCGTATATCATCACTCCCTCTGACACTGAAAAGATTGGAGCTTACCTTCTAACATGGTTTTAATTGTAACTGACTGCTTAGCAATCTCAACATCTACTTCAAATATTTCCCCATCTGAACTCTGGAGCTTTATGTTGGGCATCTGAAATGAAATTTGTTAAATACCGGTAATCTCAAGTCTGATGCAAATGATGGTAAGCTAGTCATTCTCCTTTACTGTCTGTGTCATAGAGTGATCCAAGAGTATTATTGCCCCATCTCAGGTTGTGGCACTTAAACTTGGCATATAAATACACTGTTAAAAATTATGTGTGAATAGTTCACACTGTTCCCAGAACAGTTTATATTTGTGATCGTATTACCAGCCAGACCTGATCCATAAGCTGATTAACTGCTATCCATAAAATATTGCGTGAACAGTCCAAGCTATTTCAGGAACTTTCCAAATGCAACTGTAAGGTCACTATTTGTATCCAGTGATAAATTGGTAAAATGACTGCCATTGGCCCATTGCGCTGTACTCAGATTATAAAGATAAATGCAGACCAGGTCTAGGCGATGTATGCAGGTAAAAACCCACAAAGACATGCCACAGCAACATCATTCACATCCACCATCCTGAATATCATGCAATACTTGGCCATAAAGATGGATACACACTTTGAAGTGATGGAGTTGTTAAACTGGCTTAAATACCAAGACAAAAGACTTATTCTTAACATTGTTTCTTTGGACACAAATGGACTCAAAATTATTAATCCTTCCAAGTTTACAGAGCATGGACAGTATCCGTAAACGATTTCCAATCTTATCTAATGTGAACCTGGTTTTAGTTGCATCGAAAGTCTTTCTACACTCTCCGTGCCATAATCGTCCAATCACAGTCACTCCCTGTGGAGGGACTGTGAACCAATGCATGCACATAAAAAAAAAATGCAGTAGGATCTAAATGAAATGAGTGACACAATTTCCTGTAGCTTCCCTTTATTTGTATATGTAATACTGTTTCCTACACCAAAAGATCATTTTTTGTCTTCATTTTTTTTTTGGCGACAAGAAGAACGAACCAAGAGGGAGCCGGGCAACTGTCTGACCTATAGCTACAGAGTAACAGGCACCTTGCATATCATACTCATGTTAGCAGGTCATTGAATGAAGCCCCTCTGTTTGTTTCCTGAATATAGACTGTCCTTCACAAATCCTTTTGCTGATTCAACCAAAGTACCTTGGTTGATTTGACTTCTCTTAGTTGGTCCCATTCCCATCTTGCAGCGGAAAACAACGGATGATATTAGGAGTCAGTAAGTGGCATATTTGTTGTTTTAATATCATAGTGAGGAGAGACTGTGGTTGGGTGGAGGGACTGTGGCAAAATACAGCTTGAGCTACAATGATCACATGATGGTATGGCCAGCAAAAAGATTATTGATGATGCACTGGTGGATCTAGAGGTCAAGGTACAGATTTCTCACTTTGGGCTCAACGTTCATTGAATCAAGAGTTCTTCTCTAATCATAATTCTGAAGATTACTTGAGATCATGTTGGTAAACCATCTTGTATCAACTCAACCCTTAACTGCAATAATTGTAGCCTAAGGGTTGCTTGAGATGGATGTTGACTTCAATATTCATTTCCAAGAATACAACTCATACTTTGTAATTACTATGGCAATTTTGCATGTTGCTCGTCTGCTGTGCACATGTAGGGTCGCACTGGACTACCATTTTGCAATTGTTGCAAAATGGTGATCCACTTTGAAATCACTGCCTAATTTAGTCATTAAATTTCATTTTCCAGCGAAAAAGAGTAAAGTCATCCATTTTATTTGGCCATCACAATTCCAAAATGATAGCAGAGTAGGCTATGTTGAGTTGGTATGTTGAAACACACGCACTCCACATCTGCAGTGCGAAATTGCCATAGGAAAGACACAGTACGAGTTGTACTTGTACTAGTAGCCTTGAGAAGGCGAATATTAGTCAACAGAACCACATCCAACAACCCTCAACTACAATTCTTGAAGTTACTCAACCCCTAGTATTGTTGTTCCCCGACCGAAAAAAATGCATGACTAGATCGACGTGCCATAGTACCAGTGGGTAAAATGTGGCTGAAAGGGTTTAATACGGGTCCCAACGACGTGACAGACATGGGCAAATTCCAGCTGCAACAGTTGTAGCCCGGGACGTGCAATGGCTTCGCTCTTGTCTGTTGATGCATCGCGCGCGCGAAGCAACCGCAGCCATCAACAGCCATCGGGGTACAACTGTTGTAGCATCATCATGCCTTATCGGTAGAACAGAAACATCGTGACGGCGAGTCTCGATTTGGACGAAAACTTCAACAGTCGTTCCACTCAAGCCAATATACACTGAAGGCATGGTTTCAGTGAATACGTCCGCAGTTTTGTAAAGGTGAGGAGGGTAAACGTCACAGCAGACAAACAAAAAGGTGCAACACTTCCGCCGCGATAAGTACATGTATGTCGCCTTTATAACAACACATTATCCTGTGATATGAACTCGACGATTCATAGCGACCCGAAGTGGCGGCCATTTTCACTTGGTGCACAACGTAACTGTAATAATCACAAAGGTATTCTTAGCATGTTTGTTTTACTCAAGGACAAAAACTGCAGAAGCAAAACATTTCTAAGAGAAATTACATTTTCTCAATTTTCCGCTCACCTTTGTCGTAACAGCAGCAAAATTTGAATACGATAAGGATAGTCTGTGCCAAGCGCTTTTCGACAAGGATGCAGCAGGGAATTTGCTGTTTATACAAATGTTGAAACTGATTTTCGTAAGTAACAACCAGCGCTGTTATTCGCCACAGATACTGACAAATAATACATTGATTATATAGATATTTGTGGGGATAAATTTAAAAGTAAAAATTTTAAATAAATTGTTTATTTACATTTGACATACTTCAATTGTCCTTTCTGGCAAATATAGAAAAAAGATATTTGAATGACAGTACTAGAAATGGCAAGCTGTAGCTAAGCGCCGATGACGTCATGGTATACATAGGACCTCGAGCGAGGAATCTTTTTCAGGCCCATATTTTCCATGTTATGGCCGTCCATTTCCACAGTAAATATCTATTTCTTTATTTGTTCATTGTCCAAAACAAATACCTTACTTGCAAATCTTAATTGAAGTATTTTGATCATAAGCAGTGAACTAAAAAAATATGTCGAAAGTGTAATCTCGAACCTGTTAGACTTCTCACGAGACTTTGTGTGGGAGGAGGATCCCAGAGCTTAGTTGTGTCTTGTCAATCTGGTTTGTCTATCCCGAGATATCACCGACAGGATAGAGTTCTCTACATGGCGATCTGACCACAGCCGTATTTATCGCCATCCGGTACAAGCAAGGTGAATATTGTATGAATATTAACACAAAATATTGAAATGGCAAACTCGATCTGAAATATTTATTTTCAATTACAAAACCCATCAGGTAAATGCCGTATTTTTCCAACAGGTTGCCACGGTTTACACGTGATTTGTTCAAGGATGCGCGCTTCCGTTTAGCCATTTTTGTTCTCTCATTATTTGGTAATCTAAGCTTTGCATATCATATTGTCTTTGCCCTGTGGAAATGTACAGTGTGGGTCGCGAAAAATTCTGTGGATGTATTTTAGTGTTGGTGTTGGCCGGCCTGTAGACCGGTCGCCCGATATAGTGACAGTGTCACACACGACGAATGTTTATTTCCGTGAGCCTTGGCTGTCACAGTATCAGACAGATTGATATCCATCGCTTTGTAGGGCGTCGCTTATACACGCTATCACAGGCATTCGACTTAATGCAAGCAAACCGCCACTGTTGCAACATCAGTGACGGTTTGCTTGTATCAAGTCGAATGTTTGAGTCAGCGATGACTAAACGCCACGTCCTAAACACGAACAACACCACTTCTTTCCATGTACTCGATCGTGCATGCGCTGTTTCCAGATTTAGGTATGCTGCAAAGTCGAAGGCATTTATTACGTCATCGGTGTGTTCAAACTGAGAGGAAAACCCCAAACAAATGCACACGCGCTCGCGAACCGCATTATATTCACAACATCTTCAACATGATAAGTGGTCACTTTATTGAAGTACGTCTTTCGCAGAAAAAAATCAAATTCTGTAAAGTGGAAACGCCATTTCTTCCGCAAATTTCACATATGATTTCTCTATCTTATTTTGCCCGTTACTATGCCCAGGTTCCATGACAAAGTTGTCATAACAAACGTTTTTTCTCCCTTCAGAACCTTGTCAGTAACTTCTAATACTACAGCTCATCACAGAAAGCCTTCAAAATGACGATCCTCTACTGCTGTTTAGCAAGGGGGCCAACCATTCTGGCGGAACATACAATTTCGTCTACCAGTTTTCAAGATCTTGCTAACTCAATGTTGAAAAACATTCCAACCAAGGAGAACAAAAAGACCACATATACATCAGACAAGTAGGTTTATCAGTTTCTCTCATACTCAGAGCTGTAGTTGCAGCATTTTACAACTTTGACCCTGGTTTATAGTTTTGTTGCGGATGTATGTGAAGGAGTATTGATAAGAGCAATAAGTTTAATGACTTTCAAGATTCATTTTCAAATTAAAGTACCTTTTATTGCTGTGCTGAAAACTGCAAACAAATACAGCATACAAGGGTAGTGTGAGTTCATCACATGTATTTTTGTACATATATAGTATCTATTCACTCCATCACTTTGAAAAGATGCAGTTTTTGTCAGAATAATGCCTGACATCTCTAGCAATGTACTCTTGTTTATAGAAACTCATTTGATGTTCCTAGTTGAAATATTTCCAGTGACATCATAATACATCTTATTCAAATTATAATGAAAGGAGCAATATTTAGATATTTTTGCCCCTTTTTTAAAACACGCTCACAATCTAGGAATATGATAATTTATTACTTTATTGTACAGGTTCTCAGAGGGTACAGTCGATTTTGCTTAAGTGATAAATGGTACAATATTTCACTTTGAGAGGAAACTGCTGTAGACATTTATGCCTTTTTTCTTTCTATAAATATCACAAGAAATATGATAAATAACTAATACTGCACTCCCTTGTATAGCATAGATAGCTGCTGTAAGTGAATAGGAAAATACAAACATACATGTTGTATATTTGTGTGTATATTGTTAAATACACACGCACACACACACACACACACACACACACACACACACACATATATATATATATATATATATATATATATTTATTTATTTATTTATATTTATGTGTGTGTACATGTATTAGTCACACATGCACCAATTCTGATAAGATGGAAACATGATATCAATGTTTGATTTTTTTAAGATTGTACATTTGACAACTGCAAGGCACAAATTGGATACATACCAGTAAACAAATATCTAATGGATACATACCAGTAAACAAATTGGATACATACCAGTAAACTAATATCTAATGTAGACATAGCTAAGTAAAGTTATATATCAATCAGTCAATCTTTAGTAATTAATTACTAAAGTTACATATTAGTAGATTATGTTATGTGACTGCCGCCTTTGCAGGGAATGAGAGAAACGTCTGTTCTTCAACCACGTAATAATTTGGAAATAAAAAGGCAGAGTTAAAAAGGCAAAGTTAAAGTGATTCATGGTGTTCTAATTAGCACAGTCAACAATATTTCTGTGTTACCAGTGTTTCTACAGATCAGTAAAATGACAAGGCTTCTTTGTCCTGAGAGCAGAAAATATCAGTCATACATTTGCCAATTTACATACTGAGGGACAATCGTGAATATCCGAAGAGGTTTTGATCATTTGACAAAATATGAATCCTTTACAACATTTTGCAAAATTTTCCTTAATTTGCTTAAATATAAAAGCAGTCTGAAAGACTAATTATCAAACTGATACCATCTCTGACATAGTGATGTACTGTTCGTGTCAACAACTTTCTTGCTTACTGTTCACAAGTACACCTTGGTCTGAAAATGTTGTCCTGAATGACAAAGTTTGTGAAGTCTTTTTCCCAAAGGCTTAAACTTGAAATGAAGTCTGACACTGCCACATTAACCAGGGCAGAGGTTGAATTTTAAATTTCAAATGCAGGCATTATTGGAGGAAGAAAGATCATGACTTCCCACTTGTCAGTTTTGAGATAACAACACCAGACATGTAGTATGTTTTGAAGGTTAATATGTGATTGAATAATTACTTCAAAGTTCCTATTACTTCTTTAAATTCCTCTATCAACTCCCCAAATCCACATGAAGATTTCACCATTAACATACTAATGAATAGAAATATATATATATAATGTGAAATTCCTTTGAAATTCGTACATTGAAAACTTTCATTTGGTACAAGGCCACAAATTTAAGTACTTTGTTTGGCTTCAGTTGACAATTTTATGACATTTTTTAGATTTTGAGTTTCAGGACACATGTAGCAAGAGCAATAAAGGTGGGTTCTGTTTAGCAAGAACCATAAATTCTTTTCTGTGTATTTTTCAAAATACAACATATCTTGTAACTCCTGTGCAGTTGCTTAAAAATTGTGACATATTAAACATAAACCCTCCATTTCTGCATTTGAAATTATACAAAACTTTTTCATTTAATGCAACAAAAATTTGGTATCATCCATTGAAATATCTGTTCTTCATTTTTGCCATTTGCATCTGAACTGAGGATCTAATAGCTTTACTCGTACAGTGAAGCATACCCTTAACATAACATCAAAGCAGCAAATAAGACAGATGACTAATCGCTTGATCCTTGAACCAGGAACTGTGACTAATTAATTTGTGTCTCTGTTTGTGGTTCATTATAATATGTAGTGATTTAGATATTTTTTGCTGTAGGTGGGCTAGACAAATAAACAGTCAGTCAAGGCCAATAAAATTTGTTCATATGTGCAAGGTTTCTTGAACCTGTACACTGAGTGTAGCCGGATATTTTGACCCATGACTGGCAATCATCTACACAACAGGATATGAGTTTGTTTATGTGTAAAGACCCTTTGTGCATAAATTCCTTTGTTCACTGGAAGCCAAATTCAGAGGCCAAATTCAGAGAAATGTGGAAAATGAAATGTTCCCAATGCAGAAGACTCAGGGCAGCGTACTCATGATAAAATAATTTGTGTAATTAGGAAATGCATTTCTTTGTCTTTTTTGCAGCTACTTATTTCACGTCATTGTTGAAAATGGTATCATTTACATGTGTGCTACGGAAAAGAAGTTTCCCAGAGCGCAGGCATTCCGGTACCTCCAAGAGATTGTCAGGCATATCAGCCATGACACTGAAGTTGGTCCACAAGTACAGTTTGCAGGTTCACACGAGCTAGAAGGCAGTGTTAACCATGTCATGGCAACAGAAATGGTAGGTTACTATTTGACTTATTTATGAACACTCGGTATACTTACAAGGTGATGAACAAAGTTGATTTTGTGGGTAAATTTTCAAGACTGATGAGGCTTGAAGATAAAAGTTTCTATCTTGAACTCATTCTTGTAGTGAAACTATTGACATTCTGTGGTTTCTGGTTTTTTCACACGGTCTGCTTTTCCAGAACATTGCTTTGTACATTTTTATGAGCTTTTCCTTATTTATGTAGATATAGAGATTAATGTTCATGGCAGATATATTGGCTATCAAAGTTTTATACGTGAATAAATTTTACTTAAAAATAAGTGACAGGTTACTCAGAAGGCCCCACTTGTGTATTCTCCCTGATTGAAAATTGTTGGTGCCGTTTGACTATTTGAAAATCTCTGTGTCATGTTATATCACATTCATAACTGAAATGGGGGGAAAAATGAAAACGTGAAGGTTTGATCCGATGTCTAAGTTTTTGTTCCTGCCTGTAATTATGGTGGGATTTTGTGTCTTCATATGGTCTGTGTTGCCATGGCAACTGAGACCACACATGTGAAATCAGTTAGACTGCCAGAAAGTGAAACTCCACTTTTCTGTTGGAAGGTCTTCCTTTTTCTATAAATAGCAGAATGATCTCTGAAATGAATACACATCTGGCATAAGAACAGAAATTACAGTTTTGTATCTGAAGTGAAACCATTTACCTTCTCATAAATCAATAGCAGCATAACTGTGTCCATATTTCCAACAACAAACATTAACCAATAGTAATTAAAATATGCTCAGAAGTTGGTTTAAAAGTGATTAGGTAGAATGGCATCCCTAAAATTTCCATGGAAAGATGTAAATGAGGATATTCAAGTGATTAATTTAGATTCTGGATGAATGAATGAATGAATGAATGAATGAATGAATGAATGAATGAATCATAAAAAGAGAAAATTACCAATTTCAATACTGATTCATTTCAGGAAAAATATTCCCATGTGAAACAGGATTCTGTGACAGTATTGCAAAGCCAAGTAGATGAAGTCAAAGATGTGATGACACAGAACATTGATAAGGTTCTTGAAAGAGGGGACAAGATTGACACCCTCATATCTAAAACTGAAGATCTGGAAGCAAACGTAAGTCAGCTTGTTTTCATATGATGGACCGACCAATGTCTGTTGATGTTATTTCCAGCATTTTGTGTGGATTTATAGTATAGACCTTGTGTCAAAGCAATTTAGAAAATGAAAGACTTTGTTTTCAATACTTTGTGTGTTGTTTTCACAACTGTATAATCCTCTGAATATTCGGTCATTTCATTTCTAAATCAGCCCTCTATGTACCCCACAAAGTACCCCAAAATGTTGTTGTCATGGCTTAGACATTAAAAGTGCAACCAGTATCACTATCTGACAGCTGGGCTGAAACTGGCATCCATCATAAACACATCTCTTCATAGCATGTAAAGCCCATATATAATTGTACACTCACTTGGATCCAACGTACAGCTCACAAGTTCCGTAACTCTGATGAAAGTCACATATAAATGTTGTTTAAGTGAATTTTAAAATGTGCCCATCATCTGATCAGCCATTGGTGATAATCTGTGTATCATGATGCGTAATTTGAAAAAATGCCAAATTGTGACACATTATGAAAAGAACTGAGGTCAACCAATAAGATTACTCATTCTCACATATTCATAATAGTCAATACAATATTATAAATGAGTAGTTATACTGAATATTTATTTTGGACAGGGTGGAAATGTCTTCGTACTAGGTACCATATTTATCTTCAAGTCGTTTTCATCAATCTTAATATTATTTTGGACAGTAACTCTTCACAGTATTCTGCCTTGCATATCAATATGTAAATCACAATACAACTCTTGTACAAAAATATTAGCAGTGTCCATACTAGCCATTATCATGGTCATTCTTTTACTATCACAAAACAATGAAATGTATTTTGCATTAAGTATCAGAATAATTGATTTCTGATTGAATGACAAACATTGACAGTTTATGGAACATAAATGTTAGAAAGATCCACAACCATCAGTAGGTATTACAGCAACATCATACATTTGGTGTGAGAATAGGGATACCATGAAGAGAAAAACACAGGTTATTTAACCCCTGATTCCCTGTAAACAGGTTTACAATCGATGAATCGCTATTGATAATAAAGCGTTTGGGTCAAACCATTGTGGGAAGAGGGTTAAACCTTGGACATGATAGTACTATTGTTGTCAAATGTGCCACAAACTTATCACTGTGATTTAAAGGTATACTGTCACGTGTTCCAATTTGCCACAGTTACCATGGAAAGAGAAGATCTTATCAATCATAGATTTTTAGCGGGTGGCCGCTTTTTAAAAAATAGTGCCCTCACATGGGCATTTTGAATACCAAGGAACCATATATGGGCATATTTAGATTACAGGTGACTGTATACCTTCAATCAATGATACTGTAAAGCACATAAATATAATTGATATACATGTTAAGATAACAAAAGCCAACTTTTCTTCCATTTTTACCGACAGGCCCAGACATTCCAGAAAACAGCCAAGCGGGTTAAGAACCAGATGTGGTGGAAAAACACACGGAATATGATTATTTTAGTGATAGTGGTACTTGTCGTGATCACAGTGCTAGTGTTGATCATTTTGGGAGCGACGGGTGTGATCTAGAGAGTATGTTTGATCTGAGTGATGTGTGGAGTAGTGTGTTCCAAGTACATGTTACTCACTGTTACTCACAAACAAATCTAATCAGTAATTACCAGCAAAGGTATGAGCTCTTGTGATGATGATAATCTTTTCCAGTGTTTTGTAAAGCTTTCACCCCACCCTAGGGTGACTGACATAGTAATTAAAAACTTTGCTAATGGTAAGGAGTCTTCTTACTCATAATATATGAGCTGCCTTGGAGAATATTGATGAATGAGGTAGAGAACTTGAAACTAGGGAGTTTTGATGCCCTACATATGGTGGTATATGTAAATGAGCATGTCTCCCTAAGCTACTGCATTTAAGCATCAGGTGCCAGAGTTCGAAGACCGTGTGTTCTGTTTTATTTATGAGATCACAATTTGTCCAAGGTAGCTCAGATATTAGGAAGATGAGATTAAAATTTGAACAACCCATGAGTCACTGTGACTCAGATTGTCAAACAAGCAGTGGTCATTTCGAACCGTTGAGGTCAATTCCATACAGCGTTGATCAATGATTTGGTTTGAACAAGTTCATTTATGGCTACTATCTTTCATATATTAACATTTTTTGGAAAATATCAATGCATTGCACATTTTGAACAAAAGTACTTACAAAATTGACTTATGTAATCGGTGCTTTAAAACTTACTTGGAAGCCTTTTGTGAGATCCCAGTGTAATTTGTATATTTAAAGTTTGATGTAACTATTGCCTTAACAAAAGACAGCATTTTGGGCCACACAAATGTGCTTCACCTTGATTCTGTTCCGATTTCATAATTTTACAACACGGATATCAATTGTCAAGACAGGTGATTTCCCGGTCACACACTAAGTCACATGGACAGACTATTTGGTGATCACCAAAACTGTCATCCAGTGAAGAAACAATTTTTCTTGAGATAACAAAATTTGCATGATCTTGGTAAAATTCAACATCAGAGCTTCTGGTTTGTCTGCATCTCTTATCTAGACAGAAACAAATATTTCAAACATGAAATTCTTAAGTTTATTTATAAATATATATACCGGTATATATTACCTTGATTCAGTGATTGTTCTTTACTCATGAGAGAAGTTTACATTAAAATGACGTCATTATTCTATATTGTGATATTCAGAGTTTTTGAGATTCTTTCCAAGTGCATATAAATCATATAACAAGAATTTCCCTTTATGGAATGAAATGATCACCATTGAACAAGTCATATCATTTCGGAATCTGCAATCACTTTTTCAGAGCAAAAAAGATAGCACTGAATATATTTAAATTTGTCACTGTACTACCAAGAATTGTAGACAATATCTGTGAAGAGATTTTTTGTATATACAGGATAATTTTTGTCTCGGTTGTAACGTGAGCGGTATTTAATGTGACTTTGGCATGTTTTTAAATGTCTTTAATGTGTTTACCACTTTTAAATGTTATGGTTGTATAAAATCGTTACCTGAATTATACCGTGGATGTTTATGAGCAAAGGACTAGCATTAACCTGTTCACCCCCAATTTCCTGTGAACCGGTCCACACTCTCCATTGCTAACAATGGTTTTGGGTGAGACCATGGCAGGGAAAGGGTGAAAACTGTGCGGAACCCTACCAAGAGTGCAAAAAGTCATCTTAGAGGACTATATTTACCTTAGCCTGTCACAGTGACAGATAGAAACTCACATTGATACCATATTTATCAGTTTGCATGTGTTTGTCATTGTGACATGATTTTTGCCACTGAGCAGTCCTTGTGAACAGTGTGTGCACAGACATCATATTGTATCTCACTATTGCTCAGAGGAGCCTCATCTTATACATGACAAAAAAAATCAAACAATGAATGTTTACAGACTACACAGAAGAATTTACTTCAAAGAGACAACATTTGGCAACTCATCAGAAAGGCAAAAAAGTCAAAAACATTGAGGATGAACACACTGTTTACATTTACTTGTAATGTTGATTATTCTGCACTTGCCTACAACTTGTAGCTGAACTGAACAGAACATATCTTACAATCACACCATGAAAATTTGTAATAAATTTGGCCAGAGTGAGTCTGTACAGATAGTCTAAGACCAGTTAAATGTTTTAAAAGTATCTACTGCCATCACAACGGTGTGCTAACTTTCCTTTACAGTACTTTGATTGTTGTGGTCAAAATTTGATGTTGATTAAAATTATATTGTATCCAAGTGTGTGTACTGTATTTAATTATCTCTCATCGCATCAATCATGTAATCCACCCAAATAAAATTCAGTCCAAAATGCTGATATTTGTGGAATCAATTTGACCTACAGTACGTATATGGAATTGGACTGCCATTTCTAATATGTGGTATATTTTATATATTTTGACTTTTGCACAAACTTGATGGATGTTGGAATTGTACGCTAGCTTGATAGACACACATGTTTTGCTCAATTTACAGGAAATTAGGAGAGAAAAAGTCAGTTTAGAGTCCCAGTACAAAGTTTCAAATACAACAATTTTAGTAGGCTAGGAAATAAGTGCCTGCCTGCGTGGAAATTGCAATTCTGTTGTCTGTGATGCATATTATAGACCATAATGCTAAGATGCTATAGCACCATGAAAGCTGCATAGTATGGTCTTCTGTTGCTCACTTCACAGCCCAGGCCAGCGCAACACAGGCAACACTACAGAAGAAGCCAGTGCACACCCTGTGCGTGGGCAACAATTATTGCAGCTGTGTAAAACTGCGAGTTGCATGAAACAAATAAAGCCATGTCATGTTTGTCTTGATCAAGAACAGTTTCTTCAGTGAATGAAGAGTGCTAAATACCTGCAAATATTATGTATACCCTATTCCCCACAGCTGTTTTTATGTGTTGTTATTCCGTGTTTCCGTATTCCATGATTCCTGTAATTCCATGCATGATTGTACCTTCATCAGTTGTTTCATACACTGAGAGCTTAACTCCAGCAAAGCGGTGTACCTAAGATCACTAGCTCTGTTTGCCACTCTAAGCTAGGTTGAGACATACTTGTACTCTGTGTATGGCAAACAGAGCTTTGCAGCAAATGAGACAGTAAATTAACTAGAACAGTAGGACAGCCCATAGCAAATTTATCCCCATGCAATGCATGTTTTCATGTCCCAAATTTTGTCTAACGAACTCTAACAGTGCCTTTCCAGACAAACTGTTTCTAGAATCATCTTCTAGATTATGACACTGATTTGAAGAAGTCTACCTCCTTATGTGGCAAATGTTTTGCTATGAAGCCTAAAAAAAAGGGTGCTAAATTGTTAAACGACTTTAGACCATTAGCCCTGACCTCCGTTATATGTAAATGCATGGAAAGGATTATATATAACAGGCTCACCACGTCTCTGTCCGATCGTATGAACCCGCTGCAATTTGCATATAAGGCTAAGAGAGGAGTAGAAGATGCAACCTTAACACTTCTCAACTTAATTACGAGTCATATGGATTCCACTGGAAATTTCGTGCGAATCTTGTTTATGGACTTTCGTCAGCATTTAACACAATACAGCCTCATGTTCTGCTCAGACGCCTTGTTGATTTGCAAACCAACACTACATTCATTCTTTGGATTAGATCATTTCTGTGTGATCGGCCACAACGTGTAAGCATACAAGGTTATCTTTCGAACGAATTGATTTTAAATACGGGGGCTCCCCAAGGCTGTGTACTATATCATTCGTTCTTTTCTCTGTTTATACAAATGAATTAAGATGTAACAAGGCAGTATTGCTGAAGGCAATGAGTACTTGGGCCGTGATAGAGTAATTTTGAGGACAATATATACTACTATTCAAATATGGTCTTGAATTTCCTCCTGTCAATTAGGCATTTGATTAACTGGTTATTAAACGAAGCAATGGCATGACAACGGCAAAATATGTCTAGCAACTTTTGTGGAGTTTGAGGCAGGGGTTCTTTATTTATAGTGAAAATTGCTTAAACTCCTTAAATATTCAAATTACAGCAAATTTCTTTTGTTGTCGATGGTAGATGTCTAATATTTAGATGGGCATATTTAGATTTCTACCCTATAGTTATCCCTATATACCAAAAATCGGACATCCAGCTCTATTGGCTTGCTCAGAATTAGATATGCGCATAATTAATGAGGTACAATATGTGGTGTCATAAGGTGTCCCATCATACCAAATATGAAGGGTGTAGCACTTGTGGTTACTGAGTTGTGGACAAATATATCTATTTGAGGTCAAAGGTCATTGAGGTCACTTGACATTTTGTCAAAATAATTGTATTGCTAAGTTATTCCTATATACCAAAAATCAGACCTCTAGCTCTATTGGCTCGCTCGCTTGAAAATAATCTCATAAACCTGGCCATATGGGCAACTGTGTATGGGCAGCTGGATGATTGACTTCCCGGAGAAGGCGAGCTGTCACGTTCAAGCTCAGGATTATTTGTCGATCAAATTTCAGTAAATTTACCTTACCTAGATGAAATTTTGTCTATAGGCTGAAATTTCGCCGAATTTTGACGAAATTGCATCGATTTTTCAGGTTCATATCCGACATTTTTGAGTTTTGAGTGCAGACGGCAGAAATAAGTTTTGAGGCAACATGGCTGCAACCCCATGTTGACCCCGGTATCTGCTAAAGTGCGGGTTGCGGGCTACGGGTTTTTAGAATTATGGCTAGATTTCTAATATATGTAATATGGCATTTAGTATATAAGAAATAAAACCTTTAGAATGTGTCTATTATAAATAATGATGATCAGGTCTATCGTACAGTATCCCTTTTCCTGCGAAGTCCATATTTCACCATCAGGTCAAGATGGTTAAAATTAATGAAACACTACTATATGGTGTATTTTAACGTAATACTGTATATTTGAAGGCTGTTGAAAACATCAATGCTGTAAACTTGATTTTTTTGGACTAAAGATGCTATAACAGACCAAACCAAATGGGTGAAAATACGTTATGTTTCCTAAAAAAATCAAAATCTGCTAAACTAAAAGCGGCGATTCTGAGGACCAATTTATTTATTCCGAGCTGCCTGGCCATTACAAATAATTAGGGATCTGAATCACTTTTCTTTCTTCCCATGGATGTGAGTGAGAAATATACGTAATACCAGACTGACAAAAAAAAATCGCGCCTCGGAAATGTCGCCACTTATCGCGGAATGAAAATTGTTACATTTCTAGTATCAGGCCATAGGAAGTAAATTCTTTGTAATGCATCCATTCACAATTCGGTTCCAGGGCAACTCATACAGAAAATTAAACAATGCCTAGTTAAATGCAATGCATAAGGAAATATTTGACTTAAAAAAGCGTAGAAGTGATGTGTATTGTAAATGCCGTGTATTTTTCATGAAATCTTTAAAAGAGAAAAGACGTACAACAAAGGACTTAGTTTACTTTGCCGTTTCGGTTCAAGCGAGGTCGCGACCTCAGAGAACGATATTCTGCTAACATTTTACGCGAGAATTTCAGTGGGAAAAACACGCCGGTGCGTTGCCTTATTTTCAGGAATCGATCTATAGGAATATTTTTGGATGAGTTTGTGTTCTGCAGCTCTCAATAATTTATCTCCTAATATCATGAACGTATGACTTGCACCTGCAGTATGATAGTCGCTCCATGCCGGTATGCCCCCTTCAAGCATTTGATCCAGCGTGACTTTGAAAAGTTTCCTAGGACTATAATCGTGTTCACCACAATAAAATTATTTGAAACGGCGTTGAAAACGATTTCGAAAATTGTGCTTTTATCGGCGGTTGAACTAATCTGAAGTGTGAGAAGGGCGAAAATGATATAAAAAAAAACCCACATTTTTTCATGCCCTCAACCCGCAACCCGCAAAATAGCGCATCCGGTTGACCCCTAGCCCTGCGTACGATGCTATGTGCTACAGCTAACACACAGCATCGTACGCAGGGCTAGCGAGAGAGTTGCCGACATCGACGGTTATTTACGAGAAGTGAATAAAAGACTGTCATTTTTGGAAGCGATCGAGTAGCTGAGGTAGGCTGGGATACGACTTGGGCCCAAGAACGCTGAATTTCGGCAGTAATTTGGCTTTTTACGTGAAGTCCCAAAATGGATTTGAAGTCACCGACCCTACGTACGAGTCTTTGCAGGGCTGTGGTGAGCGGGGCGATTAGCTGTAGCGGAACACACAGCATCGTACGCAGGGCTAGTTGACCCCAAGTGAAAATGTGTTCGCGATCAAATCTTCCTATATTTTTTTCAGAATTTTCGACAAAATCATTGCTTCTTAAATCTTTTGTAAAATATAAAATACTAAAATAAAAATGCGATGTGCCATGTCTCCAGATTTCTAAAACATCGTTCGTTGACCGTTCGACGGAATACTCATTTCGCAAACTTGTGACGCAGTTGAAATTCAATACTGACCGCCAAATAATCTTAATGAGACGAGATCATTCTAGACCCTGATTCTAGACATCCTCCAAATTATCCAACCATACGCGTTAGAGTTCAGCTCGCTTAGAGTATCATAACATCAATTCTTCGGCCTTCGTTTAGATCGACCCTAATCTCTCCCATTTAGGAAACAAATACACAAGCTACCTCGACAAAACTTCGTGCACCATCCAGGACCAAACGCACTACAAATCTGTCTTGACGTCATCATCTCCTTACATGGTAATCGGCATACCGTATTTTTTAGCAAAGGAGACACAGAATACGTCGGAGTATTCAGTTTCAAAACGTATTACATTGTGTGATGTTGTCAAAAAAAGGTAATGTTACTGCAGTGGTATAAATTACAAAACACAAAAGTTCAAATCAGTTTATTTTGGACTGGCTTTACCCAACATTTCATATTGTTTCTTATGCCAGATTTGACCATGTACTTACTGGCGACCCCTTTACATGCAAATTTTGTGTCAAATGGTGTGTTCTCCTGGAAAAACAAACGTACGATTTCTATATGAAGGAGGCGAAATTTGCCCTCAAAACTCGAAACCACCCCTTTATGGGGTGTACCTAGCTATTTTGAACGAGCTTCTCGAATCTGCAGCTCTATTTCGAAATGATGGTCTGGTTTTCTCAGCTCAAGGATAAGTGTTCTCCATCGCTGTGGGCATTACTATTCTCAACTGGGGGTACAGTTTCCAGTCGTAATGTTTTTCATTGTGTCCGGGATATAAAACCTTTCCTTTTCAAACTTTCAGTTTGATTAACACTAGTCCACATCTTATCAGTGATTAAACATGTTTCAAGTTTAAATGTTAAATTCTGGTCTCGAGCCCTCCTGTTCGACCAAACTGAAATTACCCCTCCCACTTTGGCTCGTCCAGTGGGTGTAGCAAGGGTCGTGCCATCGCTTAGGAAACGGAGGGTGCATTAATTGTTGCATTTCGATGCACATTTTGATTATATTCAGAAGATTTTGTGGCAAAAACTCAGATAGAGAAGCATTTATATTTACATCCCACTTATTCATGACTGGCTGAGAGCAGCACTTCCATTAAGTTAGCATCATTACGCCATTTATTATGCCAAGAAAGATGAAGCCAAGACATTTTGCCCTCCCTGGTCTCAGCCAGAAATGGTTATACCTTACAGAGTTTTTTCCCACGGAATGAAAACAAATGTACTTGGCTGAGGCCCAAGTACAATAAACGTCATTCTCACTCTCATAAAATTTGCTGATGACATGGCCTTAGTTGCACTACTCAAAGACGAATACTCTCTTGGTAGTTATTTCCTATTTATAGATTATTTGAAGTGTTGGTTCGACCAAAGCTTTCTTGAATTAAATGTCGGTAAAACTATAGAACTTTGTATCATGGGAGCACAGAAGCAAGTTCCGGACTCATTACTTAGACCGATAATCATAGATGGGAAACAAATTGAAAGAGTGTCACTATTTAAATATCTTGGTAGAATTTTAGATTCGAAATGTCGTTTTACAGACAACACTGAATTTATAATTAATTGTTAAGAAAGCACAGCAGCGCTTATTCCTCCTCAGGAAACTGAGAGGCTTTAATGTCAGCAAGAATATTTCAGTAACTGTGTATCGTTCGCTTGTTGAGAGTATCTTAACGTTTAATATTGTATCCTGGTACGGGAACCTCTCAGTTAAGGACAAAATGAGATTAACACAAGTCGTCAATCTGGCAGGAAAGATTGTTGGTGTAAAACAACGGCAACTTTCAGTAATATATTACCAATCTTTGAAGGAAAAAGTCATTCAGATCCATCACATCAGGATCAAACACATCCATTCAGCACAGAATTCAAAATCCTCCCGTCAGGTCGACGACTTAAGGTACCTTTTGCGCATAAAAACTTGTACAAAAAGCCTTTTATACCTTCAGTTGTTGCAGTTTTAAACTCGGAATTTTATACGTAATTTACTCCATTTTTTGTGTATATGTGTGTTTTTTATTGTAAGTCAGGAGCTTTGCGGTGCCTAGAGAAAATTTTCCATTTGTGCGTGTTTCATTAATGGACAATAAAGTAATTTGAATTGAATTGAATTGAATTGAAGTTTACCAGTATACGGTGCCCTTGAACAATTGTGAACAGCGCCCTCACATGCCCAAAGCCCTTTGCAATGCATCTAAATGACATTTCACTGAATCAGGTTTATAGTGACTTTGCAATGCATATAAAATTATGACTACTTACTCCATTGAGTCTCCATTAGATGTAACTCATCTCTAAATTGCTCTTTATTTGCTACTCCAAAAAATTATGTTGAAGTGCCCTGTGTTAACAGTGTGCACTGTCTAAATCTCATTGTTCACGTCTATAGTTTGCTCAACAGTTACCAATATTAACTCCCTAAGGTTGTATGCACTTTGATATATAGGGATTTTAAACTTTTGCTCAAACTTTCCTAAGCGCAACTTTCTCTTACCAAAGCAAGACTAAAAATCAGGGGTCACAGTGCAAACTTAGGTCTCAGAGAAGCAAATGACTCGATATTCACCGATATTTGAAAATCAAATGGCGACCATCTCTTTGATGATTGCCACAAAACTAAAAGGGTGAACATTTACTGGCTCCAAGAGATACAAAATGAGCCACATTAGTCCTAGTGGTAGACCAGAAAAGATTTGTTAAAAAGCTTGAAAAGTGAATGAAAGATTTGGGAGATCAGAAGTGTTTTGTTATATATATTATAGTATTAAATGTTACGGCTTTCCTCCCTTTAAATAATACATGACAATTGTAACAAATATATAAAATAAGCTGACTGACAAACATTTTTCATCCGCAAACATTTCTTTTCCAGGGTTAGCATTGCCTAATACAGAGGGCAAGACAATACCTGTAGATTTAATGTGAAAATAGAGAACCTTTAAAGATCTACACACAAAAAAGCTGAATCAGTCTGTTTGTGGTTAAAAGTAGCAACAATGGGGTTTGGTGGATATGTTGCGCCCTCTATGTTCAGCCCAGATTACTCCAATATTCCCTTTAGGGGCAGCCGACAAAGCTGTCTTGAAAACTATTGATGGCCGCGCAAGCCATTTCTTGGAGGGCAAGAGTACATGTAATGTTGCATCCGCTGATTGGCATCCGCTGATGTTAGTATAGCATACACTGTACATGAAAAATACCACTGTTAGATTTTCTGAAGCCGGTTAGTTTCCTGCAACTGTCCCGTTGTTTACTATTCTGGTGAGTCATTCTGACCGTTCTCACACGCTCTTTTACAATTTACTGTACACGTATATACTCCTCATAGATCGGCTAATCGGTTGAGGGCGCACGAGGGGGAGAATTAACCCAAGACTTTGAAGCTCATTATGCGGGGAGCTGCGACACTATCTGAGCAAAACAGATGCAACAAGAGTGCTTTGTGACATATGCAGGGTACAGTATGCACCAGGAAAGTCCTTTAAAGGCGCAAATTTCAAGGTCTCCCTGAATTAGGTAAAATTGATGGGTACACCTATAGTGACCTATCGTAAAATAATACTTTGAAAATAGTATTTTAGACCTCAAAAAGTCAAACCTGTGAAAAATTTTGTAAAATATCCTGGTATATCCTCTAAAGCCCTTGAATTTAAGTAACATTTAGTGTATGGAACCTGATATTTGAAATATTAGAAATGGTTACAATGACAGAAGGGTACGAGAAAATAAGAAGTTGATCGATTGATATCATATGTCCGGTTGTGGCCTTTTAGAAGGAAAAGTGAAGAAGGCAAATATGGATTTACCTAAGCAGTTTAATGAAAGGAACGCAGAGTTGAATGCTATTCGATGCCTCTTTTATCTCACAGAAAGCTAAAGCCAATTTATTTATACCTCTACATATGTAAGTCGGTCAAAGGAGACTGACGACAGCCGTTGTGCTGTTTTGGCTTTTTGTTTCTCTTCGTGTGGCTGCACGACAATTGGGCCGGGTGCTTGCTCATGCCTTCGTCACTCTCACTCAATAACTCTGCATTTGACTGTGGGTATAAACCACTGGATTCAAACCTGATATACGGTAGTTGCCTGTGACACCGGTTACGACTTAATACATTCTATTTTACTTAAGAGAGAGTTAAGTTATTATAGCCGAGCGGCAAAATCCCGGGGGATCATCTGTAATTGGAAAACTGCAAGGGCATTTCATGCTTTTTTCAAACAGTACAGTGGAGTGTCACTTGATTTTCAAAACAAATCCACCAGTCAAAAAATCTTGTTTCAGTGTACAAAAATATTCTAGGAAATAAAGGCGATTCTCGATGTGTTTTCATTATCTGAAGTCGGTACACTGTGGCCGGAATATACATGTACATGTATTTTCTGTCTCATTAACTTCTTGTCTTTGCAAGTCTTTACAACAGCGTTTACAGGCAGAGTGGAAATGGCGGGTTCTTGGCATGCTGTGGCTCAGGTACAAGCTATGAGACATGGCTTAGCATATACCATACACACGGACCTATATGGGTACGTGAAAAGTATGATACTTGACACAACTTGAGTTATTTTTACTCCGTTGTGGATAAAGGGACAAAGTCGGCCATACCGAATAAATGGGTGACCATGCATATATTCGACCCCGGTTTAGACACGATTCATGAAACCATCGCGAAAATGAATTAATGGTCATGACCATTAATTCATTTTCGCGATGGTTTCATTTAATTTGTCTAAAACCGGGGTCGAATATATGCATGGTCACCTATTCATTCATTATCTTTCAACATGTCAAACAATATAAGTAGTATCTCGTACCTAACAAAATTCATGAAAAATGGCCGACTTTGTCCCTTTAATTTATATATTGGAGACCATATAACACAAAATATATGATGGTTGACAGCATTTTATTTACTCCATGATGACATCAAAGTAAGACCTATTTAGGATAATGTATTTAGTACACTATATTTATTTGAAGATTAAATATCGGTATCCTTCTGATAAAAAATTATGAAGTGTTTACTTATGAGACATGGCTTAACCTACACCTTACACACTGGGCTCAAAACATATGATACTTGACACAAATTTATTTTTACTCCGCGGTGGATCTTAATCAAATTAAGATCTACATAGGATAATAGTACACTATCTTCATTTGAAGTTTCAATTTTAAAGGGACAAAGTCGCTCATTTTTATTTTTTTTATCACATCAAGAAACCATAAAATGCTTAACTTGCATAATTATTTAAAGTCCTCAGTGTACAAAATGACGACGGTACATTACTGTTAATGTGTCAAGAATTACCCCTCTGCTGAATGCAAACAGATGATATCGTTTGTTAGCTTTGGACAAATATATTATTTTCACTTGCAATGTTTACAGTCTCATAATAAAAATTTGAGAACTAATAAAGCCAAGTGATGCAGGCTCCCTGATAACTGTGCCAATGCTACACAAAACATATGATCATGATGATGTTCTTGTCAATACAAAGTTTAGAGACATATCCAGTTAGCGGCTAATAAATTATTTAGCAATTGAATCGAATTCTAGAATAAAATCAGACTGCAAATAAATATACTCACTGACCGTGGTTCCACACGGAGCAATACTCATTGCAATATATGTGTTATTAAGGGCCCAGTAGCTATAACCTTTGACAACTGTGTTCCAGGATTTCGTTGCATGAGTCACCAACATTACTAGATGTACTTGCCACTGGGTATTTAAAATGCTGTTGGAAGTATACAAAGAAAACATTGATACATGGAACAGAATTACTGAAAAATTGTCAAAAAATAAAAGGAAAAATTATTGAAATATAATCAAAATTTCCTCTAGCAATGGCGCGTAGCTGGGGGTTGGGAGGGGGATAATTTTTTTATCATCTTCTAACGGGAGGATCATCAAAATTGTTTTGAGTAGGTCGTGGGGTTCTATTATTTTGACGGAGGCGCGAGTAGAATTTGCCAGTACATCCCTGTTACAATAACCGAACGCTCACTAAAGGAATACGTACTGTCGACAGTCTACAGAACAGTCTATTGCATCGATAAGGTGATTTAATGATCGTAAATTGCGTCAATTCAACTCACCGTAAAGCTTCACTATCTTGTTACACTTAAGTGGGCGCCCATAAGGCGATTCTTTATAGCGTAATAAATAAGAAAATGTTCTACGTTTTCGAGATCTTGTAGAGTTTAGGTCATCAGTTTTTTCAAACTATTTTCCTCAATCGTCACTGTTGCAGGAAAAAGTGAGAAGAATCGTTTCAAAAAGTTAACACTGCATTATTGAAGATACCTTGACAACGTCACCAAGCTTTTATCACTTTCTCTAAATACTGGAAATTACACCTCTGCTCAGCTCAAATTTTCCTATTCAGCTGCTATTTAAATCTATTCATAGACAGTACAAGAGACCTAGTCTAGGTTCTGTCGCACGATGATACCCGATGCGGTAGTAGATTTCTAGCCACTGGCGACTGAGCAGTGAGCCGTTTATCGATGTGCATGTGTCCGTGATTAAAATGTCAATCCTCACGTACACGGTATTTCCTCAAGGATGTCAAATGCCAAACCGCCACTGTACAATGGCACAAGATATAGCTCTGACATTTCCTGGAATTCACACACTATTGGAGAAAATTGGTTTTAAGGCAAGATCATCCAACAGTCACATCTTTTACGAGACACACTAAACCGTGTCCGTAATTGTAGCCTTCTTGCACTCAACGGAATACGGTACATGAATCTGATTCGTTCAGGACACGCTTCACTGCTCAGATTATTAACTTTAACAAGGAATACGGTCATTCAGTCGATATTACTGCCCATATATACACAAATAAAATGAAACACTCTATACTTGTACTGCCACCGTATCCCGCTAGTCTGAAAGAATTTATTTTAAACGCACAAGTTTCTCATTAGTAGCATAATACCCACAAACGTACATCGAGGTAAAAATGTATGAAGGCAATAACATGCAAGTGCCGTAGCATATTCCTCGATCGTTGACTTCTTAGAACGTCAGACAATTATAATCTACGAAGAACATGGTTCGTCAATTTTTAAAGTTTTTATCGCGTAAGTGCTTTTATATTCGGCATTGCGAGATCCAATCCCGACGGCTATATTTGATAGTGTCTTCGTCTTCAATGACGCAAAACACCAGATTTTGAGGCGACTGTGATTTAGCTGGCTCAATCCAAATCAGTGTTACATGCACCACGTGATTCTAGAATGTCTGAGCTTTTAGCTCTAGGGTACGTTGTAAGAAATAGAATTGTCCTGATGCTGGCAAAACGTTTTTTTTTTCATATTTTGCGATATTTATTGGGTGGGCTTTAATTATTTACATTACATCTATTGAATTTTTTCCGTACAATAAATAAATTGAAGTATACATAAAGTATAAATACAGCATAAATTTGGCATATAAGTGACATTTTGCTGGTCGATATAAATAATATAGTAGGGGTTGCCACTTTTTCAAATGAGAATGTACATGTAATTAGTTATTTTTCTTTGCGATAAAATATTCAATATGCTAGATTATCTTAACCTGTATGGTTCGGTTTGCTTCCCTGCATTTTACAGTAGTAAATATGTTTTCTAATAAGTAAACCAACACAATTGACTAACAACGTTTCATTGAAATCAGATAAGATTTAACAGAGTCTACTTGGCCTACGAGTAAGGTCCAATGGTTGTCCCCATACAAAAATTATCTCTCTCCATAAAGCTACTGTATAGTATCACTGGTATGCTGGCAAAACGTTTCTCGTTTTTGGAATTGCCTACCTTCTGGTACTGTGCGCTACTGTTACACCACTGCACTCCTACAATCTACAACCGTACGGTGTCTTTTATTTTGCTCAGATGTTTTTAATCTTTGCACAAAACTGCAAACTTCGCTAAATATTGACATCGCCATCACTGGAAATGCTAAGGAGGCATAACTCTCAAAACATGCTATGAGTAAAAGCCTGCTCGGCCTGGTCTGTGTGGAACAAAGTCGTGTTCGCGATTGTTTCTGAAGAATTCATTGCAGTTGTTAGACTAGTACATTTAGGTTATCAATGGAGGAGTGCGAAAGAGTTGGTGAAAGTGCTTTCGTTTCATGAAGGGACAGTTTTCCACAATAAACTGTATTTTCGCTACACAAGGTTAAAATAGTCATAGCGTAGGGATATTTACAGCGCTACATATTCCTGTTTAATAGTGCATGCTGCATAGTGCAATGATATTTCTAATAATAATGGCACACTTTTCTCTCTTTTCGGTGGGCAAAGCAAAGAGTGTCCATCATAATTGTTAATACGAACCTAGTTATATGTAGTAAAGAATACTTATTTGTTCAAATCACAATAATTCCAGAAATATGGCCGTCTTTTTAATACTTTGTGAATCTTTTCACCCGTCAATTACAGAAATGGCGCATGATTACTAACGATGTGTGGGTAGACGTTTTAGCGATTTTTAATTGGAAAATTCGCCGAGGTAACTTCAAAACGGGCCTTTTGATACGTCCAACATTTTTCCAACATGTTACCTTTGTGGAGCTTGTTACACTTAGCCATCAAGTTCAGCATCTCCTTTATCGTTAAAAACATCAAAGGACCTCTTGACTGTCATTGTCCCATTGTCACTGTTCTGAAGCACTATCGATATAGCAAATACCGTAACCAAACAGGAATACACCCTACTCGACTAATATAAAAACAGTTACTTACTTTGTTCATATATATTTAGGTGATCTTGGAAAATACGCCCGAAGACACTGTGGATTGTGCAGTCTTATGAAAAACTTGGCAGAAGAAGACATCCACGGAAGGTTGCATGCCGAATGAGTGTTTGCGGCAATAAACGTAGGTGTTTAGCAATAAAATTTTGTATTGTTCTCGAAATATTTTTCGTCCATCCTATTAAACTATTCATAAAACATAAATGTTGTAATGTGTAGACCTAGGGCTACATATTTATCTTACTATAATACATTTCGCCATCGTAAATCAGGGAAAAACTATCACCCATCTTCAATTATGACATGAAAACGTGAGTTTTATCGGAAATTTATATTTTCAGAGTCATCAGCGCTAATATTAAATCGGCCGAAAGCGGAAAAAATTCTGCCACTCAAAAGATCTCCAAATCAATAATGTTGTGAAGTCTGAATAAAGTTTTAAAGGTATACTGTCACATGTTCCAATTTTGCCACAGTTACCATGGAAAGAGAAAATCTAACCAATTATAGATTTTAAGCGGGTGGCCGCTTTTAAAATCAGCGCCCTCACATAGGCAACGGTATTTTGAATACCAAGGAACGTCCCTTTGACCATATATGGGCATATTTAGATTACAGGTGACTGCATACCTTCAACCACAGAGTAACATTTGCCCGACGCCAGGAGGGCAAATTGTCTCCTGCTGCGAGGGCACATAAACCCATGTATTCAGGCAATAATATTTTTATTACATGCCTCTTCATAGTTAATGCTATGTGACATTTAGATAAATGCAGGGCATTTTCAAACAATTTTACCATTATCGAGCAGCATCAAACAGATTTTAACGAAAGTCAAAATAGCAGTGCGCGCATGGATATTTTACATCTAGCGTTAAGCGTCTACTTTGACGTCGAAAACATCGGAAAGGCTTCACTGGCCCGGGTAACCATGGAAACCGGTGAGTACATCGTTCACCGGCCCGCTAACATCCCGGATGTTCCTATTCAAATCAATGCACTGATTTGCATTCACCTCGAGGCTTGTAATAAAATATACACGTAAGTTGGCGGATGTGAAAGTCCTTTCTTAAAGCAGTACTCGCCTCGAAAGTGAAAGACTTAAACTTTCGCTCAAACTTCCCTCAATTAAACTTTCAACCGATTTCTTACCAGTTCAAGTATAAAAACCATACGTCACCGCGCAAACTTTGGTACTAGAAAATCAATTAAAAATGCCACGTGGCCACAAAGCGCTTCGCTGATGATGTATCTGCTATATCTACATCAAACACGATTGGAACTAATTTGGGATAATTGGATGGTGAAGTAATGACGGTTTAGTCTGTAAATGTAAGCTCATCTGCTTTTCTTTTTACGTTACACACTTGTTTTTGTGAGTAAATTGTAATATTGCAACATTCAGCTATAGAGTACCTAACACGTTATGGAAATTTGGAAAATATCTTGACCCAATTATCCCAAATTAGTTCCAATTGTGTTATCAATCCAATCCCGAAAATTCATTTATCCTTAAAGCTATTTCTACTTATGAATAAATTGAAGTTCTTCATTTGAAGATTCACGTGCTAAATGTTAGGTTAGAAATCCATTTCCCCTACATAAAAGGTACCACATTTCACCGACCTTTGTCTCGTTGGAGTGGGAATGCATCCCACAATTTCAAGTCAGTCATTAATCCAAGCTTCTCCGCATTCGTTGCACTGAAGTACCTAAATGCAAGACTGAAACCGGATCGTACAAATGCAAGCATCATGTCTTGAGTGGTTTAGTCTGACCCAAACTAAGCTTGTCTTAAAGACATCGGTGAATGAATCATATCATCCTCGAGGACACATATGATGCCATTACCTCTGATCATAGTCCACTGAAAACCAGTTACCATCGGGGATATTCCACATAAATAAACTTCAGCATGCTTAAAGTATACAGCGCCGAAAGGTGTGCTTGCTGCGCTCTAACGAAGCATACGATGTCGTCCCAACCTACATGTCAACAGCGTCGGAAAATGTTTTGAATTCAAGTTGTGGATGACGTGAATCGTAAATCAAACACATACCCTTTTCCTACTATCATGTTTGTAATATGTAGTACAAGGGCCAGAACACAGAGCATAGGAATGGACATTGCTCTAAATCATAGAGAAAGATAGATAGAGTGGCAACGGGTATTGTTTAAGGCGTAAAGCGGTTACGTGACCCATCCATGTTCGTCTCGCCTCAGGTTGCTCTCGCCTCTCTTTTCCGAAGTGTGCCGACCATGAATCCTTCGGTAGTTTTCGGATTTTCGCCAATTGTTAAGCGAAAGTATGTTCGGCAAAGTTTGTGTTGTTGTCGTGTGGTGCTGAGCAGAATTGACGTGCTGGCGTGCTGGAGTGTTTTGAGCTTCAGGAAAACGAGTTTTACCGTTTTAAAAATTCCTCTCATATTTTTATGAATATATAATGAGTGTGTTTGAACCAAATTCGAAAGTCTTTTATCGATACTGTCTGGTTTTACTCAATGGTTTACGGTCAGTCGTACCCTCTTTTACACGTGCGTCAAGGAAGGACATGTTTATGAAACTGCTGCCGTGTTATGTTTTGATTGGCGTGAAGCAGTGTTTCTGGCCTGAGAGCTCACAAAGTAACTATGGTTGCTACGCGACTGGCAGTACGATGCCATCTCGTCGTATTTTTCGCATAATCTCGTGTAATCATCAACCACAAACAAAGCCTCCAAAAAGTTTAACACCTTTGGAGCTCATTTAAATATGAAAAGCCAATAGTCTACCGAGACGACCATGGAACAAAAGGCATGCAAGTGTTGCTACTCTGTCTATGTTACTCTGTGTCTAAATGTAAGAAGGAGCATATGGGAGATAGAACACGTGAAGTTGCAACTGGCTAAATGAGAGAGAGAGAGAGAGAGAGAGAGAGAGAGAGAGAGAGAGAGAGAGAGAGAGAGAGACTCGACATATAATTGTGTCGATATTTCTTGTAACCCGATCTACGGTAGTTCAGACGCCGTCGCTAAAAGTCTTACCTGAAAGAAATGAATCAAGACAGGCAATTTTGAAGAGCAATCGTGAGTTCAGTGATATCGCGTTAATCAACATGATGAATGGCACTGTTTGTACTTCAAGCTGGTTAAACCGTAATATGAAGATTGTAATCACAATCCCAAACGCTGACAGTGTTCACGACATGAGAGCATTGAAGTTTATGGGAAGAAATAGGGAACTGAAGATGTTGAGAATACTTTCCACTTTTCTGTCACAGTTGTCTTTTTCCTTGTAATTTGATGTTGTGTAGCCGGAATTAAGAGTAATGTTATGTAGGTCATTTACCCCACCACTCATCATGACCTGAGTTCAATTAGTCTAGAACATTCTCAAGGTCACTGCCCTGATGACCTAACAACCTTGAATTCAATTAGTCATGTTTGGAATGTTCTGGAAAGTTGATTAGTTGTGTAAGGGAGATAATTTTAGAACAGTAATTAGCATGTCAATAAAAGTTCTAGATTGTTCTTATATGCCTTTATAAAAGGGACGTGCTCAGCTTCCAGTCAGACTTTTGGGATCGTGTCTCTTGTGTGTTACTAAACTCCAGCAGTAGTCATTCTCAAGACTTTTCAAGACCTTCACTGTCAACACTGGATTTATACTGTGGACTTTGTGCAACTGCAAGCCTGCAAGCCGAAGGACTGTTCATTCATCAGACTGACTGTTACAACTCTGAGACTGGAGCTTTGCCGTCCCAGCTGAGATAAGTAGTCTGTACACTTTTAAAGCTTGTACTCTATCCCTGACTTAGCAATTAGTTTTATTTTCGTAATAAATTTTGTTTAAACGTTAACTGCTGAGTTCACCCTTTTGTTCGTTTTCTCTGCACGTAACAAAATTGGGGGCTTGTCCGGGATACGAATATTTTGAGCCGTTTGACAACATTTTGACAGCTTTTCAAAACTACTATATACTGTGAACTCAGCGAAATTTAATCATGGCGGAATTTAAACCAGAGGAAATGGATGACCTTGATCAGGACACATTTGATTCCCTCAGAAAAGACGACCTCATAACACTGGCCAATTTCCTTAAGGTAGAAGTTAAACGATCTATGCGCAAGCGAGAAATACAGTTCAAGATTGCAAAACATTTAGTTAATTCTGGCCATTTTGAAGAGTCTGCCTTAAAAGATTATGAGCCTGAGTCTTCCTTCGAACTCAAAAAATTAGAATTAGAAATGCAGACAAATTTGGAGATCAAGAAACTAGAATTACAAATGAGAGAGAAAGAATTACAAATGGAAGAAAGACAGAGAGAGAAAGATAGGCAGGAAAGATTAGAAATGGAAGAAAGACAGAAAGAGAGGGAATTGGAAATGAAAGAAAAAGAATTGCAAATGGAAGAAAGACAAAGGGAGAAAGAAAGAGAGGAAAAAGAAAAGGAAAGAGAATTAGCAGAACACCGACTGCAGTTAGAAATGAGACGTTTAGAGCTTAGAAAGTCAGGAAAATTCTTCCCTTCAGACAATTTTGACATCACTAAGCATTTCAGGTTAGTTCCCCCTTTCAAGAAAAGGATGTTGACAAATATTTCCTTCATTTTGAGAAAATTGCTCAGAGTCTGAATTGGCCTAAGGAGTCCTGGTCTATGCTTTTGCAGAGTGCTTTGGTGGGTAAAGCCAGAGATATTTACATTTAGTTGTCAGTAGAGCAGGCTTCAAATTATGATATTGTGAAGGAATTAATTCTCAAGGGCTATGAGTTGGTGCCTGAAGCTTACCGTCAGAAATTTAGGGATTGTGAGAAGGTGAAGGATCAAACTTATGTTGAATTTGCTCGAACAAAAGAACAACTGTTTGATCGTTGGTGCTCTTCTGAAAAGGTCAGTCAGAATTATGACAAATTACGACAGCTCGTTTTGATTGAGGAATTTAAAAGGTGCATCCGGAGTGACATCAAGACGTTTATCAATGAACAAAAGGCAGATACATTAGAGGTTGCTGCACGTTTGGCCGATGATTATTCATGACCCACAAATCTTCATTTCTCAGCAAACCATCCCAGTCCTTTTCATACAGAAATAATGCAGGTAAATTTAACTCGTCCTTTTCATCCAAGAATTTCTCAAAGGAGAGTAGAAAATCAAATGACAACAGTTCACAAAATTCAAGTAACACTCCCACATCATCAGATCCCAAGTCTCAATCTCCTTCTGACAAACAGTTCGGTACACTTTCTTGTAATTATTGTAAGAAAGACGGCCATTAATGTCAGATTGTTTCAAATTGAAAAGAAAACGTGAAGGTCAAAGTGGTCAAAGTGGATCTAAGCCCACCGGCTTTATTTCTTCATCAACTCAATTAGAGTCTAATAATGTGTGCAACACATTTTCTGAGGTTAAACCCCTCTTATCCCCAATTAATGAGGTCAAGGTCAATTCTTCTCAAGATAGCATTAGGGTATTTTCGAGCCATTTATTCATAATGGTTTTATATCACTTTCTAGTGATTTTTCTTCCGCTACCCCTGTCAAAATTTTAAGAGATACCGGGGCTTCCCAGTCTCTTTTGTTGGCAGATACCCTGCCGTTTTCTGAAAAGTCATTTTCAGGTTCTAAAGTTCTTATTAAGGGGGTAGATTGCAATGACTTTATTCCTGTTCCTCTCCATAATGTCTATTTGTCTTCGGACTTTGTTTCTGGACCTGTGACTTTAGGTATTAGGCCTTTTTTGCCTTTGAAGGGATTCACCTTCTTCTTGGAAACGACCTTGCTGGGGACAAGGTCATTACTAATCCACTTGTGACTGATAATCCTAGTTTAGATCAAAATCCAGAGCCAATAGAGGAAGACATTCCCGGCCTTTTCCCATCATGTGCTATTATTCGAGCCATGTCAAAGAAAACTTCCGAGAATCAAAATACTCTCAAAAATAATGTCACAGATGTTGACTTAAATGACACCTTTCTCAGTCAGGTGTTTGACACGGATCATTCCGTTATCCCTCGTGGATTTGAAACTTCCAGTAAAACTTCTGCGGACCAAAGTCAGACATTTTCTGGATCAAATCTCATTGCAGAACAACACAAAGACCCAGATATTTTGTCTTTGTTTGACAGGGTAGATGATGAAGGTAAAACTTCAGATAGCTCTGTTTCCTATTATACAAAGTCTGGTATTCTCATGCGTAAATGGAGACCTCCAGACGTCTTGGTTGATGACGATTGGGCTATAAAACATCAAATTGTGGTTCCAAAGTCCTATCGTGCTGAAATATTGCGCCTGGCCCATGAAACCCCCTGGGCTGGTCATTTGGGAGTAAGGAAAACTTATCATAAAATTCTCAGTCACTTTTATTGGCCTAATCTCAGGCAGGATGTAGCACATTTCTGTAAAACTTGTCACACATGTCAAATGGTAGGAAAGCCAAATCAGACCATTCCAAAGGCCCCTTTACAGCCTATTCCTGCATTTCAAGAACCATTTAGTAGGATTCTAATAGACTGTGTTGGGCCCTTACCAAAAACAAGATCAGGAAATGAGTACATGCTGACAATAATGTGTACATCAACTCGGTTCCCAGAAGCCATACCACTGAGAAATATAAAGACAAAGACTATAGTGAGAGCTTTAGTCAAATTTTTCACTTTATTTGGCCTCCCTAAATGTGTCCAGTCCGATCAAGGCTCCAACTTTATGTCTGGAATTTTTCAACAAGTAATGGATCAGCTAGGCATTAAACAGTATAGGTCATCCGCCTATCATCCAGAAAGTCAGGGTGCTCTTGAGCGATTTCATCAAACTTTGAAAAACATGGTTAGGACCTACTGTTTTGACACAGAGAAGCAGTGGGATGAAGGAATCCATTTTCTGCTCTTTGCTGTTAGAGAGTCAATTCAGGAGTCTCTTGGCTTTAGCCCATTTGAGCTTGTATTTGGACATACAGTCCGTGGCCCACTTAAGCTCGTTAAAGAGAAATTCCTATCAGACGATGATGATTGTCTGAATATTTTGCAATATGTGTCAGATTTTCGTACAAAACTCTCTAAAGCATGTGAATTAGCCAGAGAAAATCTTGAGTCATCTCAGCAGTCAATGAAAACCAGATATGATAAAAGCACCTCAAAACGGAAGTTTGAACCAGGTCAAAAAGTTCTTGTTCTACTTCCGGTTCCTGGCAAACCACTCCATGCTCGTTACTTTGGGCCATACCTAATTGATAAGAAATTGAGTGATTTAAATTACATCATAATAACACCTGACAGGCGAAAACAAAAACAGCTATGTCACATAAATATGCTTAAGCCATATTTGGATAGGGATAATCCTACTAAAACAAAGCCTGTCAGTACAGTCAGTTCTGGCCATTATGAAGATAGTGATACTGAAACTGACTTGAGTGAAAATACTCTAAAGTCAAAGCTGGGCTCGGTCAAGCTTCAGAACTCAGAAATCCTGGAGAAGCTGGAGTCTACAAAGTTGGCACACCTCCAGCCAGAACAACAACAACAGGTGAAAGAACTGCTCCACGAATATAAACACCTATTTCAAGATGTTCCAACGAGGACAACGTCATCTATCACGACGTTGATGTTGGGGACAGTAAGCCTGTAAAACAACACCCATACAGACTGAATCCAACAAAAGCGAAATATCTCCAGGAAGAAGTCAAATACCTGCTGGACAATGACTTTATTGAACCCAGTAAAAGTAACTGGAGTTCGCCGTGCATACTTGTTCCCAAATCAGATCACAGTTATCGTATGTGCACGGACTTTAGGAAGGTCAACACTTTAACAAAGACAGACACTTTCCCAATCCCGAGGATTGATGACTGCATCGACCGAGTGGGAAAAGCCAAGTATGTGACAAAATTTGACCTACTGAAGGGATTTTGGCAAGTCCCTCTGACGGATCGTGCTCGTGAAATATCCGCCTTTGTTACACCAGACGGATTGTTCCAGTACAAGGTGATGCCATTCGGAATGAAGAACTCTCCGGCAACGTTCCAACGGATGATCAACGACGTCATATCCGGGCTAGACGGGTGTGCAACTTACGTTGACGACGTCATCCTGTATAGTGACACCTGGGAGGAACACATCAAGCTCATGCGGAAGTTCTTTGAGAGACTGAGTAAAGCAATGTTGACTGTCAACCTTGCCAAATCTGAGTTTGGTTGGGCGAGGGTGACTTACCTCGGACATACTGTAGGACAGGGTGAGGTAAAACTGTTGATGCCAAAATCAGTGCCATTCAAGTTTTCCCATACCAAACTGCAAACGACAACTGATGCGCTTTCTCGGTATGGCTGGTTACTACAGAAAATTCTGTCCAAATTTCTCCACAATTACTGAGCCTTTGACTAACTTACTTAAAAAGAAAGTAAAGTTTGTTTGGTCAGAGCTATGCCAACAGGCATTTGATACACTTAAAGCCATACTGCAAAGTGCCCCAGTATTGTCTGCACCAGATTTCACTTTGCCATTCAAATTAGCTGTAGATGCTAGTGATACGGCTGCTGGTGCTGTTTTATTGCAAGAGGATAGTCATGGTATAGATCATCCTGTTTGCTATTTTTCACGCAAATTTAACAAATCCCAGAGAAACTACTCTACAATTGAAAAGAGTGTTTATCTTTGATATTAGCTTTACAGCATTTTGAAGTTTATGTTACTTCTTCAAATCAGCCAATAGTGGTTTATATTGATCACAACCCTCTTGTATTTCTACAGAAATTTAAAGGCAAAAATCAGAGATTGCTTAGATGGAGTTTAATGTTACAGGAGTTTAATCTTGACATTAGACATATCAAAGGCAGAGACAATTTAATTGCAGACTGTCTCTCTCGTATTTAGAGTTTATTGTTGTTCACTTTCAAGAAATTTTATTGTTGTTCACTTTCAAGAAATTTTACTTTAGAGTAAAACAAAATTTGAGTACTTAAATCTTTTCAAGATTACATTTGTAAAAGAAAGATTTTTCTTTGAAAATTTTCTTTTTTTGAAGAGGGGGTGTGTATGTAGGTCATTTCCCCCACACTCATCATGACCTGAGTTCAATTAGTCTAGAACATTCTCAAGGTCACTGCCCTTGATGACCTAACAACCTTGAATTCAATTAGTCATGTTTGGAATGTTCTGGAAAGTTGATTAGTTGTGTAAGGGAGATAATTTTAGAACAGTAATTAGCATGTCAATAAAAGTTCTAGATTGTTCTTATATGCCTTTATAAAAGGGACGTGCTCAGCTTCCAGTCAGACTTTTGGGATCGTGTCTCTTGTGTGTTACTAAACTCCAGCAGTAGTCATTCTCAAGACTTTTCAAGACCTTCACTGTCAACACTGGATTTATACTGTGGACTTTGTGCAACTGCAAGCCTGCAAGCCGAAGGACTGTTCATTCATCAGACTGACTGTTACAACTCTGAGACTGGAGCTTTGCCGTCCCAGCTGAGATAAGTAGTCTGTACACTTTTAAAGCTTGTACTCTATCCCTGACTTAGCAATTAGTTTTATTTTCGTAATAAATTTTGTTTAAACGTTAACTGCTGAGTTCACCCTTTTGTTCGTTTTCTCTGCACGTAAGAGTAATGTAGTCTTGAATATACATGTAGCTGATGTTCCCTTCAAGTCGATCACAGACAGTGATCTTCCGTTGATGGTGCCCCACGTGCTCCCTTTTTCAGATAGATCCATTGCATTTACTCTTCCAAGTGCCCCATGTGCACTTCTTTTCACAGAACAGATATGTTGCATATCTCTGACCAATTTTATTTCCAGACAGGAACTCTTTTCATGATCTAATGTATGTCAGACTCCCCACAAAGTCTCTGAATATTTTACTTACGTCAGTCACCGGTACTATAGTAGAAATATAGCCATTTCTCATTTACCAGCTACAATCAAAATTTAAAAAATTAGACATCTGTTCAAGTAAGGTCTTAAAACTTGCATTAAAAATATGCAGTAATTTTTTTCTTCATCTTATTCTCCACCCTCTTATAATGTAGACAGTTTATCTTTATTTGATTCTCAGTTACCACCAATCAGGAGCTGGACACTCATTAGTTTTGCATTATCTATTTATCATTTTTTATCATTTAATATTCATTTATTTATCATTACTTGTAATTTATAAATTAAATATAATTAAATTAAATTTATCATTATCTATTTCTCTAGCCTCCTATTCACATTTATTCCCCTCACTCAAGGGAAGATATTTCTGAAAAAGAGTTGCATTTTGAAGAAATATAATTTGACACTTTATTTAGTTCTTTATTTACACATTTATTCATATTATTTATTTCGCGTGTTTCTTTACACAACTGTATATAAGGCAGGATCTTTACATCTCACTGGGATTTTAACCTTTGTAATTTGTAACCATAGTTATATAATGAAATTAGAATTGTTATAATTGTAAATTAGAATGAAGGGATGAAATAAACGAAACTATAAAACGGTAGAGTAAGGTGTCACCTTAATACCTGGCTACAGACCATGTAAGACGTGTCCATCACATTCCTTCGCTTGCTCTTCGGAAACAGGTCGATCTCGTACGTATAATATCGGCAGTCCGAAGACTGATCCGAATCTCACTCTTTTTATGTCAAACTTACGTTTCATTAAGGTAGAACGCGCCTCGGGGACAGATATTCGGACTCTCAAACGTTTACAATTCTTTTCTGATATACCACTTGTAGGGGTTCATTTTTAAAGCTCTTGGTGTAAGAAAACTTTTGACTTTTCTCCATAGAGTTAACACAGGGATGGCGGCATTCTTGAATTTTAGATATCGGTAAATCTTGGGACACTTGTTTCTCTAGTACCAAATTTGCACTGTGACCGCCGATTTTTTATTCTTGATTTTGAAAGAGAATGGTTGAAAGATTCCTTAAGGAAATTTAGAGCACAAGTATAAGTCTTTCAATATTGAGTCGCATACTACCTTAAACAGGGCGTGTAATAATAGAAAACACTCGAAAGAGCCGTTTCAAAGTTACAATAATGAATAAATAAATAAATGAGTGCTTTGTCTATTTCATGCTGCGTTATGGTCGATACCTCGACACGACTATTTAATAATGCTGACAGCGTTTAATTTAGTTTGATATCAGTGCAATACATGTCAAACTGCACAACACAAAAGTTTTGCTCCGCAAGTTCGATGGCTGATGGTGAACTGAAAGAGTACATTAAATGCAGTACATTTCTTGAAATACATTTATCAATATTTGAACACAATTTAAAAGTAAACAAAGGTTACAGAAAATATTGTCGCACATACCTACGATATTTCTGTAGCAAGTTACAGGAAATTCACATATTTAACGTTTTGCCTTGCAATAGTTTGTGGTTCTACGAGGCTGGTTGCTTTGGTAATACATGTGTTCCTATTCAGGAGTAAGCTTGCAATGCCCGCAGTCATGTTACGATGGCCCGAAGCTACAAATAAACGTTATGTGTAACCAGACTAAATGACATCTAAGGGACCGACTTGTCACCGTCACTTCACCAAATCTTATTAAAGTAGTTCGCACCTTGAAACTGGAAGACTTCAACCTTTGCTCAACTTTCTGCAGGTACACTTTAATCCATTCCATTTCGGAATAAGACTGAAAATCAGTGGTGGTGACAGAAAATCTGGCACTCGAGAAACAAACCACCTATTGTCTACTACACCTGAAATTCAAAATGGCTGCAATTCCTGTGTGAACTCTATGAGGAAATATCAACCCTTCGATTTTCACAAAAATAAGTTAATGAAGACTTTGTTTACTCTACGAGCTCCAAAATGAACCTCAAAAAGCTCTGGATAAAAAAAAGACATTTTAAAACGGCTTATGGTCTGAATATCTGTCCCAGAGGAGCATCCAACCTAAAAATAATTCGCAACGCCATAACAATAAATAAATAGCATTCGCTTTTGTCCAAGACGTAGACAACCGTATGCAAACAAAATATAAGAGGACGGCAACTGAGAATTGTCTCTTTAATTTAGCAAAACTTCGGCAGTAAAAAAAGTAAACCCCTTGTAGAATGTGTTAGACCGCAGTTGTCCTAATCTTATTAATTTCCCGGTGTAGGAGATCGTAAACTGATATTACAGGGGCGTCGTGGACCATTAATGGGTCTCAATACTTCAGTAAACTGATTGGATTACTTAGGTTGACGATAGTAGATACATTTCGGAGAAGGAATTAAACTTTGATGAGCGGAAGGTTGCCCTAATCTGTACTGCAATAGCTGTCAAAGTTATCGCTGTTAGTCTTGTGTACAGGTACGTTAGCACCAGTAACATATGCTTTCACAAGAGATGGACATTTTCTCGTTTCTGAAAACACAGAACTGTATTTCCAAACTTTAGAAATGGAACCCAGGGACGCAAACCCATGTGACTGGAAAAAAGTGCCAACTTTTGAGGCTGCCTACTGGAGAGTGGTGGATATGATGTTAGGATATGATGCTAGGTCACGCACTGAACAATGAATAGACTGGTGTATTTATGCATTTTTCTCTTTCTATGCATGTACTTTTACGAGCTCCCAGAGGGCTGTGATGGAAATTGCAATTTGATTTGTATCTCAGACTACCCTCTTTAAATAAAGTCTAATAATAATAATAATAATACCAAACCAAAACAAGATTTATTGGCTAAAATTAATGTTATTTCCCTTTTTCAACAGTATTCATGTACATGTATACTGATCTCACTATCAATATTCTATGTCATTTATTCGACATTGTTAACAACCATTAGCAGGTACTTCTACCGAGCAGAGTATTTAAAATTGACATATCACAGGGCTGGCTATTCTTCAGAGGGTCTGTAAATGTCAATACTGCCTGAAGGGAACTAGTATAAAAAGGTTCTCTCTGTGAATATATTTTGAATACTTTAATTTTGCTAACACGAGTACAATGTACGACAGTAAGACTCCTTTTGATGAATGGTGGCTCCTCTGCCATTAATTTCGAAAGAGTTATAATTTGTTATAACAGTGTAATCCTGATTTTTATAGAACAAACAATAATGAGAGTTTTGTGACGTCATAGTGATAAGGATGAACGTGAAAAAAGCTGTCAACAGTTTCTTGATGGGCAACGTTTTCCTGTCCATGCGTGATTGATATACAAGGACTAAATACATAAATATGATGCAAAGTCGTCGACTGCATAGCCAGTACGTTAGGTTAACCTACAATATCATTCAACGATATCATTCATTAAGCTGTTAACGTTTTTCTTTCCCAAGCCTACAGGTCCAGTACCACAGATTTATGATTTATGATTTTTGAGGAGCTAGAGCATCATGACACCGCTCTCGAAAGATCATCGATGAAAATGAAATCCTTTAAAGATCCATGGTTAAAGACTTTCAACAATTCAAGGACTAAAGGGTACATCCCACTTTTGAGGGATTACTCGGTATGTCCCTCAAATTCAAAGAGACCCGGTATATTCTCAGCCGGTATAAACTGGTTGAGGAAGCGCTGTTTGTCTTCACTTGAACAATATGGCAGAACAGAGTTCTTCATGTGTACAATATCTTAATTTATGCCTTCTAGGAAATCGCCATTAATGGAAATCGAAGTGTAAAAGAGGGGGAAAAGGGATCAATATTTGGTCAAGACAGCATTAAGGAGTTATGGAAATCTAAAACAATGTCCTGTTAAATCGCTATATTATTGAAGATAAGAGGAGAGTAAGGTGTAGCGAGTACCAATAGAAAGTGAACGTATCACGGTTTACATCTTACATGTGCTGACTTTGTTGCATCAATAGTAGCCAGAACTGGTATCACCGTCAGAAGAAATACGCCTCCCCTATAAAAACGGCATTGTACAAGATTTTCTGACGCTAGATGGGTAGCACAGAGCTTAAAATAAAATTTGCAATAGAATGTCTCGAGGACAAATTTTAGATGAGATCAACATTTAAAAGGGGTATTTTTTGTGCTGTTGGCAGTCAAATCTAACCTCTTAAAGTGGACAAATATCTCCATTTTCGAATGTATAACTTTTAAAACCCTGATGAAATGCAATGACGAACTAAATCTGTTTGTTCGTGACTATAGTTTCAAAGAGTCTATTTTGCTGATGGTTTTGTGTCCGAAGTACCAGCGGTTGTTTCAGATACAAGAAAAGCACAGTTATACCTTTGTGACTCTGTCCACTATAAATTAACGCTGCGGTAACCGTCACAGAATGAGACACTCTCTTCAACTCATCAAATGAGATCATCATTGTGTCGAATAGATAACAGTGTTGTTATCAAAACCAATTCAGAGCGCACGACTTCACTTTCATCTCAGCTCATGGCCACATAGATGATATAAAACTCAATTTTAAGAGAACAAGGAAATAGGTGAGTAAGCATCCGTGCAAAGAGGTATTAAAATGTAATCCTCATGTAGCACGCTGTTAGTTCTTTTCGGCTGATTGGAAGTTTTAGGTAGCGTGTTCTAATGTGATGATAACAGCAGCTCTATAACATCTTTACATCGTGAAGTTAAGTTATTCCATGGTAAGGCGACACTCTCATACACCTCCGGGGGACGAGAGAATCGAGGGGACGACTGGAAAATCAGACACTCGGGGGTCATAAACAATATTGTGTGATAGTAGTCGGGCGAAAACATAGTGACTCTAAAATATTCACCATATGTTTAGATATTTCGTGAGATAAATGGGAATCACATGTTAATTTTTAAAAAATAAACTCATTTTAATTGCCCTATAGTCACAATTTTGATTGAGTATTAATAAAGCATAAGTACCGCATAGTAGAAGTGGTAGTAGCAGAAGTAGCAGCAGTAGTAGTAGTTGTAGTAGTTTTTCCATGTTATGAAAAATTTAAGTTGTTTATTTATTGCAATGAACATGTAACAATAACAAAACTATAATCGTTGTCAATGCAAATCGTCCAAAGCCAAAGTACAAGTCAAGTACAATATTTAGGGTGAGTTATTGCGACTTAAGCTGTAAGGTAGTAGGCCTATGCGCCTCGAAAGTGAAAGACTTAAGCGTTTGCTTAAACTTTCCTCAGTGATACCTTCAAGCTTTGTCTTACCAAATCAACAATAAAAATCAGGGGTCACCGAGCAAAAATTGGAACTAGGGAAACAAATTATCCGATATTTTGCGGTAAGCTTATTGGAAATTCAACATGGCCGCCACTCCCGTGTTCATTATATGGGAAAAATTAAAACTTTGGATTTTCGAAAAGCTAAGACGGTGAAAAGTTTTCTTTCTTTAAGAGCTTTAAAATGTGCCCCCACAAAGGGTAGACCAGAGAAGAATTGTAGAAATTTGAGAGTCGGAATATCTATCCTTGAGGCGCGTTCTACCTTCACTACCTTGTGGCAGGTTTCGTAGACGGTCGTCTGACATTATGAGAAAAGAGAGTTAAACTCCGCCTTACAATAGTTGTACCTAAATGTATAGGGAAATTATGAACTCTACACTTATAAAATTAAGATGGATGACCATATTGACACATGTCAAATATATGTACTTCTAAGAATAAAAAAGTAAAATTTCAAATTTGTATGGTGAAGTTTCTCTCACATATTTGAATGTTTTCCGGTACCAAAGGTACAGTAGCCGTATCACCTGTCATATACTTTTCTACTATGTCTGTTACTACTAGTTTTCAAGGTCGGTCTGCGCAGCCCATAGTCGGACTGAGTTCCCCTTGGGGGTGGGGTGGGACCGCCGGAGGAAGTCTTTCGAAGATCTCGACTTGCTGGTGTAATACCATAGCCGTTGGGAACTCTGAAGGAGGAACTCCTTCTCGCTCTATGCTATGGTTGATGGAAGTCAATTGACTGATAATTATAGAATTTCACGATGCAACAATAGGAATTGTAAGATCCTATCTCAGTTTAATTTAATCGTCAAGAGAGTATAAATCCAAAGTAATGGATAAGTCTATGCGGTACAAAGCCCAAGTGGCGAATATTTTATGTACCATCCCAAAACCATTCTATATCTACTTTATACGTGTACAGGATGCACTACGCAATATGGAGGAAAAACTACTAATCAGGTACATCGACCTATTAACATCAATCGGACAAGTAAATTTGGCGTGAGTATTTCAAGGAACACTCTTTACAAACTTGCCAGTCCGTATACGATATCCGAATAGTACATCCCGTGAAGGCACTGCCATTGAAAGAATAGACACACTGACGCTCCCTTCTGCCCCATAAAGGCTTTTGACGGAAAAATTCTTGATGCAATGTGGATTTTGACCTTCTTTGACTCTAGTTCAACTTTTGACCCCGCACATACAAAGTTATTTTGCTGCCCTAATGCCTAGGGCATAGCAAATACATGGACCCCGTGACTCACATCCAAATCTCACATTGCCGTAGTAATTGGAGGACCAGACTATATATTAGAATGAGAAAAAACGAAACTAAAGGTCTTTCCCTAACCACAATATTCCCAGTGAAGAAAACTGTTAAGGAAAAATCGCCACAAAGACAGATATTCGGACTTGTACAGTATCCTTTTGGCCTTCAACTTGAAGGTGTTCATTTTGAATTTTATGGAGTAAATAAAGTTTTCACCGGCTTGGTTTTGTGAAAATCGAGAATTATCTTTTCCCCATAGAGATGACCCAAAGACGGTATCCATTTTGAATTTCAAATATTGGTAAATATTAGGTAGTTTGTTTCTCTAGTACCAACATGTGCATGTTGACCTTCGATTTTTATTCTTGATTTGAAAGGGAATGATTGAAAGTTTGCCTGAGGAAGGTTTGAGCTAAAGAGGAAGTCTTTCACTTTCGAGGCGCAAACTACCTAAAAGAACTATTTCGATGAAAAGGTAGACATTTGGCGCCAGTACTAAGTTAGAATTGTAGACATTTGACCCCAATCATGAGGAAGTAATGGCATGAGTCTGTGCTTTATATTTTGAACAATCACGCGTATACTTATGCGGAGTCGAGTACCCAAGGGACCATGCCGATGATATCAGATAATGACTGAGACTCAATGCACCAACGTTCCATGGACCCAATAGGCATAAACTTTCTTGGATTCGAAGGAATTAATCTAAGATCGAGAATATGGTCACTGGCATGGTAGGTGTTGCCACTGGATTTTTTCCGACGCCAACGGAATGATTGAAAACAAGGAGCATTGATCTGATGATGTTTTTACTTTGATCGATTTCGCAACTGCCTTCACTTGCTTTGCATATCTTAACTGAAATCGAAAGAATCTGTGTTGATTTCCGGGTCACCTAATTAAATCACCTAATTTCGCTTTATCAGTATTATTATATTAACCTTCCTAATACTTAAGATAATATGCGCCCCGAAAGCGAAGCGAAACCATCTCTTACCAAATCAATAATATGGATCAGGGGTGAACACGTAAAGTTTGGAGCTGGAGAAACAAATTACCTAATATTTACCGATATTTGAAATTCAAAATGGCAGCCATCCCTTTGTTAACTCTATTGGGAAAATAATATTTTCGATGTTCAAAAGATTAAGAAGGCGAAAATGTTTCATTGTAGAGAAAAAGACTATTTATCGATCTACAGAGGAATGCTACGTTATTTGCAGGATGTTTAATCATTCTCGTGAGTCAAGTGTCCAAGGTTGGTTTGTCAAAACTTGCTTCAGGTATATCCCTTCCCCTACATCCAGTGAAATATAGTATAGGCCCCTATACGCTTGAACCATTGATTACATCAATACAGACAGTGAGCACTCAGATCATTTCGACATCAACGAATTTCATTGTCACCCGATATCGAGTACAGACATAGTCCGTGGGCTAGAGGGGGTCTACGTGCACCCCCCCCCCCACAGGATAACAAACCTGTATTTTTCAGAACCCTTGGGATCCCTAGAATACGAAATGGAATTTAACAGGAAAAATATAGGGACGCAATAGCTGTTATGGTCATGTTTTGAAGGGTACCGCAAAATCACGATTTTCCAAGCCAAATGCATTTTCGTCAAATCTGTCTTCTTGTAAGTCATGTGCTGAGCTCATTTTTAATATAACCTCACTTGTTTGGTATCATTAGAAAGGGAATTTATTCTTCTTTAAGATGACATATTGCATTATGCAATATCTTCTACAGTTTTTGTCAAATATAACCAAAACTTACCCTTACCCCAAAATTTAACATTGCAAATTACAGTAAAAACTCAAATTCTACCAATTTTTTAGCTGGGCATAATAAAATATGCATTGCTTTGTCTGAAATCTGTTTTATTTGATACAGGGACATGTCAGAAATATGAAATAGACTTTTAACAGAAAAAATATTGGGAATCTACAGCTGTAACAGTCATATTTTGAAGGGTACCGCAAAATAACAGTGTTGCAGATTTGCATGCATTTTTGTTAAAACTGTCTTCCTATAAGTTATCTGCTGAGCTTGTTTTTGAATATAACCTGGCTTGTTAGGTATCATTAGAAAGATAATTTACTAATCTTTAAAATGACATATTGTAACATGCAATATCTTCTGTAGTTTTCATGATATCTAACCAAAACTTACCCCATACCCCAAAGTTTACATTGAAAATTTCAGTCATAGCTAAAACCAAATTCTACCATTTTTTTAGCTTGACACAAAAAATCTGGCCGTTTTTGCTATGAAATCTATTTTATTTGGTACAGAGACATGTCAGAAATATGAAATAGACTTTTAACAGAAACAATTTTGGGACTCTACAGCTGTAACAGTCATATTTTGAAGGGTACCGCAAAATAACAGTGTTGCTGATTTGCATGCATTTTTGTTAAAACTGTCTTCTTATAAGTTATCTGCTGAGCTTGTTTTTGAATATAACCTGGCTTGTTAGGTATCATTAGAAAGATAATTTACTAATCTTTGAAATGACATATTGTAACATGCAATATCTTCTGTAGTTTTCATGATATATAACCAAAACTTACCCCATACCCCAAAGTTTACATTGAAAATTTCAGTCATAGCTAAAACCAAATTCTACCATTTTTTTAGCTTGACACAGAAAATCTGGCCGTTTTTGCTATGAAATCTATTTTATTTGGTACAGAGACATGTCAGAAATATGAAATAGACTTTTAACAGAAACAATTTTGGGAATCTACAGCTGTAACAGTCATATTTTGAAGGGTACCGCAAAGTAACAGTGTTGCAGATTTGCATGCATTTTTGTTAAATTTGTCTTCCTATAAGTTATCTGCTGAGCTTGTTTTTGAATATAACCTAGCTTGTTAGGTATCATTAGAAAGATAATTTACTAATGTTCAGAATGACATATTGTAACATGCAATATCTTGTGTAGTTTTCATGATATATAACCAAAACTTACCCCATACCCCAAAGTTTACATTGAAAATTTGAGTCATAGCTAAAACCAAAGTCTACCACTTTTTAGCTTGACACAAAAAGTCTGGCTGTTTTTGCTATGAACTCTATTTTATTTGGTATAGAGACATGTCAGAAATATGAAATAGACTTTTAACAGAAAAAATATTAGGACTCTACAGCTGTTGCGGTCATATTTTGAAGGGTGCCGCAAAATCACAGTGTTGCAGATTTGCATGCATTTTTGTTAAATTTGTCGTCTTATAAGTTATCTGCTGAGCTAGTTTTTGAATATAACCTGGCTTGTTAGGTATCATTAGAAAGATAATTTACTAATCTTTAGAATGACATATTGTAACATGCAATATCTTCTATAGTTTTCATGATATATAACCAAAACTTACCCCATACCCCAAAGTTTACATTGAAAATTTCAGTCATAGCTAAAACCAAATTCTACCATTTTTTTACCTAGACATATAACATCTGGCCATTTTTGCTATGAAATCTATTTTATTTGGTACAGAAACATGTCAGAAATATGAAATAGACTTTTAACAGAAAGAATATTGGTATTCTATGGCTGTAACAGGCATATTCTGTGGAGTACTGCAAAATCACAGCAGTGCAGACTCATATGTGCTTTTGTTAACTTTGTCCCATTGTAGGTCTTCTGCTGCGCTTATTTTATTACATAACCATGTTTATTTGGTATCTTTAAAAAGCTAATTTACTACTGTTCTAAATGACATATTGTTATATGCCATGTCTGATATAGTTTTCATGGAATATGAGGAAAACTTACCCCATACCACAAAGTTTATATCGAAAATTACTTTCGTAGCTATCGTCAAATTCTACCAATTTTCTAGCTAGACATAACAAATAAGGCAATGCTTTATATGAAATCTTTTTATTGGTACTGAGGAATGTCAGAAATATGAAATAGACTTTTAACAGAAAATATATTGGGACTCTACAGCTGTAACAGTCATATTTTGAAGGGTCTCGCAAAATCACAGTATTGCCAACTCGCTTGCTTTTTTGTTAAATGTGTCTTCTTATAAGTCATCTGCTGAGCTTGATTTTTGACATAACCTGGCTTGTTAGGTATCAATAGAAAGGTAAATAGAAAATAGAAAGATTATAACTGGGTTTGTTTAGTATCATTGAAAAGGTAATTGAATATTCTTTACAATGACATATTGTAACAGGCAATATCTTGTATATTTTTCATGGAATATGACCAAACGTACCCCATACGCCAAGGTTTATATTGAAAGTACTGTCATAGATAACGTGATCAAATTCCGTGAATTTTTAGCTAGACATGATAAAAATAGCTTTGTTTCGGTATTAAATCTGTTGTATATGGTACTGGGTCATGTCAGAAATGTGAAATAGACTTTTAACAGAAAAAATATTTGGACTGTATGGTTGTAACAGCCATATTTTGAAGGGAAATGCAAAATCGCAGTACCGCAAACTGGCACCTTTTTTGTTAAATTCTTCTTCTTGTAAGTCATCTGCTGAACTTATTTTGTGACACAACCTGGTTTGTGAGGTATCATTAGTAGGGCAATTTATTTTTCTTTAAGATGACATATTGTCATATACAATGTCATTCATAGTTTTCCAAGAATATGGTCAAACTTTACCCCATACCCAAAAAGTTCAAATCGCAAATTACGGCTTATCTTAAATTCTACCATTTTTGCTGCACATAATACAAAAGGCAATTCTTGTTTAAAATCTGATTTATTTGTTATAAAAGTATGTCACAAGTATAAAATTAACTTATAACGGGAAGATGATACAATTTAGTAGCCATTTGGATCATTTTTGGAGGGGGAACCATATATTGCAAATGTATGTGTTTCGGCAAATTTGCCCTGATACCTGGGTACCCTTCCAATATGATCCAAAAGGCTACAAAATCATATTATGTTCCTGTTAAAAGTTAGTTTCATATTTGTGACATACTTTTTTAACAAAATCACAGATTTCATAGATTGCATACAAGCATTGCCTTTGGTATATAAAGTTAATAAATTGTAAAAAAAGGTAGAGTTTCAGATTTGCAGTAATTTGCTGTGTAAACCTTGGGGTATGGGGTAAGTTTTGGTCCTATTTCATGAAACCTAAACAAGACATTGCATATTACGATATGTCATTTTAAAGATTAGTAAATTACCTTTCTATTGATACCTAACAAGCCAGGTTATGTCAAAAATCAAGCTCAGCAGATGACTTATAAGAAGACACATTTAACAAAAAAGCAAGCGAGTTGGCAATACTGTGATTTTGCGAGACCCTTCAAAATATGACTGTTACAGCTGTAGAGTCCCAATATATTTTCTGTTAAAAGTCTATTTCATATTTCTGACATTCCTCAGTACCAAATAAAAAGATTTCATATAAAGCATTGCCTTATTTGTTATGTCTAGCTAGAAAATTGGTAGAATTTGACGATAGCTACGAAAGTAATTTTCGATATAAACTTTGTGGTATGGGGTAAGTTTTCCTCATATTCCATGAAAACTATATCAGACATGGCATATAACAATATGTCATTTAGAACAGTAGTAAATTAGCTTTTTAAAGATACCAAATAAACATGGTTATGTAATAAAATAAGCGCAGCAGAAGACCTACAATGGGACAAAGTTAACAAAAGCACATATGAGTCTGCACTGCTGTGATTTTGCAGTACTCCACAGAATATGCCTGTTACAGCCATAGAATACCAATATTCTTTCTGTTAAAAGTCTATTTCATATTTCTGACATGTTTCTGTACCAAATAAAATAGATTTCATAGCAAAAATGGCCAGATGTTATATGTCTAGGTAAAAAAATGGTAGAATTTGGTTTTAGCTATGACTGAAATTTTCAATGTAAACTTTGGGGTATGGGGTAAGTTTTGGTTATATATCATGAAAACTACAGAAGATATTGCATGTTACAATATGTCATTCTAAAGATTAGTAAATTATCTTTCTAATGATACCTAACAAGCCAGGTTATATTCAAAAACAAGCTCAGCAGATAACTTATAGGAAGACAAATTAAACAAAAATGCATGCAAATCTGCTACACTATGATTTTGCGGTACCCTTCAAAATATGACTGTTACAGCTGTAGATTCCCAATATTTTTTCTGTTAAAAGTCTATTTCATATTCTGACATGTCTCTGTACCAAATAAAATAGATTTAATAGCAAAAACGGCCACATTTTTTGTGTCAAGCTAAAAAAATGGTAGAATTTGGTTTTAGCTATGACTGAAATTTTCAATGTAAACTTTGGGGTATGGGGTAAGTTTTGGTTAGATATCATGAAAACTACAGAAGATATTGCATGTTACAATATGTCATTTCAAAGATTAGTAAATTATCTTTCTAATGATACCTAACAAGCCAGGTTATATTCAAAAACAAGCTCAGCAGATAACTTATAAGAAGACAGTTTTAACAAAAATGCATGCAAATCAGCAACACTGTTATTTTGCGGTACCCTTCAAAATATGACTGTTACAGCTGTAGATTCCCAATATTTTTTCTGTTAAAAGTCTATTTCATATTTCTGACATGTTCCTGTACCAAATAAAACAGATTTCATAGCAAAAACGGCCAGATTTTTTGTGTCAAGCTAAAAAAATGGTAGAATTTGGTTTTAGCTATGACTGAAATTTTCAATGTAAACTTTGGGGTATGGGGTAAGTTTTGGTTATATATCATGAAAACTACAGAAGATATTGCATGTTACAATATGTCATTTCAAAGATTAGTAAATTATTTTTCTAATGATACCTAACAAGCCAGGTTATATTCAAAAACAAGCTCAGCAGATAACTTATAGGAAGACAGTTTTAACAAAAATGCATGCAAATCTGCAACACTGTTATTTTGCGGTACCCTTCAAAATATGACTGTTACAGCTGTAGATTCCCAATATTTTTTCTGTTAAAAGTCTATTTCATATTTCTGACATGTCCCTGTATCAAATAAAACAGATTTCAGACAAAGCAATGCATATTTTATTATGCCCAGCTAAAAAATTGGTAGAATTTGAGTTTTACTGTAATTTGCAATGTTAAATTTTGGGGTAAGGGGTAAGTTTTGGTTATATTTGACAAAAACTGTAGAAGATATTGCATAATGCAATATGTCATCTTAAAGAAGAATAAATTCCCTTTCTAATGATACCAAACAAGTGAGGTTATGTTAAAAAATGAGCTCAGCACATGACTTACAAGAAGACAGATTTGACGAAAATGCATTTGGCTTGGAAAATCGTGATTTTGCGGTACCCTTCAAAACATGACCATAACAGCTATTGCGTCCCTATATTTTTCCTGTTAAAATTCCATTTCGTATTCTAGGGATCCCAAGGGTTCTGAAAAATACAGGTTTGTTATCCTGTGGGGGGGGGGTGCACGTAGACCCCCTCTAGCCCACGGACTAACAACCAAACTTTACATTGCTAGCTGAGACATATCAAATGAAGATGCAAAACTGTAAAACTACACTTCTCAGACAGAATTCGTTCATTTCATTCTTAAGGAACGCTTCAGTCTGTATAAATTGTATTACGTTATACTGCCGTGCCATGTCATTGTCAGTACTATGCTTCTTGTAGAACGCTACCCTTTGTGTTTTGTTCTCCACCTCTGTTTAAAAACCCACTGTATAAACTTGACTTTGCCTTGTCAATAAGTTCACAAGACCGACAAACTAACACATAACAGAATTCAAAACAGTAAAGTAGATGACTTAGAAAATTATGATATCAGCCAATATCGAAATATCCTTTTCTAAAATAGTGTATCGTTATCAATGGGGATATTTCCTTTAATGTTTATATCGATATGGAATTCTATTTTTATCACAATAATATATTTAACGACTTTTGCTCACTTCAAAACACTGGGTCCAATATCATTAAGCAAACGATCTGGTTTTCATAGAAGCCTCCACGGCTTTATGAAGCTACTTGACCTCCTAGGACTATGATGATTTGTATAATTGCTGAATGTGGAGCCAGTATTCGAAAGTATTACCACGGAGGCATATAAAAAGAGTGAGGCTTTTTAGTTTTACAGTCTGCGCCATATAATAATCTCAAATGAATGATGCACGATATATCTTAAAACATTTCGATTTAGAATGGAACCAAGAAGGCACACTCGCATGTCAGTAATGCTTATTGTTAGTAATACTTGTTGACATACAGCCATTTTATTACATGCATCGGATTATATATTTCTAATTTGTCCTTGCATTTATCACATGCTTTAAATGGTCCATAAATTGTTGTTGTTTTTTTAAACGGACTCCAAGGGTATAAACCTCCCTTAAAGCCATGATATGTTATTAATGGTGACAAGCCTTTATGTCTGTTTGATATGCTTCAGATTCTTAACACTAAGAAATTGTAAAACCTGTGAGAATTGCGCATATATCCAATCAACGTTTGCAATTTTTGTTTGAATAAATGCTAGGCGTTTCAAAACTGTGACATGCACGTACAGGTTATTATATACAATGCGTGAAAAAATCTTACTTCAAAGTTATGTAATGCCTTCAAAGTTTATAAATGTAATATGTGAATTATGTATGTTTCGAAGTGTACGAATAAGTCGATCACGAGTCTGTTAAATGTTGACCAACATAAACATACAAATAAGTATCGCACGAAATTCTTGACAAAATGGTAATAGGTAAAAGATAGACCTTCCTGGCATTCATTAAACAAAACTCACTCACTACCTACCTAGCTACATACCTACCTACCTACCTACCTACAAGCCGACCATCATTTGCAAAATAATTTATTGGTTTGAAATTCAATTGGACATCGATGATGCGGAGAGTACAATAATGAGTTTGCTAAAGAGGACACAATGTTGGCTTGTTGATATCATCACACACTGGTAAAATCGTCTGACAATCTGATATAATGTCAATCCTATGTAACATTAAGATATGCTTTTCCACACACTTCGATACATTCAGTATATATACATGCATGCATACATACATGCAGACATACATACATGAATGCATGCATGCGTGCATGCATGCATGCATACAACCAACCAACCAACCAACCAACCAACCATACAACCATACATACAACCATACAACCATACAACCATACAACCATCCATCCATCCATCCAACCATACATCCAACCATACATCCAACCATCCATCCAACCATCCATCCAACCATCCATCCAACCATCCAACCATACATACATACATACGTACGTACGTACGTACGTACGTACGTACATACATACATACATACATACATACATACATACATACATACATACATACATACATACATACGTGAACACTCAGTCCTGCCCGTCAGACTTCCATAGTACGTACCTCCTCATCCTGAGTATTCGATGTCCAACAAAACTTGAAACAAACTCCTGCCAATGTTTGACAGCAACGGCAAAAATTGACCTCATTGCAATAAAACATGAGTCTTTTCGAAGTCCAAGTTCTATATATATCCTGAGTATTCGATGTCCAACAAAACTTGAAACAAACTCCGAATGTTCGATAGCAACGGCAAAAATTGACCTCATTACCGTAAAACACGAATCCTTCCGAATGTGATGATCTTGACAAATTCATTCGAACAAATATTCCGTACCTTGGTTCATGTCGCAGTCGGTTTTTGTTAGGCACACGACGAACGCCCCTCTGACGTCATAGAGGCGTTCGCAGTTTACCTATCTACATGAGGTCTTGGACCTTTCTGCGGTTTCTGTGTACACTAAGCTGTATGTGAAACGTATGGGACAGCGCGACTAGCTGGTCACTCGACGTCTCTCAGGTCTCCATATCGAAACACGTGTACTTATAATTATGTCATTAAGTAAACGTAGGCCTGCACACAAGAGTACATAATATACACATAAACAAGCGATGTGAATTTTATCGCGCAAACGATGAAAATATTTTAGAACCAATAAGCTACGTATTTAACCCTTTGAGCGCCAAAGTAATTTTTTGTTGCCTTTATAAATTATATCCCCATCATTTTTTCCAGATTTTTGTCAAAAGTTTGATAAACAGTTTCGCAAATAAAACGTTTCATTTGCGAAACTGTTTATCAAAAGAACATTCAGAGAAATTCAGGAAAAATTAGTACAATTTTGCACTAAAATTTTGGCGGGAAAATTTACAGCACTCAAAGGGTTTATTTCAGGCTGCCTACGACTCATGGGCTGACCACGCCGACTTTATCTGTTGTGGTAGTCTTCGACCGAATAGTTAACGTTCTTCCGTCCCTCCCGGGAGATGAGTTGATTTTTGATAAGCAGCTCCTCCCAGACCGTCGGCAGAGAGTGAAAATGTTACGTAAGTCCGTCTGTGAAATAAAGAAAACAGATTATCTATTCTATAGTTTATGATCAAGTCAGAGATAATCACAGCACCTGTCAATTCATTTGCCTGCTTAAGCAACACCGATGTAAATAAGAATGAACGTTTCCAAGGAAACCTCTTTCTACGAAAACTCCTACTTATCTGTCACTGTTACATTTGTAACAGAATGAAAGTCCCCCCGGGAAACCCTCTTTCTGCAAGAACTCCTACTTACCTATCACTATTCCCTCCTTTCTCCCGACTGATATTTGAAAGTCTATGAGGGAGGTTGAGAACTGGCTAAATATGAGGATTTCATGATGGCTTCCCGGATGGGATCACATATGCATGTTGTGTAATTTTTGCCTAGTTCTGGAAGGCAGCAAATGAGATAACCCATATGTAACAGTGGTGGGTAAGTTGGAGGATGAAGCAGAAAGCAGTGTTCTTTGTTATTCATGTGCAAAGGTGAAGGTTAGCGTACATGAGATGCATTTCCAATATTTTTCTGATCTACCACTTTTGGAACCTACTTTGAGGCTTTTGGCGAAACTACAAATTTCAGCCCGTTGGCTTTGTGAAAATCTTAAATTTAACATTTCCCCATGGAGGAAACACAGAGATGGCGGGGGATGAATTGGAAATATCAGCTTAGGTACATGTTGAGTAATTGTTTGCTCTAGAACTAAATTTCATATGGTGACCTCTAATTTTTATTCTTTATTTGGTAAGGAAACGGTTGCAAGCTTCCTTGAGGTAAGATTGAGCAAATTTGATTATTTCAGTTCGAGGTGCGTACCACTTTGACCGTTTGTAAACAAGAAAGTCACTCGGATTAGGCTTTATAGGTGAATGGTTATAGCCCGACCAGCTAACTCGTCCAGTTCACATTTATGCAAAACTTTAGTGTGAGAGTTTGTACAATGTGGGTTATTCGTATGCGCTCGTGCCTTTTATTGTTTTGTATGTAGATGAAGATGACAACGAAAACATTCTTATATGTTTAGTTGTTTCAAATTTACCAAGAACTAGAGATAGAGAAAATAGAAAATAAGTAGCATACCCTGAACCCTTCATGGTAGACGGTATAGACGAAGGGATTGATGAAGCTGTTAGCCATCGCCAACCAATAAAAAAACAAGTATATCTTCTGGACTAATCCAAACGTTTTCTCCGACTTTGTGTGAAAAGGTGTGCAAGTTGTCAAAAACATGAGGAAGTGTAGAGGCAACCAAAACAGCGCAAACAATGCCACGACCATGACCGTCATCTTCGCCACCTGTAAAGATTTAGAGAACATTGACTCAATATATTGATTTAATAAGAATGACTGCAAGTAAAAATGACTGTTAAGAATGATGGTCAACCATATTATATTTATCAAATTGGTTAACATATTTCTTCCGTTGAATCGATTGTTGTTTTCGTAGCTTCATGAAGAAGCAAAAGCTTTGTAAAGGTAGAATGCGCCTCAGGGAGAGATATTTCGGACTCTAACACCTTCACAATTCTGTTTTAGTCTAGCACTTGTGGAAGTTAAGTTTGAAGCTCATGGGAGTAAGAAAAGTTTACTGCTAATTATTTTTATGAAAATCAAAAGTTAATTTTTATTCAAATAGTTGACACAGAGATGGCTGTATCACCCCTATTTGTAACAATCAACCGTATTTGTAACACTTACCCAATTTGTAACAAAAGTTAACCTTATTTGTAAAAGTAACCCAAATTGTAACAAAACAACCCAATTTGTAACAATAACCTGATTGGTAAAAAACGACCAAATTTGTTTAAATTTATATGATATTTGCTTATTATTTGTATTTTTGTCGAAACTCATTTTTTCGGAAACTGCTCGTCAGATAGTTCTTAAATTCGCTGTGCAAGTTTCTATGGATAATACTCGTAAGATATAATCACGTTGTGCAGATATATGTAAAATTTAGTATTTGGGGCTGTTTTCACCAATTTCGGTCATTAATGTGAAAAATCTGCTTTTCTGACACAAGTCACACTAGCCCAATTTGTAACGAAAGTTAACCCTATTTGTAACACCAACCCAATTTGTAACAAAATTTAACTTTATTTGTAACAACAATCTAATTTGTGAAAAAACTTTGCTATATTTGTGTAAATTTTGGTAAAATTTGCATATTTGTATGGGGGGGGGCAATTTTCCTGTTTTTTCCTATTCGAAACTCATTTTTGACTTATTTAGGAAGGCACTGAAATAATAGAATCAATAATAATAATAATAATAATAATAATAATAATAATAATAATAATAATACTCGTAATTGTAATTTTAATTAAGAACAGGTCTCGCTGCAAACTCCGTCGCAAATTTAACCCATTTCAGAATCCTACGAACGCTTCATTTGACACAGACCTTTCACAAATTTTTCAACTGACTGTATACATTATCTTGAAAGACAACTGCAAAACACCAAATTCGAAAAAATGACACGCAAGACACAACAAGAGTATTAAAAAAACTACTATATGAAATATACGAGAAAAATTCCATTGACCATAATACGTGCAAATATCTCAACCGACTTTGATGCAGCCACTCTGGAAATATAACCAGATTCATAAAATCATAAATTATGCACATTACACTTCATCAAGCAAGTCACACCTACTAAAAACTAATTAAGTCTAAGTTACGCCGTGACAATTCTAAATACAAGGTTTCATCAAATTCGGTGCAATTCTTTTTAAAATATTATTCTAAGAAGATTTTTGACATTTGCTTTACCAAAGCAGGCAAAAATTGACCCAAAACAATCTTGCATATATCAGTAACAATTTAAGTTTATCTTACTGGCTTCTTTTAGTACCAATAGGGTTAAGTTTTATTGTAAAATGGGTTAGTGTTACAAAATAGGATTAACTTTTGTTACACATCGGGTTAGTATGACTTGTGTAAGAAAAGTAGATTTTTCAGATTTGTTGACTGAAATTGGTGAAAAGTGTCCCAAAAATTAAATTTGTCATATATCTGCACACCTTGATTTTATCTTACGAGTATTATCCCTGGGAACCTGCACAGCGAAATTCAGAACAATCTGACAAGCAGTTTCAGAAAAATGAGTTTCGACAAGGAAAAAACAGGACAATTGCCCCCAAAAATACAAATATGAAAATGTCATCAAAATTTAAACAAATATGGTCGTTTTATTTTCAAAAATTAGGTTATTGTTGCAAATAGGGTTAAGTTTTGTTACAAATTGGGCTAGTGTTACAAATAGGGTTAACTTGTGTTACAAATTGGGTAAGTGTCACAAACAGAATTAAGGTTAGTTACAAATTAGGTTAGTGTTACAAATATTGTTAAGGTTTGTTACAATTTTGGTTAGTGTTACAAATAGGGTGATACAGATGGCGACCATTTTAAGTGTCGGTAAATATTGAGTTATTTATTTCCAAGTGACACCTTGAGTTTTATTCGTGATTTTGAAAGGGAATGATCTAAAGTTTCTTAACTGAAAATTTCAGTGAAAGTTTAAGCCTCTCAATTTCGAGATGGAACTAGCTAAAAATGTAATAGAGGATAAAGAATTGAAAAAATTGAATTCGGTAAGAGCGTATGTAAAACAATATGCATGTCCCAACAGAAAGGTTAGCAACTGGCTGTTGATCTTACTAAATGTCGTTACTTGCAAATGGAACACTATGTCAAAACTTTATCGTTGCTTTTGTTTTAACTGTATTGATGTCGTTGCAAAAACATATGTATAACACATAATTATTTCCAAAGCTCCAACTACCAGGGGCGGGGGGAGGGGGTATCGAGTACGGTTCCGAACGCTAAACTCTTTCCTATGGTTATTCAAGGGATATCAGAAATACCACTTCCCCTTCCATACATCAAACTTTCAAGGCCAAAAATAACGCCCTGTTGACTACCGATCTACCTTGTGCTTTTCATTATTTACTATCGTACACAATAGGTTACAAAATCGCGATTGTCACATCGTGTCACGAAATGTTTAACCTACTTCGAACCTAGGAACGCCCCTGCGCCAGGAAACTTCAGAAACATATCAAGAGAATGATATAATGCATATTGATGAAGATGAAGTCTGAAACGTAAACACGATTGGAACTAATTTTGGATGATTGGATGGTGGAGAAATGTCGATTTAATCTACAAATGTTATATCATCTGCTTTTCTTTTTATATTACACACTCGTTTTTATGAGTAATTTGCGATATTGCAATATTCAGCTACATGGCACCTAACACTTTTGAGAAATGTGCAAAATATGAAAATCCAATCATGCCAAATTAGTTCCAGTCGTGTTCGTCATTTTTGAAGGTTGCTTGAGCTTTGATTGCCGCTGAGCTAAATTTCAAACTTAATCTACCATTCTGCTGCGTTCTGAACTCAGCCGTGTCACGTCAGGAAACAGTATTCCCATAAGTCATGAACGCACAAGTTATCTCCTAAGGTTTACTACCATGGAAAATATATTACTTTGTTACGCTTTAACTGTACCGTCATCAGTTTTATAAACTGTAAAACCTTCAAAAAAATATCATTGACATACACATGTACAGATTGAACACTTTGACAATAAATAAGCAGAGAACAATTTATTGAAATGTGTCCCGGAGAGGAAAGGGCAGGACATAATTGAAAGTGAAATTTATTTCACCAGTGGTGTAATTTGTCAACATTGATTTCATCGCCGGAACATGTTAGGTACATAAATACGACTTGAAAGAGACCAAGAGTTCAGCAGTGAGAGGCTTGGCATGTTTTTCTTGGCTATTAAGGAAACTTTGACGAGACATTTCTGTGCATGTGTCAACAACCTAGATATAATGCTCAGATTTCAAAAATGAGATAGAACAAATATTACATCAGTATATTCGTATGTGGTCCTGGCATGGACCCTGATATTGTCATCGCAAATGACTGGCAAGTTTTCTAATTTTTAATCATTCCAATTTGATAACATCGTCCCTTTGTTATCTCTAGGGGAAAATAAAAGTTTTCAGAAAACTAAGCCGGTGAAACTTTATTCACTCTTTGAGCTTCAAACTGAGCTTGCACAAGCGGTAGGCCAAAAGGATATTTTTAAAGTTTGATTATCTGCCCCGAGGCTTGTTCTGCCTTACAACTTTGGTTTCAACTCCTTTACTCCTTGAATTACGTAATCCCAATAGTTCTTCATCACATTTGCTAATTACGAAAACGTGCCTGGTTGCATTGTCACCATTGCTTTTGCTTTTGGTCAGACGGATCGTTTATATCACCATTCATATGTGGTATTCTACAAAACTTATAATTCTCTTGTCAACTATTTATGGGCTTGTGGGTATAATTCCGCCCTTTGGTTTATACTTTCACGTCACAGTACATGAATCATTTATCCTCTTATAATATTTCTTAAGATGTGTACAAAACACAAACTGGAAACTCAGAGCCAAGAAAGTTGAAACACAGACTTGAGCCTATATCGATTATTTGTTTTATCCTTGGCACAGAGACTGTGTTGCTATATCACAGTTACCGATGTCGTCGTGTGTTACATGTAAATGAGAATCATACTCCAAGATTCTCTTTTTACTTCTCTTAAATTACTAGCCTAGGTAGAGTAAGATATCATTCGAATTTCAGCTGGTCAAAAAGGACTCGATATTTATGTTTTCCTCGGGAATGTCACGATGATTAACATAGGTCACAATTCAATTTCTGCAGTTGTGAATGAATCATACGAAATGGCCACGTTGGGATATCAAATGTATTTTTTTTCATTACAGGAGGCATTTAGGGATCCAATGGTATTGTGCAAGGCAAACTTAGTTGAAACCTGACGTGTTGATAGCTTAAATTTACTATCTTTGATTCCAAAGAGTAGTCAACAAGGCAATGGGGTCATAGTTTATCTCTCATGCCTTAAAGGGCTTCTCGTTTGTTACGAAACCCCTTATTCTCTTAAGCCTTCATCTCTCCGAAAATACGTCATACCAAGATTATTAATTCATTCAATCTCTATTTATTTGTTTATTTAGTCATGTATTCATTTTATTTTATTCTATTTTATTTAAATATTAGGTTTTTCATCAGTGCAGCTCTTAAGTACACTGGTGGGTTGCTAGGTATTCTTTGTAAATTTGTTAGCAGTCTGCAGAGATGCACTGAACGGACCAGTGAAGAGAACATGTGGAAATGTAGGAACCGGCTATGATGTCTGACAAGTGTATAGATTATGACATAGCTGCTGCTTGTAATGCTCAGTTGAAAAGTGCTTCTATAATTTCTGGAAACATCTTTTGCTGATCAGGAGAAAGCCTTGAATGTCCTTCTAATATATAGTTGGAGTTTTGACCTGCGACAAGGCAATCATTCGTGAGTCGGATTGCCAATTTCCAAATATGGATCTCGTGAAATTAACAAAACTTTGGTCGAGGTGTACTGTTCACCAATTTTACCAAATACATTTCGACGAATTACTGCAGTATATTTTACCATTGACACTGTTAAACATCGGCTTGGTTGTAATCCACCATCAAGGCAAGCCAAAGTAGCGAGACTGCCTTTGAAAATGGGAAAAAGTGATATTTTAGTCGCTGTGGATGATAATATGATTCTTCTCTTACAATTCATCATATTTCTGCAGTAACTGAAAACATGAACAGGGACTTTCCACTGATTTGTCTCGGAGATTGTTTTGGTGCTTCAGGCTATGGTCTCAAGTGGCTGCAGTCATATATTCCCCGCAATACATTTCACCTATTGATAACGCTTTACAGAAGATTCTATTATTAGTCTTGCACCTTCAATGGTACACAGCGCTTTCCTAAGGGGAGTGATATTTTAGTGATTGTGGATGAGAGAATCATGATTGTTTTCGCTTCAGTCGATCTTTGTGAAGTCTTTGGAACACTAACTGAAACATTCCACTGATTTGTCTCGGAGATTGATTTGTTCCTTAGGCTGTGTTCTCAAGTGGTTTCAATCGCGGATAGTTGTCGTTCTGTAGATCGATGCATACGTTGAAATACACATACATCTTCACTCTGAGAATACTTTGTTATTATATCTATTTACATGCTGACGAATTATTACCAAAGGCGGTATTGAAACCATTTTTTTCTGGTATTAATCTCTAGGATTTTGGGGAATTTTAGTTTCAATGTGTTGTAGTTGCCGTAAAACCGACACTGTAAGTCATCTTATTACCAGAGGTGATCCGGTATGCACAGGAACACTTCTGGATCATGGTTAAATCGCAAGCAGCAGAGATATTCTTTGATCTAACCTCTCGACGACATCTATTATTTATAGATCTAGCATTCAATTCATTCTGTACGTTTTGCTCTCAGATGTCTTACATTACTATAGTCCGACTATCATAGAAATCATCAAAGCACTTTTACCTTATGCTAAATGATGTTTAACGTATAGGAAACTTATTTTCAATGACAGCTTTACAAGTTTTCAGTGGCTATGAAAGCAAAGAGAAGTCGTCACGAGGAAAGTACAAGTGAAAATAGGCTTTACTTGACTGTCTTTTTAAATAAAGTATCGTAACTCCAACCAAAAAATTATACGGCACACGAATTACCTTCTCAAGGCTTTAAAGTAACAATTTAAAAACAGGATTTGGTAATTTCCCAGTTCAATAAATCGATATTGTATGGCAGTTTGTCATTATGTGGTAAAAAGTGATCAGAATGAAATTTTGGATGTCAATTGTTGCCGATCCGCCTGGTCCGGAAGAATTTCCCTCCACATGATAGCTGCATTTGGTTTTACCACTTTCTATTTGATGAATGGTCAATAAATTGTTCTCCATTCCCATGAATTTAATACAGGTAAGACTCTTTCTATAGTTTTGTCTCGATTCAGTTAACTTGCTTTAGTTTTAAATTGCACAAAGAAGATTTCCAGTGTGTTGACATGCTAAAAATATAATGTATGGTCTGTTATCTAATATTCCTAATTTTAAACCTTCACTTTTATTTCGATAGCGTGAAATCCAAGAGAATTATTCGTATTCATCATTTAACTTTAAAGCTCTCGTTAGGAATTTTCATTGTATCATATAGACTTGCTTTTCTTCGGCAATTTGTGTTGTTCTTGTGACCTTTAGTTTCCAACAACTATTAGTTTTTATTCCATTAATATTTTGTCTTATTTTTGTGGCCTAATGTCCACAGCTAAAAGCAATAAAATAAATTAAAATCCCTATAGCTATATTGGCGTGTTTTTCGATCAGGGGGTTTAAAAAATAATCGCAATTGTACCAATCCATAATCCAATAAAGGCAACATTTTCAAATGTTTAGCGAAGCGTGCCGTTACCATTGGCGACGCACTCACAACTTAGATTTCAAGAGCTATAAAGGTTTCGAGGTAAAACTCAAATATGGTCGCCTCAAACAAACTAAGCGCCTGAACTTAATCACCGAAATCCAACACCAAGGATTGAAAGTGACATTTCCAAAGACAATATGGTTCAATAACAGAATCCAATTTTATCATATACCCATGCCCATATTGCTACATCCTAGTGACGTTCAACGTAAAATATCAGCCGTGATATTTCACGGTAAACGTCGAGATATGCACGATGAACGTCATCAGTTTTAGAGTTTTCCCGAACTACATTAGCAGTTTGTTGGTAAACAACGTAAACAACAAAATGGCTGCCGCTCCCCGCCTGCGAAGCGATGTCGCCGACGTTAAAACTTGAAGGGCTTCGAGGAACACAGGTATTTCTGGTTGCAAAATACGGAAATATCACGTTGAGTCTTGAAATGTTTTCCCATGGTATTTTTTTGGTCAAGTTCTAGCAAACATTCTGCCGTTCGCACGGCGCCGGCACTGTGCACGGTCTCCACCGAACAGGTAGTGAGCGCGTGGCGTGACAGCGATGTCGCGCGCGCGACGACTGTTGACATGGCAACTCTAAAGGTAAACTAACAAAATGGCGTCCCCCCTCTGCGCGAGCTCCGTGCCGTACGACGATCGAAATCAGGATAGATTTAAAGCTGAGCAGTTTTTGATCGGTTACAGTTGTAATAGCATATTGCACCTTAAAATGTTCCTTCTGTATGACGATTTTTGTATCCCGGTGTCTTTCTTCTTGGGTTTCACCGATATATGGACGATGTCGCGCGTGATGTTGACATCTTCGTCGTATACTTTATGAATGAAGCCTGTTCACATAAACATTCTGATATTTATGCGCAAGGCGTAATAAAGTAAAGCCTCAAAATTAAAGGTTTTTCGTTCTATTAGTAAAAATTCCCTAAAATTATGGGCATGGGTATATGATAAATCGGTTATTACCCAATATCGCCTGTTCCTTGTGTCGTATCAGCATTCTGTCTCATTTGTGCTGCGTCAGACACTCGACTTCGTCTCGTGTCTGACGCAGCACAAATGACACTCATGCTGATACGACACAGGAACAGGCGATATTGGGTAATAACCTCTAATTGTATTGGATTGTATATTTTTTTCTAATGCACTTTTTTAAACATGCTTATTGATAGCAAACGTACGTTTTTCAAACATTGGCGAGCAACGCACAACTTAGGTTTCAACCTTAGGGCTAAATAGTTTTCGAGTTGTAACTCAAATATGGTCACCGCAAATACATGCATAAGCGCCTGAATTTAATTGACCAAATTAATCACCAATGGTTGAAAAGTGACATTTTCAAAGACAATATGGCTTAATAATGGGAATCCAATACGTTTCTTCGGAGAACGGATGGTATTTTGCGAAAGTAAAATCCAAAAAAATTTCATCCGATGGGGTTCAGCTGACTTGGCTTCAAGGGCATCGCGACGAAGCCGTCTTTCTAAATGTATTTACTTGGCATTTATCCTTTAGATATAATTATTGTAAATATATCCGGATAATCGTATCAAAGATCTCCTAAATCAATAATTTGTTTTGAGACATTCAAAAAGGACAAAAGCTTCACCAAATGTTATTATCGCATTGGAATATATTGAGATATTGGGGTACAAAGTTGCTCATACTCGATTCAAAGTTCTTAATGTGATGATTGTGTTTGTCACCTTGGTAATATACACAACCAGATGCACAAATTTACCATATATCGACAGGGTTTTGTAAATTTAAGGGAACGTATTGTACAAAAATACTTTTTGAAAAGCGATACAATTGTCCACTTCATCCACTTGTAACATTTTGTACATTGTTACAACAACATATCACGTGCCGATGTTGTTTGAATTCCAGTTCTGTACATCAACATTTAAGGTCAAATATTTTGCACATTAATATCCAAGTCTTCAAAAGACTGTTGCTGTTTCTTCTCCTATCACATAAAAACTAATTAATTTTTCATAACAAAATGAACAATACGAAAAGTGATGTCTTGAAAAGATTGACACGGAGCGAAATGTAGAGAAATGAAGTGAATTGTTCACCTGAGATTCGTGTTGGAAATAAACATAAAAGAGAACGACATTAAAGATTGGCTTTGAAGTTAAATGAGTATAATGAAACAAATAAATCAAAAAACAACATAATGTAAAGATGGTTGATAAGAGCCGATCAAAACTTGGAAAGGAAAGCATTAATGCCAGCAAACCACCTGTGCAAGGCAGAACATATGTAAATGGCGAGATTGGCAACATTATAGCGTTTGTTTTAAATTAAGGCCCATGGTGTAATGAAAAATTATGAAATGGTTTGATGTAAAACATTCTTCGTTCATCTTTTTGCGTGCTTGCCTGATGGCAGTTCACAAGGGCAACTAGCGAGGTAAACGCAGAGGCAAGGACACTGGAGTTTTGCTCTTTCCTGCCCTGCTTAGAAGTGTTGTAAACGGTACCCTAGAGCGAGTTCTTAAAGGCCTGAGGCAGGCGTCAGATTGCTGTGCCAGGAAATTTACTTACCACATTACATTGTCAATGGAAAACAAAATGCCATTACACTTCCATAAACCTACAATACGGACTAGAACAAACTTGATCCCTGGAATCGAGTCCCCTACCTTTAATAGCCAACTTATAAAATCAGACTATATAGTTTTATGATAAAACCTTTCAAGATTAGCTTTTTATTCAGTATTTGCCTAAAATTATGGTTATTTTTAGTATTTATTCTTAGTTAGCCGGTGGGCCTTCGAATACAGCGTTTCCTATTGCTCTCTGCGTTTTATCTCACGGCAATCCTTTCAAGAATTTATTCAATTATTGTCATGTTTTGCTTTTTAGGGGCCCAAGCCCTATGGAGGCTGGGCCCCTATTGTATTTACTGGGGTTCAACTTTCTTCTTCTTCCTCTTCTTTTTCTTCTTCCGTCAGTTTTTTTGGCCGAGGTAGATCTCCGAAATTATTGCGCGCAACGTTTTCAAAGTCACAGGACTTATTGGGACTACTGAGTTCTAGTATGTATTTGTTCTTTCAGTGAATTGTAGCAGAAAGATTGACCTCTTGTTTCTCGAGGCTACCATTTATGGGACTAAATTGGTACTTTGATGCTCATCCTCTTTTGCCCCGGAACGTTTTTAGACAGAATTACATTGTCTGCTCCTCGCCGTAAGCCGAGGTCAGAAGATTAGTGAAAGTTAGCCTGGAGCGATCTCAGATTACGACATACGAAGAGAGAAAAGTGTCGTACATTGAGGAACATACTTTAAGCATTGTAGCTCCCATTCAGTGGAATATTCTTCCTATCAACATTCGCCTTGCTAGAAGCCGTTTAAGTCTTTAATCTAAATTTAAGATAATTCCATTTAAAGATTTTTTTGCCTTGTTATATTATCAATTTTACAATTTAAATTTATGTAATAGTACCCCTGAGATTATTATATTTCAGGTTTCATTTCTAATGGTTTTGTTTTTGTCGAATAACATCAAGAACGAGATCATAACAATAATTGCCACAACTACAACACCTGCCAGTTTATGATATAGTTTTCTTGACGATGTTGTCTTTTGTGTTTCATGAAGTTTTCTATTGTATGCCAATCATCACTTTGTATTGATGTTCTTATAATTTATTTATTTATTTTTTTGTTTGTTTATTTATTTATTTATTTATTTATTTATTTATTTATTTATTTATTTATTTATTTTCTTACGTTTCCATTGGTTTTTGGTAATATAAACGTTTTCTTTTTCAGTTTTAACATGTAAATAGGGACCTCTGTGAAATTAAGATGATTGACTACTAATATACTACTACTACTACTACTATATTAATTAAACTATTAAACTATACTACTACTATTACTGTACTACTACTACTATTATATTAATTGAATTCCAAGCAATACACATATTTTGTGAAGATAACTAACGCAAAACCCCTAAATCACCGCCTGCGAAATTTTGTTTTGCGTTCCCTTGAAAGTGAGAGCGAAAATCTTCTTGCTATCTTAATAGCACATATTTTTATCCAAATAAACAAGTTAGCTTTGATACTGTCTCATTCATGCATATGCAAAGACGGCGACGACAGGACAAGGTTTGAAATTTGTTTTGCATCTCTTGAGACCGTCGATCCTAGTTATAAGGTTGACTCTTGGTACTCTCATGATACATGAACGACATGCCAGAAAGCCTTGTATTACTCGAATCCAAAAAGACCTTTCCAAATGGTAATTTCTGAATTCCGTGGCTTCTCAGGGTTTGATATTTGTAAAGTTTCACGTTACCCTGTATTTGGGAAAGCGCTTTTTTCTCGGCCATGAATAGCCCACTGCGCAGATAAAATAAGATATAGAATTTTTTTGCATTTCTTTTACATACATTTTGCATTTTTAACAAGAAACGTATTTCTATATAAGAACCCTGCTATCGACGAATTTATTGAACATGTAACATGACCTAAAACTCTACTCAGCAAGCAGTGCTGCCTCTCTAGTCATGTTTCATACCTATTGACACAGAAACGGATAAATTGAGACATGCTAGTCTAACAAGAGTAACGAATATCGGACCTGAAGCAAACGTGTGAGTACAACTCTTAACATTACCGACATGTGGCATGGGCTATCATACATACACTGTGAAAGAAGATGGTCAGAGTCTATCAGAGGCTGTTGTATTCTCTGCCTGCGGACATCCTGATGTGTATTTTATGTCTACATATACATAAGGTATTTATAGGGGTACTTTTATCAATTCAATATAGTTAACGTTGTATTTAAAGCAGGAAATCAACTATTGAAAAATTACTGTTGTAAAGCCTCTACAAATAGTACTCATCATATGCCGAATCCTGACAGAAGGTAGCCCGGACCAGAGATCATTGTAGCTGATGAAAAATAACAATGTTCTACGTATCATCGACATTGCTCATTATATCTGTAGCTCCTATGTCTTATAATTCAGTAGATGTAGATGTTACAATGAGCGAACGAGGTCTTCAGATAAAGAGAAAACGATATTGGAAGTGGTAACTGTTTTTCTACAGTTATATTTCAGCGCGAAGTCGCCTACAACTTGCCGTTTCAAAGTACTTTTCTTTGCAACCGCACAAGCTTAACGTGTTTTCATGTAAAGAAGGAACGAGTAGTTGTCTTTGATAATTTCTTTCAAACAATGATGAAATTATCAAATGAAATCATTTATGCTTAATATCTGTGGATATCTAAAAATGATACGTTGTCAATGTTCATACAAAGCTTTTGTCAGTCCTAAGCCTGTGAATATCGGATAGAGCGGCCATGCTGATAATACAATGTTTCTAAACTAAAGCGCTGTGTATTACTCGTGCTTGTGACATCGATTATCATGCAAGTATTTAACTTGGAAAGAATTCGTGAGTAAAGAATTTTGTTAGAAAACTTTTTATTCACGAACAGTGTTGTCACCAAGATACCAAAGTGAAAGAGGGATAATGCATTTGCATGATGTAAAGATTTACAGCCCTTAATGTTCCACCGAGCTCATGCATGCATTATCTCAATAAATCCTTGATATATTAAAGTAGCGGCTCTGTAAAATCTGTCGTAAGAACCTGCAAAGTCCTCTAGGCTTAGTTCCCCTAGTATATTTAGCGTGCGAAGGCTAAATTTTACAGTAAAACCGACTGTGTAACAGCGTTTTTTCTTATAACAACAAGATTTTACCAAATAATGCTGCTTGGCGTAACCTCTTTAAGAGCTTATATTCCAATTTGTATATCATGTTTTTGTCGTAAAAGGTGCTCTTCAGTATTATTCGACACTGAAGCCTGATTGAGATGGTACGTTTTTGAGTGTAACGATTCCGTAACGAACATCCAGTTCTTCAATGTGTCGAATGATGATCTATTACATGTGTCGGCATTATTTGATGTTTGAAAGACTGGCGAGTTTTTTCGTTGAACAGGTCTATTCATGATATGATGTCATCTCAAAGGAAACCATCTACAGCATGATTGTACCATTATTTGTGCCAGGAATATATTAAAATTACACAGATAAGGAGACTCAGAAAAGTCTGGGTAATAATTTGTACATATGTCGTAATAAGTTTGAATGAAAATGGTAATATTTCGGCCATGCTTGTCATGCCGAAAAGACAAAATAAAGAAAACAGAATCATCATTATGTAATAACATTGCGTCTATTATCTCATACGTTTTTCATGTAACTGCCGCCCTAGTGGATCTCAATTATATTCATTTTCCAATCGTGTCATAAGGATATTTTGGTGACATTATTCTGAAGCGAACGTTCGCTGATTCTACAGCATTTTCACAGATCATATATAATATGTTTATATGTGAACATATTTATTTGAAGCGATGCAACGCAGTGTTCCATCTTTAAACAGATATGAAAAGAAATGAGTCATAATGTCGGCTGATTTTATCAGTGTTTTCTCGGTCGATTTTTACTGTAAATAGCCTTAACAAATCGTTTATTCATGAAATTGATACCGCCTCTTTTAACAGTTTATACTTAAATGTCAAAAGAATATGAGCAACAATTTAGCTCGATTTCATTTAACGACCATTGTTAGAGGCGGGGATATTACGATCTTGTCTTTCATACCGTTTCCGTCGCCAGATACCGTAAGTTGTGAGTTCGAATCTTATAGTAAAACGAATAAATACGGCTAGTTTTCAATCGGGTTCGAACCCACAACATACGGCATCAGTCGCCTAGCGGAGAGGCCACAGAGAGAACCGCTCGGCAATTTAGACGTATATACACTGTTTTATTTCGAGCAATAAACAAAGTTAAACAAAGTTATTGACACACAGTCATCCAATATATTTTGCTACATGTAGATATTTTAAGTATGAATACATTTGAAATTCACCGTCAGACGTATACAGGAAACACGATTGGAAATAAGTATGGATAATTGGATAGTGAAGTAATGTCGGTTTATTTTGCAAATGTAAGCTCATCTGCTTTTCTTTTTAAGTTAATATACACTTGACTTGCTGGTAATTTGGTAATTTGTAATATTCAGGGCGGCACCTTTCGTGTTGGGATTAAATTCCATATGCTGGTTTCTTGAAGACTCAAGAGTTCTAATATCACCTGTTTCGCCACTTTGTGATTTGCATGTTGTCTCTGGGAGAGATATACTTATAGGAGGTATGGATCGGGCAACGTTCAAAACAATAATAGTTCTTTGTCGTTTATAACATATTAGGAAAGGTTTTCCATAGCTTGCCGACCTACCTTTACACCCACTTTATTTTGATTCTCTACGTTTAGTATTGAACAGTGAGAAAGTGGAAATAATAGAAAATAATTACCATCCTTCATATAATTCAATAATGATTTATCACAAACAGTGCGAACACTACTGACACAGACAACTTGGCACCGCTATATGTCTTATGGCTGTGATGACAATATACTGAGGTGAGAGTAACCTGTGAAGCCCTAAGAAAGATACTGTCTATTTCATGGGTTTGATTAATTATCACCCTACGGTATGGCCACTGGCACAGTATTAACACCAGTGATACTCAGTTCAATGATCTCTTACCCAAGTTAAATCTATCTTCATGGTACATCCAATTATCTCCACCTCATCTTCCCAGATGACTTGGAAATTAAGAAAAAAAGTGAAAGCTTGGGATCAGCATCATATCAATATACATTTTTCCGGATTAGATAAAATACATTGTATACCAAGCTGCAGGGTAAAAGCGATGGTTTAAATTTTGAAATCATAGACTTTTGCTACTTATAGAGTTGAACTCTGCCTCGAAGGTAAAAATTGATTTTCTAACATGTCAAATACAAAATATATACAAACTCTCTCACTCTCTCACTCACTCATTGACAAATTAAACTCTGATGAGAGTCCAAGGTATGGTTCCGTATTCAATAAGTAAGTCCCTGTCCTATATTATCACTTATTGTCAGTTTCAGCTTTGCTTCTTACTTCGGATGAATTATGAGATGGTGGAAACACCATGCCTGATGCGATACTTACCTATTCTGGAAACCTGGTACCACCACTTAGCAGAGGCTCAAGATGACCCTTGAGTTATCGTCATTTCTTTTTGTTCCCTAGACCTGGTAAATCATTTATTAATGATACTGAATGATACTAAATATTGAACAAGTAACAATGTCTTATTACCAGCCGAGAACAGAATGATCATACTCGCATGACAGACAGACTGCATATGATCCTATCTAAAACTATTCAAAAGGTTTGCTAAATTAATTGTTAATTATACTATGAAAAGTGTTACCTTTCTTTTCGATTTGGAGTGGCGATAATCTCGAACTTTATCGGGGTTACCTGGCAACTGTCTCGTCCACAGGATCTTGATTACAGCAGAATATGAATAGGAAATCACAGCAAGTGGTACTATGTACGTAATAACTATAACAAAAAATTCATAGATAATCTTGTTCTTTCGATTGGTCCATACCTCGTCACACACATAATAGATATCACCAGTTTCTATCACAAATGCTTGTAGCTTGGCCTTGAAAAGTTGTACTATACCAAGGAGCATGGATACGACCCACACGGTGATATTAAGAACTGCTGGACGCATGAAGGTTACCTTCGCCCTCAACGGATGAAGCACTGCCAAGTATCGATCGATTGCGATTACCGTTAATGTATACACACTGACGGTGACAGCTACCTGAAAATGAAAACGAGAAGAATTCAGCGTCTGTAAAACGAATACCTTCGTCACCACATAATGCCGTGTTAGTAGAATATCTCTACCGTAAATGGTCGTAAAAGAACACCTCTTCAAGACAGCAGTTTTTTAATCCAAGACATTAAATCATGATTCATCATGAGTCTTGTTCACGTTGCAATATGTGCAGGTTTTCACTACTGAATAGTCATTGAAAAGGACACATAGTATAAGTATAAACTGCGATGAACATTAGAAAGTACGCAAATCGCAGACGAGCAAATAAAGCAAACTGAACGCAAAACGGGATGTGAAAAAAGAGCATATACTTCTACAAATACATTTAACTTCCTAAGACTACAATAGAGTGTGCAGATATACTTTGCTGTGTCATAACCATGTTGGTAAACCTATATAACTCGAAAACACTTTTAGATTTAAGGGTACTAAACTCACATGCAAGATATTATATTGTATTCGTTGGCTGTCGATATAAAACTTTCATTCGCCACAGATCACACTAATTTTTCATGGCAAATGCGATTTGTACGCCACGCAGATACTTTTCTTTCGTGAACCTGCCTTGCTGATCGTCACATTTTACACTTGCTCTTTACTTATTGCCAGTAATTGTTATGACAAAGACAGTGAGCCTCAATAATCGTCCAACTTGTAACTTGGTCGTTAAAGGTATACAGTCACCTGTAATCTAAATATGGCCAAATATGGTCAAAGGGGTGTTCCTTGGCAGTCAAAATCAAAATGCCCATGTGAGGGCGCTGTTTTTAAAAAGTGGCCACCTGTGATTGGTTAGATTTTCTCTTACCATGGTAACTGTGCCAAATTTGGAACAGATGACAGTATACCTTTAAAATAGCAGCAAAATTTTATGTTTTATTCATTGCATGCTTTATGAACTCTAGTACAAAAATACCTATCAAAAGTCTTGTCCTTACGGCATTGTAAAAGTAACTCTTTACTTATATATATATATATATATAATATATATATATATATATATATATATATATATATATATATATATATATATGCTTATTTTTCTTCCTATCTGTCCACAGAATTGTGTACTGTACTATTCTGTTTTAAACTTCGTATAGCATCTTAATTCTGTATGTATCCACGCAGCTTTCTATATTTTCGAAAAATTGTAATGTATATCGATCGCTTTTCTTTTAAAAGGAATCACACATCGAGGTCTGTGTGGTTTCAATCATATATTACACAGAATTGACTGTATCATTTTTGCCATTATCCGAGGTACAATTCTGTAGGATATCCCAACATTCACATTTTCATATTACGCGGCAGAAGAAATGCGTCTTTATGGAGTGTTTCTGTAAATGAGTAAAATGTTTCTATTTTTACTGGTTCACTGAAGACTGTAAGAAGCCTTTTGACTCATGCTGTTTCTGTGATACTTGAAATCTCTAGTTGATATCCTGGATTGTGGCTACCTGCCCAGCTGCAGGAACATGAAAGTGGATTCAAGAGGATGAAGGATGCCTTGAAGTTCAGATAACATAATGTTAATTTCTCTGAGAATTTGAGTTATTTATGTAGTAAGGAAACGAACGCGGTATGGAAAAGAGTTTTCAAAATGTCGCCGATGTCGTTATTCCCCTTTTGTTATGCTCTGCTTTAAAATCAAGAAGATGCACAGATTTAATTTAGTCGTTAGTAGAATTTAGGCCTCGATAGCTTTTGCTTAATCTATTAAAGCGGTTTCGCTGTAACAAAGTATCTGTTTGCTAATCAGTCTTCATTTCCCTGATTCAAGACAGGACCAGGTCACATCAAATGTAATTTTGCTCATCGTGTCCTAGAGATGTTTTCGCTTCGTCTCGTCTCTTTTGCACGGCCGAAACCCTTACCAAAAGCAATCCAATACAAATGTAGGGAATCACCATATTATGGCGACTTGGTGCATCTATGGTTTGCTATTAGAGCGCCACCAGAGCTTGGAATTTGGTGACCTCAAGGAAAGACAGTACACTCCACCGTCACATAGAAATTACAGATACACTGTCAAGAGGCTAAACCAACTATGGATCAAGATATATATGCCGTAAGAGTCTCTCATTTGCTCGTCTGCTTGCATACCTTTCGTATATCTCCGAGAGCGCACGCACACAGCTCTCTCTCTCTCTCTCTCTCCTCTCTCTCTCTCTCTCCTCTCTCTCTCTCTCTCTCTCTCTCTCTCTCTCTCTCTCTCTGCTTCGATCCAAGCTGTAAAATCAAATGTCGATGAGGTCGTTTTTCTTATCATATTGTTATCTCACCGACGCATTTTAGCGTTCGTTTTATTACAGTGTATTGAACAAAGAATCAAATACACCAGCAGCCATCATACGAAAAGTCTGCTCAAACGTTTCAATTAGGTCATTTCAGTTAATTAGGGCAGGAAATATAAGAAAATCGACTGTTTACATATGAGGTACAGAGGAAATGAAACATATATAGTTTCGTGCTGGATCACTAGATTAATGTGCTCTTCATGATTGATATACGTGGTTAATTGGTTTTATGGTGGTAATTGTGGACTTGTACGAAAATTGGGTTGTTCATTGATCATTGAAAAGTTTGCTTCTGTTGAATCTGCATGAGCGAGTAAGATCCGTGAATATGAAATGAAAACGTGTCTGACTGTATTTCATGAAAGTACCCTTATTGTTTGCCACAACAGTCATATTTGTGGCAACACCTTAAAAGTATTTGTTTTCAATTTATATTTCCCTATTCCATGCTTTGCGGCGAATGAAGTTATGTTTTGACTTTATTTGGTGAAAGTTATACAAACAATTTTGCTTGTATGGGTGTGTATACTGTACACATATTTTTTCAAACATAGTGAATGCATGCTTAAAGGGATACAGCGTTGGAACTGCGCTCGAAGGTCGTATGGGACCCATACGACCAATCCTGACACTGTATACAGGGTACGATGGTGATTGATGAAAGTTAAACATGTCTGTCATAATCTACATCGTATACTTTAAATGTTGCAGCTATGATGATGAGGTGCATCTAGATATCGTGCACGAAAGACATTGTTTGTAAACAAAAAACTCGCAGAAGCGCAATTCCGCCGACTGTTTCCCTTTAATGAATATAAGAGGGAAAAATGAATGACTAAAATAGGGGCAGTTGAGTATACAGGATAAAGGCACTTCCTCTTTCATCATTTAAACTGAATTACTTGATTAATGTTTATCCTGCAAAAATGAACAGGATTACTCGTATCGCCAAGGTTATACAATACATCCTTTTCATGGGATTTTTAAGCGATAAATGTACACTTGAAATAAAAACACAAAAGTAATCATGTTCTCAATTATTTGATGTAGGAGCTGGGAGGGGATGAATATTGCGTGTTTATAAATGCCATACAATGAACCATCGTCAGAGCCCTCTTGCAGATGCATTTTAGTTTTATTGTCCCAACATTTAGCTGAATTAGGTGTATATCGGTGTTTACGAGTATGTAGCAAATTCCATTGAGAGACAGCGCTTCGAGGTTTAAATGTTGATACTTGATTGACGATCACTTGTTTTCATGGTCGGCTAGCTACCTTGTCGGAAAATCAATCGGCCATTGGAAGGTAAAGAACCTTCTCCAAAATTCAGAATGCCGGACATTCTGATCGCCTGTTAATTATTACATTGCTTGCTTCCAAGATTGTACACAGGCATTAATAAAATATCTAGATTGATCCGCTCTGATAATTTTAATATTTTTGCCTACTGATTAACCGATAATGTTCTCCAATTAAGTGTAATCTTCGACAAGGATACGAATTATTGATGACCTCGTGATAACTAAAAAGGAAATTGTTAATGTAAACTTTATTGAAGGTTGTTTGAATAGCCAAGTTTTTTATAATTAGAGCATAGCACTTGTAGGCAATACTATTTCGACTCACTCTGTGCTTTTTAAAAATTAGAGAATTTGAATTTCTATGGCTGTGATCCTCTGGTATTTTTATTTATTAATTTATTCGGATAAACAACAGGAGTAAATTACCACTTACAGGCTCCGCAAAACATAAAAATGCATAAAATACAGACAAACACAAAAATTAACGCAAAGGACAATAACAAAGAACATACAAATCATGAATAAAATAATTTCTTACACTTGTTTTAAAAAGACCAAATCTGTTAAAAATGTCAATACTCGAGCGCAATATTGCAGTATCCATACATCAAACCCAAATCTCTGAGTAAAAGTGTAATCTTCATTGTAAAGGATGTTCTATTAAGGGGACGCTGCAGCCAACACAGCGTATTTTGCTCAAAATTCACTTTTTTCACAAATAATCATTCAATTTAATTAATTTGTTAACCCAAGATTAAAATATTGGTTGGGTTCACCTTTTAGCTTGTAAAGTAGTTGTAAGTTGCGTAATAAAGAAGTGTTAATTTATGCAAATGTATGCAAATCACCCGATTTCCTGGTTCCTTTTTCCTCCACATTTCAAAATTTCAAAAGGATTTAACTCCACTCTGATTAGGTCAAATTTTCTGAAATTTTCACATTATATTCTCTAAATGCTATATTACAAGACAATTATTTTGTTTTGCAATAAAGTTCTTACATTTTGAATAAGAGGTATTTTAATTTTGCTAATCACGATTTTCAATCACTTTTTTGAGTGTCAGTCTTTCAACCACTGCCATTTTAGAATGAGGATAGATAATGCAAAATAAAATAGTTGTTTTTTCTACATATACTGTTCTTTGAAGTGAAATATTACATTTCAGAAAATAGCGTCAAGTTTTTGACTTAAATTAATTTTTGCCATTAATACCAAACTGAGTATTTTACCCCAAATATACATCCACTTCATCTTTCGAGTAAACTACTGCTACCATGCTTAACTTTAGAGTTTCTGCGTTTTGAAAATATGAGGGGGTTTCCTCGTCATCTGTGATGAGAAACATTGCTTTGAAAAAAAATGTGTTCAAAAACTGTGTTGGCAACTTGCAGCTCCACCTTAATTCTTAACTCTGAATGATCATGTGGGATTCGAATACGTCAAAGCCCTTGCATTCTAAACTTGTGGAACCCTGCCTCCCATAATGGCAACCCACGTGAAATGTCTCGCAACAAAACGTAAGCAGCCTTCATGTGACATTCTTATTCATTGTTCAGGAATGATACATCAGATGACGCAGTGTTCCTTATTGTATTATTTTAGAGGTCACTTTACTATGAAATTAGCAAATTCTTTTTTAGAAAGATACTAATGTAAACTCGATGTAATTTTAGCTTGTTACCAAAGCATATTTGATCTTTTAAAAAATAAGCTGAGACTTTCTTCTTATAAAGTTTGAATTCACCGTACTCCATCGTGACTTCATGAATGCATGCTCCATATATATGATCATTGAAATTTTCACTGATTTTCGAGTATCATTTTATCACGGACAGTTTTTCCTTAAGACCTTTTTCCAGCATGAACGCATATAGGACCTTCTTCCTGTCTATTCTCAATCTATCTTTATAACTCACAAGCACAACAAGTGTCCAATATCCAACCGATAACCAACGGGTAACCTCAACAGTCATCGTCGTCTTCCGTCGTTATTAATGAACATTACTTATCTTTTATCTTCATGATTCTACGAGAATATGATCTTAACCAATGAAGTCCTGTGCCGCCATTCGAAATATTACTCGAAAACATCAAGTCATGGACAATTTTTCGACCGATGCCGATACCCTGTATGGTTCAGCTACATATATGTATGCAAAGTGACACAAATTTGATAGACAGCTAAGAGAGAGAGAGAGAGAGAGAGAGAGAGAGAGAGAGAGAGAGAGAGAGAGAGAGAGAGAGAGAGAGAGAGAGAGAGAGAGAGCATGTGCTTGTGAGGTGGTGTCTGTGAGAGACAGACAGACAGGCAGACAGATAGACGATTTCCGAGCGAAAACAAGTCTCTGTGCATTCTACTGTGAACTGTTTGAGAGAGAACGTGCAATTTACCACAACTTCACAATCAAACGGCAATGAATCTAAAAATAGAAAATTGTCAAGCCAATTAATCAATTAGGTCGGTTTGAGATAAATAATTGCTTGGCTCTTTGTTGTCACATTTATAGACCTTCACGCTATGCGTACATGGTGTAACATAGCACGTCAATGGAAAACACACACGATTATTCAGCTTCTTCAAATGAATTGATTTTCTTCAATGTGAATTATGACTCAAATTTGGTCTTTAAATTTGGTCTTCTTACTCAAAGCGCGGCATATCTGTGTTAACGCTGGCTGTGGTCGATGGAGGAATCATGAGATTTTTACAGAAAAATAGCCTTTTCATTAAAATTCGCTGTTCAGTGGCTTATTTCCTGACTTTTCGTCTCGTAATATATGTACATGGTAAACGTTGAGATCGTAGTTACATAAAATAATTGAAAAGCAGGTTGATGTGTTGAATTTGCTGACCTCAGCCCCTTTGCCTGGATTTCCCTTTTCATCTCTCGAAATAGCAAAGGAACAGCCATATCCACAATTGTTTTCTTAAGAATGAATACTCACCTGGTAAGCATTTGCAACAGTTTTACATTTGTAATGATGATTGGTTTGAAACACCACTAGCGTGTTTTTTACTATAATATTTTTTGTTTTTAACAACGTACATGAAGCTGCGCAATCTAGCCCGCTCAAGGTGTCTTTCCATAAGGCGATGCCACACCTTATCTCACCTACTATTTCACACTGGAGAATTGCCAATGATATAAGGTACAGTGATAAATGTGGTAAACCTCAGGGCATTACAAAGCAAGCGCGCATTTACAAATTGGCAGGAGAAGGGTTACCTCCGTGTTAGCCTGGGCTGGCCCTGGGCTGATCACATATTGTTTCGTCTTTTACTACTGTTCAAACAATCTCAATTGCAGAAAAGTTCACAACAAGAGACATCGGCCTCGGTCTCCCTCGTGTGATCTCATTTTGTCATCTGTAAAGAATCCATATTTAAATTTCATAGTTGCATTATCATAGTCTAGCTTAACCCAATCTACACATCTTGCTAGTGTAAGACTTGTTTGCTGATTCACTACATAATAGTCGATCAAATTGTCGAGAGGCTTGTTCATTTGATAGCCGCTGTCTCTCTCGAGATGTCTCAACGATACATCAGTACGTATCTTCACTAAATCTGAACTATAAACCAGTAATTATATATACCAGTATATTTATGGCACATTTATTACGATCTGATCGGGCGAGACTGAAAATAACCGTGCTATATTCGAAATATAGCACGGTTAGAAGAGGCACGAGCTCTTAGCGAAAGGAAAATTCTCTTTTCAATCTTGGATTTCAATTTAATGTTATGATATAATAGCAAAAAACCACCTCAGCATTAGGGATACCACTCGACTTTGACCGGTTCACTGCATATATGCACTCGCTATCGCTTGTGCACATTTGCCATAAAGTGGTCAAATTTCATGGTATACCTACGTTGGGTGTGGTTTATTGCTTAATTAGTCCCCGCGGACGAAGTCCGGCGGGGACTTATAGATTGGGTCCCGTCCGTCCCTCCGTCCTCAGCCGTTTCTCAGACACTGCTGAACCAATTTTGTTCAAACTTGGCACAAAGGCATAGCACTATGACCTACAGATGCACATCGATCTATTTTGCGATACGATTCAATATGGCGGCAAGGTGGCCATATTTTTGCGATTTTTCATGTCTTTGAACCATAACTCAAACATCCTTGAACCGATTCTGTTCAAACTTGGCACAAAGACTATGGCCTACATATGCATGTCGAATTATATTGCGATACGATCCAATATGGGCGTGAGGCGGCCATTTTGTTGCAATTTTTTCATGTCTTTGAACCATAACTCAGACATCCTTGAACCGATTCTGTTCAAACTTGGCACAAAGGCATAGCACTATGCCCTACAGATGCACATCGATTTATTTTGCGATACGATCCAATATAGCCACAAGTTGGCCATATTTTTGCGATTTTTCATGTCTTTGAACCATAACTCAAACATCCTTGAACCGATTCTGTTCAAACTTGGCACAAAGGCATAGGACTATGACCTACAGATGCACATTGATCTATTTTGCGATACGATCCAATATGGTCGCAAGGTGGCCATATTTTTGCGAATTTTTTATGTCTTTGAACCATAACACAAACATCCTTGAACCGATCCTGCTAAAACTTGGCACAAAGGCATAACACTATGGCCTACATATGCATGTCGAATTATATTGAGATACGATCCAATATGGGCGTGAGACGGCCATTTTGTTTGCGATTTTTTCGTGTCTTTGAACCATTAACTCAAACATCCTTGAACCGATTCTGTTCAAACTTGGCACAAAGGCATAACACTATGGCCTACATATGCATGATGAATTATATTGCGATTCGGTCCAATATGGGCGTGAGGCGGCCATTTTGTTGCGATTTTTTTCATGTCTTTGAACCATAACTCAAACATCCTCGAACCGATTTTGTTCAAACATGGCATAAAGGCAAAGCACTATGGCATACATATGCATGTATCAATTAACCTTGTGATAGGAGCCAATATGGCTGCAGAACTGCCATTTTGTTGGAATTTTGCATGTCTTTGAAGCTTAATTCAGAGGTCATTACACCGATTTTGTCCAAACTTGGCACAAAGATCATGCACTATGGCATACATATACATGTCAATGTACTTCGTGACATTTTCCAATATGGTTGCCAGATTGTCATTTTTTTCCCAATATCGCTGCAAGATGGTCGTTTTTGAATTTCTTCATGTCTTTAAGGCTTAATCATATACAAATATTCCTTATCCAATGTTGTTGAGACTTGGTACAAAGATAAAGTACTATTGCATACATATGCATGTCTACTAATTTTGTGCTATGTTCCATATGGTCAATAGACAGCCATTTGATTTCAATTTTGGTGTGATTTTTTTATGTCTTTGAAACATAAACATAGGTCACTGTCCTTCGATGGACTGATTTTGTTTAAACGTGATATGGCTGCATTCCTGTGCACATTAATTTGTTTCATTATATGATCTGAAATGGCTGATTACAACAACATACCCGATCCCATACCATTTCTAAAATTCCACCAAACCATGTGTATAGTATGCGCCATCATGAAACTAGAGGTAGTGAGGGCATCGTTATGTGTGATGTAATCAAAAGTTCCTTCAGTGGTCATTACCGGCAGAGATGGGTCAATTTTATTGAACGTTCCTCAGATTACTTTATTATGCAAGTCTCAGGCCTGATGCACCCGTTGCACCAATGTCATTCCACAGCTACCTAGACCACAGCTACCTAGACACCAAAGATTATAACAACATAGACAAGCGGGGACTGTGTCATCAACGATGACTTGTTAAGCAATAACCCCCGCCGCAGAAGGGTATACACGAGATTTTGGTACAATACGCGACATATAGCACGAGCCGATAGGCGAGTGCTATATGGAGTGAATTGTACCAAAATCTCGTGTATACCCGACTGCGAAGACCCACACTTTATCTGTGTATCAAAATTCGGTTTTCGGTCTTTGAAACAAAGTAGACTGTTTCGGTTTTTCATGAGGGTCTGTGGTTTAGATAGGTACGTTTAAATGGACCGACCGGGTAATTTTGATAGACGGTGCCGTGAGAAAGATAGAATATTTGCAAGAGCTTGTCTAAAGATTACAAGAACTTTAATGGAACTACCTCGGGACAAGATTCAACATATTATTCCCACATTTAGCTTCCCAAAATATCCTAGTTGTAAAGGCCTTTAATATTTTATGTTGGCAACTTCGCATTTAAGGAAGAGAGCGGCAGCCATTTTGTTTGTTAATTTTGTTTAGTATCAAACTGCAAATGTAGTTCGGAACACTCCTTAACTGATGACGTGCACCGTGCATATCTTTATCATCACGTTTAAAACGTAAAAATATCACCGCTGATATTTCAAGGTAAACTTCACCAGCATGGACCGATATGGGCATCGGTATATGATAATACAATTTATCGTCATAAACCAAGTGCAAATAATGTACTTAATTGTCATCTATGATCAGCCCGTGTAACCATGCACTCTATAATTTTGTTGATTGCCTCGTAAAATGTACATCGTTGGACAGTGGATTTTACGGTACCTACTTCCTTATGCGCTTTCATAGATTTGTCGACTTCATCGATGACATTGTTTTATGAAATTTGATCCAAAATCTCGTCAAGTTGGTGTTTTCCAATTGACGTCAGTGTCAGACATGGTAGAAATCAGAAAGTCAAAATAGTCTTTAAGTAGTAGACGTGAAATTGCCTTGTCACTGCACGGATCGCAGTATGGAATTTTCGCTTTGATTTCGTACGTTCTTTTCATATTGATCGATGTCTAAAATAGCAAGAAAAATGTTTTTGTGCTAAGTAACATGCACAAAGATCCATAAAAGGCATGCTGTAGGAAATATTATATCCTGAATACATGGGTAAAAGAACGGGAATATTTGAGCTAATGGAATGGCAATTACGGGATTCTTTATCTTGGATAATATCAGGTTGTAAAGTCTTCAATGCGAATCTCTTGTTAAAATGTTACGTTTTGCCATAGATTCAACGGAAATCACATATTTATTAACGGAACGAATAGTGTATTGCTCCCAGCTAGGAGAGTCGAAATAGTGCAACAATTGTTCTTATACAAAATTATAGAAAGTGTCCTGATAACTGCTTTTTATAATATTTCTATTACATGCAAACATGCAAACTTCATGCAAACTTAAAATGTCAAAGTAGAACATATAAAAAAGGAATGAAATCTCAGCGTGAACCATTTAAAATCTGTCCCCGGAATTAAATATGTCAACATTCAATGACAAAAACGACGTTCTCCTGATCATGCTGGACTTGTCGGCGGCTTTTGACACAGTTGATCATGAGATACTACTTCATAGACTTCAATTTCGGTTTGGTGTCACGGGTACAGCTCTATCGTGGTTCAAGTCTTATCTCAACCATCGCAATCAGTGAGTCAAAGTTGGCTCTGCAGCATCAGCTAGTACACATATGAAGTATGGTGTTCCTCAAGGCTCAGTTCTGGGTCCGATTCTTTTTACTCTGTACACATCACCACTTGAAGACATCATCGTCCAGCATGGTTTTAATCCTATGATGTATGCGGATGATACACAGATTTATGTTGTGTGTAGCAGACCTGATGAAGTTCGAATTTCTGTCGAGGTATGCGCCAACGAAATCCGCTGCTGGATGAAATCCAATATGCTTATACTTAATGATGAGAAGACAGAGGTTGTTCAGTTTTCGTCTCGTCTCAGATCCGATGCAGTGATACTCTCAAGTCTAAGGATTGGTGAGTCAGATATTGCCCCTTCTGCTACAGTCGCAATCTCGGTGTGAAACTCACCCATGACGGCTCGATGTCAGACAATATCAGCCACATCTGTAAGAATGGATTTTATGCATTGCGTAGAATTGGCAAGATCCGTCGATTGTTGGACAAACCCACCACAGAAAAGATGGTCCATGCATTTGTCACTTCTCAGCTGGATTACTGCAACAGTCTTTTGTATGGTGTTGGGAAATTTCAGCTCGGACGCCTTCAATCACTTCAGAATGCTGCAGCTCGCCTTGTCTCGCGTACTCGAAAATTTGATAATATCACACCTGTATTCATTGATCTACACTGGCTGCCGGTTGAAGCTAGAATTAAATTCAAAATCTTGTTTACAACCTTTAAAATAGTTTATCGTGTTGCTCCACTTTATCTCTTGGATCTGATCGAGATATACACCCCTGCCAGAGATCTCAGATCGAGTGATTCGTTACGCTTAGTGCCACCGCGGGGAATGTTCAACAAGGCATATGGGCAGAGAGCTTTCTCTGTCTGCGCACCGTCTCTGTGGAACTCATTGCCTCCAGAAAACCGTAATGCTAGCTCCGTTGACTGTTTTAAGCGCATTTTAAAGACCCATATTTTTGTAAAGCACTATTACTAAAGTTTTGGAAGGGTCACCATTTTACCGGAACCGCTGATGCTTGTTTTATTATATTTTATTTTAACCTTTTCTGCTACTTACTCTATAGAATTTTAATATTTTTTTGTATTTTGACTGTGTTTTACTCGGCAGAAATTTTCATTATTTTTAACCATGTACGTTTTTAGCATAATGTTTTAGCATAATTTCATTGTTTTTACATTTTAAGTTTGTCATGTTTTGCTGGTATTTTATCAATTTTAAATGTGTAAAGCGCACTGAGACGTATGTGTAGTGCGCTTTAAAGAAATAAACATTATTAAAGATTATTAATTTTAAACGATCGTGAGTGTTACACTTCGTTGTATGTAGCCACTGTCTATTATTAGTTTGGCAATAAAGTCACCTTCTAAAGTTATAAGACGATTTCGTGTCCCGACTGCTTTCTTACACTGGCCATGTTCCCCGCAAATACATACTGTTGCCCCTTTCAATATATATATATATATATATATATATATATATATATATATATATATATATATATATATATATATATATATATATATATATATATATATATATATATATATATATATATATATATATATGTGTGTGTGTGTGTGTGTGTGTGTGTGTGTGTATATATATATATATATATGGGATATATATATATATATATATATATATATATATATATATATATATATATATATATATATGGGATATATATATATATATATTGTTTTCATGTTCCTCAAGTTCGCCCTTTAGACATAAATATACCATTATACGGAAATCATTAAACGTACGCGCCGTTATTTATTCCAGCACATCATCCTTCGTCGGTTAGCAAAATGCCATAACATTTTATTTGGATAAAATCTCGTACTTTATGCTGGTAAGGAAATTTAAGCCAACGAAGCTGATTTTTGGTGCGTGCACCAGAGTATCAACAAGTTTCGGCACAAATAAAATAGACTTGCCGTACATGTAATTTAAGTTAAAGTTCAATTAGCTGTATCTTCTGGCGATTTTCCGTTAGTTTTGATTGAAATGATCACTGGCTCATGTTGAATAGCCTGTCAAATAACAGAGAATCGCATATTATTTGGAAACATTACGTGCCCTACAACTAAATAACATGTGATTTTACAACGAAAATTTCAATTTTTGTCCGGACAGAAATACAAACTCTGTTGACACGCGAATTGCAACGTAGGCATTCTTCTGCACCTGCGCGAGCCATTTACAGCAATTTCAAAATAAATATTCATTACTTATGCCCGGTACTTACGTCGTAGTCCATTGTCCGAGCACGTTGCGAAGCCAGATGTCTGGCAATCCACGACGCAATGTTGTTTTGATCCGGCAATAAACGTGAACTTGTACATCTGGCCTGATCGCGGCGTCACCATATCTGCGTTCTCCCCATCACGCTGAGTACGCCAGACGTCAACAAACGAGCTCGGAAGGGCAACACGTTTGAACAAAAATTAGCAGTTTTATGTGGCTATAACATCACTAATCATGTTTGTTTCTTCGTAAAACAACATTTTGTAACAAATATGAGCCTCCAACATGGAATTTTCCGAGGTAAAAAATGGTCAAAAGTTACAAATAATGGCCCTTTAAAAATTTGGATTTGAAGTCTAGCAATATGCATAAGACCAATTTGTCGCTTACGACCAGAATACTCAGTGTATGCTCTCCTCAACTGTGTTATAGTTAATATGACTATGTTTGATTCATCAAATTCATAACAAGAACTTGTTTCATGTATCTGTTCAAAAAAATCTCCTATGTTATCAACAAATAATGTAACCAGCGGATCACCTTCGAAAATAAAACGAGTGTTTGACGTAAACAGTGTGGTGTAGGCCGCCGCGCTATATGAGATTACTAAGGAGATGGCAACTTGTCATACGATTGTCAACTTCTATCAACTGGTACTGGACAGGGAAAACAGAACGGATTATTATTGAAAATGAAGTTGAAATATCGTGTCGTAAATATGCATATTATGACATGGATCTATTTAATATTTTGAAAATTTCATTTCATTGCAAGGTCTCAAGAAAAAGTTTACTTTATTGAGTATACAGGAAATCGGAAGCACTTGAAAGGCAGGCTAAACGGTTATGGTGGTTTAAAATCATGCTCTGCCAACACATTAATTTACATATATCAGGAAATAGAAATCATCCCATTTGCAGTTTTCTTACCAAAGGGATGTCTGATTATGATTTTATATATTTTACACAGCAAGCCTAGGGGAGTCTTAAAATGTCGTTTGGTATATTGCCATTCATTTCACGTACCACTTTCAATCATCAGAAACAGCCTGTCGTAATTCAGCACTGAAATTGCCCGTTGTGCAGAAACCTGGTTTGGTAGACCCCTGGCTGAGAAATAGAGTCAGTTCATTCCGAATAGCTATCTCTACTTATTAGTACCCTTACTCCCTACTTCAAAATTTCAACACTGATCTCAACAGAAATTGTAAACGCATGCATCAGTCCACGTCTGAGCCAGCGCTAGACAGAACACAACACGCATTTTTCATCAGGTTGCTATCGATTAACGCAAACTTTTAAATTGATGGTTTTTAGCATCGTATTCATAAGTTAAGCTTAACCTGTTGAGTCTGATTCTGTGTATTTCGCCTTTCATTGGTTTCTGAAAATACGGAATACGGAATGAATGTCCGAACATTTCAGAGCAACACGAGTAGCTAAAAGTCGATACCCAAAACTCAAAGTCCGAAGCACCCGAACGCCAAACAAATCATTTGTTGAGTAAAAATTATTTTGTCTTAACTACTGAGCGATACATTTAAGGTAGAACGCACCTCGGGGACAGACATTCGGACTCTCAAACTTTTACAATTCTCTTCCGATATACCACATGTGGGGTTCATTTTAAAGCCCTTGGTGAAAGAAAACTTTTCGTCTGCTTAGTTTTTCGAAATTCGAAAATTTTTATTTTTCTCCATAGAGTTAACACAGGGATAGCGGCCATTTTGAATTTCTAATATCGATAAATCTTGGGTAATTTGTTTCTCTAGTACCAAAATTTGCGCGGTGACACCCTATTTTTATTCTTGATTTTGAAAGAGAATGGTTGCAAGATTCTTTGAGGAAAGTTAGAGCAAAAGTTCAAGTCTTTCACTTTCGAGGTGCATACTACCTCAACTATTGATGGAACACTATACAGTGTGCACTCAGTAAGTGGGTAGATTTGCATGTACTCATTCATTTGCATCTGTGAGGTTATGACCTTTGCAAACCGGCCAAAAAAAATACACTTAACCCTTGGGGATCAACAACTCAGCAACTTTGCTCTCGACAACGCTCCAAACGTCAGCTGTCGGTGCCTTTGGATGCTATGCGAAAATTACGTCTACGTGTAACAATGTATTATCGAGACTCGAAAATAAATTGAGCTGAAACTACAGACTTGGAGTAAGAACGGGGACAACATACAGAGCCTGTATGCATAACGCATTGTCACATGAAAAGATATGATATGAAACCTTATATTGACATCGCTAACAAAACTACATTTTCCTCTAAACGTTAACTCCCTTCCGTATGAGAATGCCCAGAGGAAGCATCTATAAGGTTACTATTATAAAAACACTCACAGTCGTACGACATTTCCGCGCCGGAGCACAGTTAGATTATATTCTAAAACAAGAGTAAAGAATAAATAAATTTAAATATTTGCTCACGATTTCCTTGATAGAACATTTGAATATTATCTGCTTCATCAATACATAAAAATTTGAGGTCAACTCGCAAGTTCTATGATTAAGTAAGCAGATTAATTCAAGTTTCTAAATCTTTGTAATGGTAAAATGGCGTTCAATCTCTGTTGAAAGAAGTTCAATGTCTACCTCTACATAAACAAGACGGTGAAACCTTAATGTTACCTGTACGTTTTTGGACGAAATATTGAGTACTAGGGTGGCGAAGGATTTTAAGGCTTCGGAAAAGTAATGTTTATTCCAAAGTTGCGCTCTGATTTAATGCGAGATAGTCAGATATATAGTACTCTGTTGGATTTGATGGGTAACGTCAGACTCCAAGAAAACAGCAATGTCTTGCCTTCTTTCAATGTATCATCTAACTGAAAATTGCAAAGATTGGTCGCTGCCTTGGGAAAGAAATGTGCATTTGTAAGAAACCTTTGGGAGGCAGAGCTCCCGTTAACGCAAAATCCTGCGTATACTCTAAAGTACGCAAAGTAAATTGACGTTTGTGTAATCCGATACGCATTGAAAAAAAAGCGCCGTCTCCTCAACAAAGACATGAGCACACGTGGTTTCCTTCTATTGCGTAGTTTATCCAGGACTAAAAATCAATATTTGCTGATAAAAAATGAAATGTTCATTATTTTGCAATATTTTGTTCTACATCCTGTCAATTATGTCGCTTCAATTGTTTCCTTAAAGGATGTACCAATAGAAATGTAACATGTTCAATAGTTCCCGTTGCGCTCGATGCGTAATTGTAAACCTTGAAGATCTCTGCGTCGAATATCAACAATTTAAGCTAATACTAAGCAGACTTAGAAATAATAATTAAGTGGCATCATTTTCTGAACTGAGCATACCTTTTTATAATTAATTGTCTTATTACATTTATATCAAAGCACAGAATAGCTTGTGTTAATACGTTTGATTTCAGACCACAATGTTGTAACAAACATCGGCAAATGCTTTCATAGTAACAATTCATGGTATCATGGTTTATTCAAAAATATATACAATTTATCATCTCTTATGGAGCCAATAATATTTACGGCCAGGGATTTCCGAAGAATTGGAGGGGTCACAGATTAACAGGAAGGAGTGGTTATACAGAAACTTACATGCAAAAAAGGGGTATGCAAAAATATTCACATTTGAAAGTTGTTAAAAGTATCGCCAAATCGCACTATTTTAACGTCAGATTTTCACCTAAACAAATGATCACTGACGGTATCGATGACATTTGTCGGTAGATTAAGACCACTCCCTATTTTTACTTACCGATTGGTATATGGCGAATGCCACATGTGGGGCAGAATGTGCTTACCGTTATTGAAACACCCGGTATTACTTCTCGGTTGTCTTTACAGAAGGTCTATACTATATTTTTCTTCTACAGATTTGACTTAATTGTGTATACCGGTACTTTTTTGTTGTCTATCTGTGCTGTGCTTTTTGTGTTTCTTATATCGAGTTTGTCACTTGTGACAGTGATGTAGATTATGGCTTGGTACTATTGTTTTCAATAGTTTCTGTACCTGGAGGGGGAAACCCCCTCCTGACCTTCCTCATGTATTCACCGTTTTAGAGCAGCCTAGTCATCAAGCATACATTCAATACATAATGATGCAGTCACTTCATACAGCACACCTGGCTTCAATCTTCCCTTGAATTTTCTTGCTTTCTTATGCTTGACTTTGTTGCATCTCACTGTTGGGGGATACTTAGTGAATTTAAATTAAAAAAAAAGATAGATTCAGTGTTTATAAATATATAAACATCAACCGATTACATGTGTATTTGATACATAGCTTAAACATCTATCCCTCCAGGCAGTATTGCTATTATGCAAATGTGGAAAAGCAATATATAGTTCATGAGTAGTTTCACATTCTGGCCATTGTACGTGACACCAGCTAGGTTAGGTAAGTAAAACTGTGTATAGTATGAATGATGTCAAAGGCGTTCAAATTTAAGTGTTTGTTAAAGTGCAACAAATGAGACATGTTATGCCTCCTCGTCTATAACCTCCTTGATCTGATTGTAACTTGAGCACGGCGGAGCTAGAGGAGATCAATGTGATTTGGTGTGCTAGATATGACCAAAATGACAGAGTTTCAACATTGTATTTTCAAAAGTACAGCGACAGGAGGGGGATCCCCTTCGTTGCCTCTTCAGTTTGATCATCCCAATAAAGTTTCTCGCTTACCAAACATGAGTTAGAGATATTTTCATTGTACATAACTATTAGTTTGCTGTAATTAAGGTAGGTGAATATCCGAAGATAGCACAGTCTCAGCCAATTCCATTGATTGGCCTGGTACACATGCAAGACAACGTCGTCGTCATATCATAATTTTTTGAAACATTCACGAAAGGCTTGGAATGAGAGGTTTTTTGAATATTCAATTCATAATGTTGTGTCACTGTGCTGTATTTCACAAATAAGTGGCAAAAATTATTCCTTAATGTTCCGAAAACCCGCAAAACACTGTTGACTTGCTCTCTTGATGAATATATCATTATGTATCCCCATTGTGTGATCGTTAAAACACATTTTTCCTCATACAATCTGAAAGTTTAAAACTCTTTAGTCTTAATTACCCTCCTACGTGTTTGATGGCTAACATCATTCTAATAAAAGCAGTGTGAACTGCATATACTCAAAGGATATTGCATATTTCTTGAAGATGTATCTTCTTGTCTACTCACTGTACCCTACACAACATAGTACAAAAACCCATCTTCTGTTTACTTTGTTGTTATAAGTATTCAGAGAACATCATATATAAAAATAAATAAATGACAATTCGTTTAATTCTCAGTAGACGCCATTTTGTTGCTGACCCAGCATTCTGAAACAGTGACTTAATATAAAAATTGAATTCGCTAACAGTAATAGAATATAAGAGACAAATGCATGAGAGTGTTGTTATAGCAGAGGGGGTCACGCAAAAATTTTGAGTTGTCAAAGTGGAAAAAATGTGAGGAGGAGGGGCTACTCAAAAGTTTGGAATGTTCGAGGCATTTCTACTGACCCCTGGCGTTCAGAATGATTGCTTCCTCATTGTGACTATTAAGCAGTGGCCTAGTCGTTATTACCTTCGAACCTGACGAACTGTTTTAAAAGCAGATTTTGGTATTGTAAAATTTTGGCCGTGTAATTTATTATGTTTACCATGGATCTGTGTCGTTGTGACTAATAACAATAATTATTATGTGATGACACTTTCGCATATATTTGATACATAAATAAAAGGTGTAATAAGTCCAACATGGTATTACATCATTTTGAGGACATTACCATTTAGTTATTTACTTCACCATAGCAATGTCCCAATCAGCAGCTGCCCTTGGTCTCATTCCTCCTATTGTTTTACCATTTTCAAAATATCAAAGGGTAAATATTTAACTATAGCACGACTATGTTTTAGGTTTAGACAAAACAGTGACGATCAGGTGAAGACAAAGAACTTTCCTTTGACCTCAATCTATCTACGTTATCAATTAATTAACTGTAACCATCCCCTGGGTAAGTGTTAATTAATTTCTAATTCTGCATGTATAGAATAAACTTAACTCGTACTGGGGTATATTTGCAGACCAAAATTACTTTGTCTTTAAAAGATCAATAATATATCAGTATGTACTGGCAGGTTGTTTTTCCTCCAACAACTATGGCAGTAACTTTTGTGAGCTAGCAAACACATCGCCATGACTTTTTTTTCCAGAAACTATACAAGTATTCGATATGGTTGCCTCTGAAATATCTGACTGAGAAAGAGTGTGATTGTGTGGTTTTTAAGGATAAACAATTTTAAATTAGAATTTCTTCTGTTTGCAAATTTTTGTTTTGCACTCCTTAAATGTTGGCTAATGACTGTCCTCCCACGGGACCGTAGTTAAATCAACATGAAAGGATAATAATATGGCTGATGTGGTTGTCCACGTACATTTAAATGACCGATAGTGCCAAAGGAATAGTTATGTTGCTATAGAAATAGGTGGCTACTGAAAGAATTAAATTACTGGTCATAGGCGTCCCTGAGGACATAATTTTCACAATGTCGGTGATCATCTGTCTCGCTATTATTCAACAGACTATACAAGAGCATCTCATACAAACATTGCTTTCCCAGAGAACGATTTTTTGATACCCTCGTTCAGAGATGCGTATTTTGAGCATACAGATATCATTCAAACAGACAATCTGCCAGTAGCTCTTAATGGGCTTCTGAGGCTGTATTTTTATGCTGCCAATAACAGAAACCACGGATTCTCCACCAAAACGATTTGGTTGTGGACGTGAAGAAGCAGAAACATGTGAAACGCAATTTCTTCTGGGACGTCTAACTTCTGTTTGTCTTGCATGAAGACAGCTTTCGAAATGATAATCTATCATCCCTAACATAAGGGAACGATTTCGGGACAGGAAAATAAACAAGTCAGGCTACTTGAACTCATTGATTAAAGTAAGTGAGGCTGTTTTCTGAAGTTGGTACGTTGTGACGCCTCAAAGTTTGACGACTTATTCACACATACACAGAGCTTAAATGCAAATTTTGATGTTCGCCATGACAACGACTTTTCACTCAGCACGTGTAAACATAACATGGCTAAAAATAGATTGGCTATTTTTTCACTCAGCACGTGTAAACATAACATGGCTAAAAATAGATTGGCTATGAATTTCAGGATGACAACTTGGTCCAGTCATGTTCCTAATACTTTCATGGCAATTTTGGCTATATTTCTCCTCCATAGTACACTATATATAATCATGGGATGATCTCGTACACTTCGGAAAGCGTTATTTGTGGATGGTCCGACAGCTTTTTCTTTGCAGTTTGAATAATTTTGTTTAATTGTGATTGATACATTGCAATTAAATAACTATGAAAATGAATTTTCATTGGCCATCATTTCCCAAGCCTGTCATCCAATTACATCAGTTCAGGTAATGATATTTTATTGAAAGTTTGTTGCAACAAATTCGACTGCACTGTCAACTTTTAATTTGCATAACAAAGTCATAGTCTGGCCTTTCTGTGTCCAGCTAGGTTGACTGTATGAGCGTCGGTCATCTCACAGCTATCAACATCATGTTGCCCTTAAATAATTTCATGTTCCACGCTTTGGTAGTCCGTGCGGTCACCATTTCATGGGTTTTGGTAGTCCCAGGGAAAAGTTAGTAGTCTGTGGATGCGGGACTACCGCTAATTTTAAGCCCTGCCATACCAAAGTGATGGAATTACCCTTCCCTTGCGTCAGCTTAGACGATCGATAGCGTCGTCTCTCATCTGAGTGCTATGTATATTTCATGGTAACAGAATCGAGAATAGAGATTGCAATAGTTCATATCTTGATTTAAGTGAGTAGATCAGTTATTTAATCGATAATCTCAATGTTTTGTAAACATATTTCTAAATCACATTCCTATAAATTCATGAACATTTGACAACAAATAGATCTGTTGATGTACCAGTATAACGTACTGAAGTAATGCTGAAAAGACTTATCTAGCCAGAGCATTAGCACATACACGGGGATAAAATTCATCTAAGCACTCATTGCAAAGTAATGCACATTGGATTTCCTTAATAGCATTTTGATATACCCCGTTAATTGGACGGGGCAAAGCTGAATAATCGAATCAGCCCTTGGTTACTTTGGGTGTCTGATATAAACCTTCAATGTTGCAATACAGTGTTTTCAATCGGATTTGGACTCACAAACTGCAGACAGTCACCCAGCGCAGAAGCCACAAACTGAACCGCTCGCGACAATGGCGGTTACTACGTATGCAATAGACTAGTTGTCAAACTTGTCTGTCGATCGACCACCTCCCCTCTGAGGCTTGTTTGGTTGCTGTTATTTCTCTCGCTTATCCTTCCTTACTTCTTCATCCATTATTTTAGTTAGGCAGGAATATGTGAGTCGTAACTTCGACCATGTAAACGACTCCATGCCGACACACCTCACACAGTTCGTCTTTTTAATTCACGGAAACAGAAAGTTTTACCATTGGTATTGCACTGTAGGAGAATAATGTTGTCAGTTTGTCGATATCTCATGCGCTGTAATTTGCATGCTACCGGAAATGCATGGGCTGTGCGCTAAGCCTAGAGTGATCACGCCATTTAACTCCCCAGGTCTCTCACTACATCAGTCATATAAGTTGACATTGCGAGTGTGGTTTTCGATCCTCATCTTTCAGAAACATATGACAATTCGACAATTTAGATAGGCGTCGTATATGTATGTGAGATGTGAAAGATTTTGCGTCGCAGATCTTCTTTGTTGAGCTTCAAGAATCACAGGCAGCAGCAGTGCATATTCCTGGTAGAGAGGCCCTCTTCTGAACTAAAACTTCGGGGACGCCTCATTTTTGAAAACATGTCTTAAGGGCACAGGTCGGCCGTCCAAGCATATTGCAGTCCCGTAATTGTGTAACGCAACTATTTGAATACTGCAGGGTGGACTGGCGACATATCTTTGAAATTGATATTATGTGAAATGTCTCAAGTAGCGTTTTCTAGGACATTCATCATGAAAAAGCTATGCAGCCTGTCCCAGTTTTTCGGTCATAAACTCTCTTGTGGCTGCATTGTTAAAACTTTTCGTCAAGACTGTAATTCTGATTTCAGTAAGGTCAAAACTTACCGCCAAGCTGACTCCGAGTTGTTGTAACCAATGTCAGTGATGACTTGCAGGCTAAAGAATAGACTTTTAAAGAGACCCCTTTGGGGCATGTGCAGCTGATGACCGGGACCTCTGATCAGAAACCCGAAAAAACGTGACCAGTATCGTAAATTTCGCGTGCTAAACATTGTTGTAATTGTAAGACGTGCAGTCAGCCTATGACCCCAAAAACTAACATGTCCCATACCGGTAAATTCCTATTTAGAAAGATGAATATAAACGAAGTCGCTGGACAGGTACTTAGCGGGTGATAGTAGGAACATTATGGAATTCGTAAATTTGCTCTGGATGTAAGATCTAGACGTGCTTTATGTACATCTGACCTGGTCAAGCTAGATACTTCACATCTGATATAATCGAGTAATAATTCCAAGGACGTCGAAGAATTATTGCTTTTTACAAGGAGGGTCAAAGGTCATGGGCCATTAAGTGAATTCCGTCAACGCGTAGCTACATTTACCTTGCAACCTGAAAACAGCAGTGTGCATTCTTCAAATTGTATCCGGTGAAATTATAAACTCTGTTCATGGTGTCTTCCCTGAAAGGTAACATAAACCTTGATGATGCACACACTTTATATCCATTACGCAGCCCCTAATCCTCTTACGAGAGCATATTTACTCAATGCCATAGCATTGTCGGCAATGCTATCTGACAGGTAACAACGGGTATCAAGGAAGCTGGACGACATCAAAAATCTTGATTAAAAGGCTGCTTAAAGTTTGATCTTAGAGTTCGCTCACCTGTGAATACGGTGTACTTCATAACATTGAGCGCAGTCTGTTTGCTAGTTTTGAGAAATCGAAGAAAGAGTGAACACTGCGCATTAATAAAAATTCAACAAAGACCGTATTCCAGGCGATTTTGCTGCTGGTAAGCGGATCATGCTCTCTTAAATTTGCTTCCACACTGTACAATGAAACTCCATAGTGCGCATCACACAAAAAATTGAGAAAAATCTCGACTTTATTTAAAACGTACTGTGGAATCGCTGATGGATGGCCTGACGGTCAAATAGTGTACCATCGTTGATAACAGCGACGCCGCATTTTGTATCGCTCTGATTGCATACAACCAAAAATACCTGAAGATTCCTGGCACGCGCATGTTGAATTTAACGTTCATTTAATTCACAGGTGAGAGCACTTATATACTTACTTTCGCTGACATGTCTATTGTACGCTGGCTCAAATTTAAACAAAATGTGTCAACACTCTAACGCCTTGTGCTGAAGAGAATTGAAATTTTGAAAAATAGACACCATATCATTAAGTTTTATCATAAACAAAGAACATTGAAGTGCACAGTGGAATGAATGTTTCAAAATTTCCTAAAAAATGCAGATACTATTAAATTTCATAACAATTCAAAGGTCTCAAGACCTGATTGACTAAGCGAGAATACTTTTAAAAAAAACGAAAACTGCAGAACTATGAATCCCTCGTATTCTCAATACGTGACAAGTATCATCGCATTTCTAATACACCCTACATTGTACATTTGCCTGATGCCTTGAAACGCAAATAAAAGCGAAACTGAAACTGAATTTATTACTCCTTTAAAGTGACAGATGCTGTAATGTTTAATTGTTTTTATTAGTTTGTTTATAATGTGAACAACGCTTTCGTATTCTACTGCAAAAACGTGTTTAGTTAAACAGTACTCAATGAGAAGTTAAACCTGTACTAGTACACACTGCGTTGTTATTGTTTACAAGTGAATCTGGTCCGGACTGACTTTCAAAGATGACCAGAACAGTGCATTTGACACGTGCAGAGACGCTGAGTTGACAAGCTATATAGTGGGTGCTTCTAAATTGTTTTGCGAAATACTACAAAAACTTGCGATTGCTATAGAACAAAAAAAATTGAAAATTCGGTAAATTTTCGATCAGGTTCGAACTCACGGTACCAAGTAACCTAGCGGAGAAGTCGCGGATAAAACTGCTCGGTCAAATCCCAACTCTCAAAACGGAGTGGTTAAATAACCGGGCTAAGCTGTTACAATACCGACTGCAACCCCTCCACACTCAGTAGAGTTAATGAAACACTCACATTCGGACCTTCACTATCACTGGGCATATCATTTGCAGCTACTGTACAGAAAGTCCCGCTAGAATTCTTTGTGTGAGTAGTGCAAAAGGAGCGTGCAAACGCACTGTGAATCTTGCCCCTTATACTATAACATCGACTGATAAACAAAAGGTATGTATTTGGAACACTTGGTGCAGATCTACTTTAATTTGAAATGTTTATGTTTGATGAAAGTGGCACCCAGACTCGTCAGCAGAGTCGTCAGAGCTTTGTAGGGACAAAATAAAAATTTGCCCTGTTTTCATAATTTGCGCCAATTAAATAACGTAGGAATGGTTCAATGAAGCCAAGCCTTATATGAATTCTTTAAAACAAGATTTGGTTGATGGCGATTTCTATAGTATCTCTTCTTCAGAGAAAAAACGGTGTTATCTTTGAAAACTCAGAGTTTATACTATGTTCGTGCGACATCTCACGGGCAATACCCCAATTTGAGACGATGAACTGTAATAAATGTTAGAGAACCTTGGTAATGGTACGGTACCTCTCACAGTGTTTAATGTAAGTGCTTCGTACGTTGACCAAATATTAATCAGCTAAACTTTCAAGCAAGCTCACAAAATTTAAGAAAAAAAATACTAAAACTCTCTACGTAACGCAGGAGCCTTAATATATATTGATACACTTTTTACTTTAACATATCAACACAGCCTTAAGGTCACATCATATGTGTGTTACACAGTAAATATGCTCAAAACTGCCGAAGGTTTTAATCGATATCAATTTTCTGCCACAGGCAATAGTACCTTTAAACAGTATGGCAAATGTGGCAATGCGCAAATCGAGATAGATTTTGACGTCGTTAAAATCAAAGCATTCTCTGTCATACACAAGATTGTGTTCACAAATGTTTATTTCCTTTGAAGTTTTTTCGAATCGTTTATTTTCACCAAAGAAGAAAACAAATAGCGGGAATGGAGAAAACAAATAAAATTTAGAATGGAATATGAATACAAGATCAATAAATACAACGATCAATAAATGTGACTTCCTGACGACTGAGAACCATTGACACATCAATAGTACCGTGTCAGAGAATGATAGTGAATCAGTCCTAGTCTTTTCACAATTATCACAGCAGATCGATGGAGCTGATGTCCGGCTAAATTCAATGCATGACATTTTATTAACTTACGTTTGTATTCAAACATGCATCGCAGCGTCCTTTCTGACAGGTACAGAGATGGTGGTAATTACATGGACATTCCTTGCCGCTAACAAGGAATTATCTACCAGGTTATCTGTCACACTGCAACAGTTACAACCCTCAGAGGACGTCGATTCAATTTACAACTACAGGTTAAGTACCACAAGTCTTCACCTTTTAACAGAACGGTCGGGCTGATATATAGGTCCCTAGAGTATTTGAATTGATGTACAGTCAGGTTATACGTGCTCGATGGAATTGTGACCGGCCGCCGACCTACGAAAAATATATTAAAATGGACATCTCTATTTTTAGACTGCTGCTAATTGTACTTTACGGTCGATCCATTGTTTATCTCACTTTCAAAATCTAAAGAATTTAACAGTCTTGTCAGGTGGCTTGAAAAATAATTCCCAGGAGGACTTTTGTATCCGATTGTGCGACAATTTTATGACTGTCTACAGTGAAACTTTCCCAACGTTTGGAATTACGTGTTACCGTTTACTATAGAGGATCTAGAATACCTTGGGATATTTGCATGATGATAAAAGGTAATACAAAATAGTTCATTTTATTACTTTTTTGGCATATCAAAACGTGTATAGCTTGCACGAGAATCATAATTATGTTTCAACTGTAAGGTCTTGTTTGCATAGCTCACAAACGAATACAGTTCTGTCGAATTATTTGTCCCAAAATAGTTGACATTTCTTGAAATGAAACCTTGAAATATGTTTAGTTCCATTTAATAGTTATTCTTCAGTCAAATCGTCACCTCTTTTGATAATTGGGAGTAATAATATTTATTAAAGTCAGAATTAGAGATGAACACTGTTAGCCTAAACGTCCATAGTACGGGTCATGTCCTGTCAACTAAGTCCTCCCGCAATGCTAATTCCGGAGATATTCCATTACATTCCTCGCTACAGAACGGAAAAAATTTGTTGGGTATAATTCACTCTAAAATTATGCTGTGTAGAACCTGCCCATGCATTCGGCGCATTGAATGTAACAGCCACTTTCAAGTCAACAATAAAAGTCGTGCCTTGTCAGACCTAAATCTATTGACTTGTGTGTTAGAAAATACCACTGGGAAAGCGTGTTTACTAACTTAGAAATAAATAAATGAAATCGACGACTTTTTTACAAAGCCAGATATTTCACCTTTAATTATTCGATATGGACAAAAAGTAACTTTGGCAGAGAAGATTACTAAATTTAGTTTCAATACTGGCGAGCGGTAATAGGTAGCATTTGAAGTACACGTGGTAAAGGAATCGGTTTGTTTCGGAGTTTAAAGGTATACAGTCACCTGTAATCTAAATATGCCTATACATGACAAACGGGCGTTCCTTGGTATTCAAAATGTCCGTGTGAGGGCGCTGTTTTAAAAAGCGGCCACCCGCTTAAAATCTGTGATTGGTTAGATTTTCTCTTTCCAGATTGGAACAGGTGACAATATACCTTTAAACACCGGATACAATAGCGATTAATTATCAAGGCTTAAGTTACAGCTATACTTATGTCGCTCTGCAGTAAAAATCAAAAAAGACATACCAAGGCCAGGAAGAGTAATTTACTTTTTCAGCGGAATCGTCACTTCTACTTTGACAAGTTTTGATTCTTTTGTTTTTGAAAAAGTGCAAATGTTAGACTTCAACGTGGGGACGTTAAAAAGACAATACAGAAAGTGCAATAGTTTTACTTTCAGGAATATATTTATCGTGAATTCGTGCTAATTTTAACAGTTTCTTCTTCTTGGCACATTTAGAAATTCCAATAATTTCCTCTGTCAACACTGCATGTATATTTTTTTTTGTTTTTTATGGATTAAATAATAAGATTATCGATATGTAAAATTTTGTTTTTGGATGAAGGACGTAGCCAAATGATGTCTGGTAATTTCATTTGACAGGTCATTCTTATTCGTCCATGTTATTCTTACAATATGAACCCTCTTTGAGGTCATCAACGCTGGCCGTAGTCTTAAATCGGCGCCATATGGTGCTCAGATATTCTTTTTGAGTAAATTGTAGTTTTTCTACAAGTTTTGTGGAGGTTCTTGTCTCGTAGACTTGTCACTGTGGCAGATTCTGTTCCACAACTGTTTGCATCAGTACTGTTTTTCGAAGACTGTTTGTGGATAGCAAAAAATGACACCTGATTATACAAAGCGTGCTACACAATAGCGGGTTTCACAGCAACAAATCGCTTACATTTGAGCTGATATTGATATTAAGTGTTTGAGGGCATCATTTCAAAACGGAGGCCAACTCAACAGTTACAAGTCAATAGCAGGGAACTAAGCTAATAATAAGGTATGATGTATCGCTTTCGTAAAGATTGAAAGGTGGCTAAAAGAAGTCTAAGCCCGTTAACCAAAGGCTTCCATAATCCATAGTAAGAGTGTAAATCACTTCAGCAGAGTATGGTTCACGTATAACCTCAGTGTCTTCTGCGCATGCAAGGAGTTCATCAGTGAAAAAAATCGATCAGTATCAAACTTTACGCTTGGACCTCATTGTACCGGAACACCATTAGAACGAACTTAAAGGCTTCTATCATATAGTAATTAAGTTCAACTGAAATTAACAAGATTGATTCCGCACAACAGGCTAATTTTGAAAATTTGTCACACAGTAATATGGCCTGAATGAAACCAAAGTTTTATAGATGAGTATCCATATGCTACCTCCTATAAGATGAGAATACCATACTGAATACCATATTTTCTCTCAATACTTTTTACTACTGGTACCTACAACAAGTATGATTATTTATCATAATTATCACAAACACAAGCCAAGTTTGCCATCTCTTGACAAAAATACAGGGATTTATCATCTGGTCGTTCTCCGTCGCGACAATCCGCGTCGATGTCATCAATGTTTGCGTGTCGGAAAAGTTTTGTGTCAATCTCCGATGAGCTCAACAATATAAACAAACGACATTGTGCCCAGTGTTTCTCCGGCGATCAAAATTTGTGTCGGGCGTGAATATTTCGTAAATATCAGGACAGTCATAATTATAAGCCTGACGAAATACGTCTACTCGATGAATGTTATAACCTTGTGTTTTAGTTTTGTCGCCATATTGAAGTTTGTATTCGTATTATTATCTTGACCTGACCGTCGCCTGAAATTTCCATGCGGAAGCCTACTTCACGCCGTACAGTTTCCACTGCAATAAAACGGGGTAGTGCATGCTGCGTGAAGGCCGTATGCAAAGCCTCCAAAAGGCGTGTCATGAAATTAACTATTTTCATAGATCAGGACAATGACATACGAAAAATAACAACGCAGGAATGTAACGCTCTTCTATTTCAAGGAAATTATGTGATTATGTTTCGGAAACAACGTACTCGGAGCTGGTCGCATAACCGTGGGTTCTAGAACCATTGCGACCAGGAACGTTACAGTGTCTGCGCCGTTGAGATTCAATCGAATTTTGTTCACGAAAAGTATCGTAACTTCGCCTGAGGTAAATTTCCAGGTCTATGATACCTTTTAAATTCGGTATAACTTTGCGGAAGGTACGTATAGATACGTCTGGCGTTCACCCTGTAAATGAACTTCAGAGCCCCGTTCTTCACTAACCGACGACTGGAAATGACTGACAACTTTCCCACAATGCGTTGATATTAATAGAAAAGTAGTGCTAAAGTTTAAACGCGGAATCATAGAGTCTTCGTTGCGAAGTGATAGGGTCATTACGCTACACGTATTTCCTTAGCTGAACGATGAAAACTATTAGATAATAATATCTAAATAGCCAATGCAAAGTAACCTTTCTATCGCGCATTCCTCTGCCGTTACATTTAATGCATGCAGTCCCATAGGGTGTGCAAAGTGAAATCAATACTCATTTAATACAAAGCGTATTGCTTAACACCAGTGTTTTGCCTGCTGAGAAGTATGCCATGGGAGGCGAATATCAAGAGACTGTAACATATTATAGCGATGGAAGTATTAACGTTTATTTGATCGAATACATAAACGTATATTTGACGTGTATATGACGTGTAAAATTAAATATTCTGGAAAATTCAAACCTTAATGGAGTTGCTATTACAGTAGCCAGCCTTTTCCTTCCATATTTTGTACAGGTCACCTTGGCAACGCTCGAGAACACTCGCGGACAAATTAATGATTCCTTTTTTACTGTCATTAAACAGAAACCGGTTTAAAATTTACATTCAATAGAAATGCGATCTGAAAGTAATGCCCCTTCAATATATGAAAACACGACGTCAGCTGTTGCTGTTCGGTTCCACGGGGTTCAGTTGTCTGTATTTGAACAATATTGTCCAGGACTTAAATTTGTTCGGATGCTGAATTTAGTGAATCCATTCCAATTTTACCATATTTAACCTTGCTTTGACCTCTTCTCGAGAAAGATATTCCTTTCATTTAATGACATTATTTTTTATGTAACATTGGTAAATTGTTTAATTAAATTAAACCAGTTCAAGAAGCAGAAAGCCTCAGATATTTACTTTATAGTGATTCGCTAGACATCAAGCTAAGAGAGGAATGGCTCATTTAAGAGGCAACGAGATCTCATCATTGTTTATCATATTTACGCAATAATCCCTGCCAAGAAAGGCATAAACGAGATTTGGGAAGCGAATTGTACCCACATCAAATGAATACTACCCTACAAAGACGGTTATGTTGCTCTATTGTATCATAAAACATTGCCTTGCTCGTCAATGACAGTTTCGTTACTATGACAGTTTTGTTACTCAAAGTCGTACCATTTTACCGTATCGCGTTACTTCTTGGTCCAATCGCAATGACACATCGACTTTCTTGACTAAAATCTATAATAAAATTACGTTTTCTGCATTTTGGACAACAAATTCCACATTATGTGAAAAGACAAAAATAACGTAACCTGATTATTTTCCTGACAATAGATTACCATGACCAATACATAGCATATACACAATGAAGCATACATACAAGTAACTTCCAAAATATTAAGCCATCCGAACATTGTGAGTTTAATGCAGATAAGTATCATTGATGCTTCGTTTCCCTAGCGCAACGCTAATGAATAAGTTTTTGCCTCTTCGTGCACTAGAATTTGCTAGTTAACCAATTTCACACAAAATAAATTGCTCTCCATATTCAGGCGCCTCTGCAAAGTAGCCAAGTATGAATAAAAATGATAATTTCAACAATGATGAAACACATATTTTTTTAATTGGCATCTGGTGTCCTCTTTGAAGGATAAGTTATTTAAGATATTTCAGTATTTCTGTGCAAGGCTCCAGAATCGAAATCGTTACATGTTTTTTTCAGGTTACAGGTACAGCCCTACATTTTAGTTTAATGCTTGACCCGACAACACCCTGCCAAATATCGAGGTATTACTGTTTATCGCACATGATATATCTGCACAGTTCCCCCTACTGTCTATGGTGTGTACTGCCATCCTCCTTCTGTTTATAGAGTATAGATACCAGTATTTTAATTGGCCAGAAAATGAATCATATTTCCACAAAACCGGAACCATTACTGCACAATATTGAGTGCGGCCCAGCAAGTATAGAACTACTGAATCTCCGAAGCGTCGAAGTATATTCACAATTGTTTCTCTTTATGGGAAAGTACAGGTACAGTTTTACCTTACCAAAAGTACACGTGCTCACACACATACATATTTCAAATTGTACGACCGACATCGGTCACAGAGTGCTTTGTGTATCGTATCTGCTTACCATAGAATAAAGCGTACAGTGCATTATGGAAGAACTAATCCAGTCTGCCAGTAAACCGATTTTCCCGATAATAAGTTTTACTTCCTAGAGAGTGCAATTACATTTAGCATAACCAAGAATCAACCACAACAATCCGACAATCAAAACAGCATGAAATACATCAGAACATGCCATATGCTCATTCACGTGACGTCAGGGGGGTATTTTTCCAGTTTTAAACGCGCTTCAATGTACAGTGCCTATACATAGAAGCTCATTTAATTAAAACAATTAACAAGAGTATGAACATGTGGTGTGTAATAAAACATTTATTGCCTGGTCTTTATCCGGGCTAAAGTCTCGGTTACTACCCCTTGTGGCCGTGTGTTACCAGAAACACATCGCTATACTCAGCCTACGGCCTCGGTGAATAGTGATATATTTCTAGTAACGCATGGCCCCTCGGGTAATAAAAGAGCCATATAGCCCTCAAGACAAGGTGGTACAAAGTGGGTGCATTACGTTCCAGATTTGAAAGGCGACTGACTTTGGGTTTTAGTGCTACGTTATAGAGTAACATGTTCGGACCTCAGGAAGATATACTTAAGATTTCACGTCGTTAGGCAAGCTTGTCCCCATTTAGGCAAGCTATCAACGGAAACCTATCACTTACCCTTGTAATTACCTTTGTTATACTTTATTCGTAATCAACAAATTGTCCATCATCGTCATATTTCAAATTCGATACCAAAGCTTCGACACCAATGCTACTCAAGTCATGTGCCGGTAACTTCTGTAACTTTCTCCTTTAACCGCGCACAGAGTCTCGTTTTCACGATTTAACTTTGGAATGGGAGACGTCTGCTAACACTTATTCTTAGCGATAAGCAGACTGACTGACCGATGACCGCAATAATGCAGATTGCATTCGTGGATGCATGGGACGTTTTAATGCTACGGCACAGACCAATCACTGTCCCGCGAAAAAAGCAGTGGGAAGCGGGTCACACATTGCAACGTTGACCATATATTGACTGTGAGCCTTCATAAGGGATTGAAATTTATTTCTTGAAACTGCGAGCGATGTCACTAATTCATCTTACTGTTCCTCTGAAATGTAGTATAAAGGCCTTACTTTCAAATTTTGAAAGCCTGTATTGACTGCTCAATGTTGAATTTGCTCGATTGAAAGTTTACCACAGCTATATGGTCACCAAGGCGGAATAATATCAATTGCAGTAACACGGTCGCCATCAACACTTTTGCAACCAGCAAATATATGGATACATCGTGAAGCAAGCTTGGTCGACATTTATCGATTTCGCCGGAAATTTCGTAACGACAACAACCATCACCAATGTCTAATATGGTGTCTTTATTTTGACCAGTTATGCTCCAACGAGTCTAAATACATCACTTAAATACAACTCGATCTCGATGTCCATCTAATTTCGTACAATACCCCCCCCCCCCCCCGGTTTTAATATTTAGCCTTAGAGGGGGAAAGCAACCTACTTATATGCTTTGATGCTATTTGCGGGTATTTTGATATTTTGATGGTTATATTATTTATGCAACCCTCCCCAGCCCAGCGTGGTGCTTCCACTATCACTTAGTAGATCAAATATTTACATATTGAGTGTATAATCACTGTCTTATAAACGACCATAACTGCAAAAGTTCAGCCGACAAACATTTCGAATCGCTATTCAGTCTTACGAAGTATCGTTTTAGTTCAATGTTACCCTCTGAGTGAAATAAACATTTGGCGTACGTGAGGAAAACCTGCCAAAGCCTTCTTTTCCGAAAAGCTTACGTGGCTGATCTGGAGTTTAGGAAATCATTTCATTATTAAGGTCTTTCAATTCTGTTAGATCAAACATTAACACACCCGAAAGCAGATCGCGTGATACAACATATGAACGCCAATGGCAAGTATATTATATATCTCCTGTCAACACTCTTCATATCTTAGGCTGCCGGTTTAACATTTAAAAGAAACAGCTATCAAAAGACATATCACATTTGCTGCCATTGCAACCTTTATGTTTTTATAATTTGATACTGAATGGAAAATGATGTGTAAACGTTAGAATATGTCTTACAATTTATCAATCCAAGTTTTGCTATGTTTCTTTAATCTCCCCTCCAAAAAGTATCGTCGCGGTGTCGTTTGTTCTGAAGGACACAGCAAATTATATTGATATGGGCCATAAAGACCGGAAAAAAGCTTCGTACCATCGTGATATACGATGGTTAAAGGAATACAGTCGTCGGAACTGCGCTAAAAGGTGATATGGGACCCATACAACCAATTTAAACACTGTATCCAAGGTACGATGGTGATTGATGAAAGTTAATATATGTCTGCCATAATCTACATCGTAAAATTTAAATGTTGCAGCTATGATGATTAGGTGCATCTAGATATCGTGCACGAAATACATTGTTTGTAAACAAGAAACTTGCACAGGCGCAGTTCCGACGACCGCTACCCTTTAAGTTAGGCTTGACACACGTATAGTGTTTTTAATTTCAATCACTTTTATGATTAATTTTCATGTCCGTCTATTAACTGTATATACAGAACTATAAGACATTTGTTTACGCATAAATAACATATTTGATATTAAAAGAGGCACTAAAGTTGGATTTATCAGATTTTAAGCATCCACTATGCAGAATCTCGACATGATTGCGAAGAATATTTTCGATCTAGAATTATCTGCTGTTTCATACATTAATCTCTAGACACAGACATATCATTTGATGCTTTATTAGAAAAGTTATGAAGCATTTTTTACAATGAATACATTAATCTGGAAATTTAACATCTCTTCAATCTAACTAAATCATACCACAGGGTGCAGGAAAATTCCTAATATTGTACAAGTCTTCTGTGCCTATAAGTTTACACTGGTCCTCCGTGGAAATCAGTTAATTTTTGACTGAGGGAGCTAGCCAGAATAAAAATAAATAAACAAACAAATAAACAAACAAATAAATCAATCAATCAATCAATCAATCAATCAATCTATCCGAAACTTTCGGAATGGCAGCTTATCGATAGCTGCATCCCGATGGCGGTCACAGTCTACGTTGGGGCTCATTGCATGCCCTACATTATACCACGACGCAAGTGAATGTTGCAATAATTTAAGTAGTGAGCAGGATATAGTCATCAACTTTTGCTACGATCTTGATTGACGGATGAATGATTCGAGACTGTTAACTGCCATGCTCGTCTTGACGAATTAAATTCGCCGACCGGCTGAATAAACAATCGTCCGTAAGGAAGTATCATCCCTTTGTTTATAATTTTTTTAGGGAATTTTCCAGGACAAATACTCACATGACATAATTTTTATTGATATCAATAAGCAAACCACGCGTTTAAATTGATATCAAAATTCCTCCGATGTTCATGATGATAGATGACAGCACACATCAAAAAAACGCCATCTAAGTGATCTGTGTCGCATTAGTATTATTTATTTATTTATTTATTTATTTATTTATTTATTTATTTATTTATTTATTTATTTGTTTGTTTATTAATGAATTAATTTATTTGCTCTGGCGTGTGTTTTGGATTATTCACTAATCACCTGGTCCTTAGTTGTTAGTAACTTACATAGTACCGACGTGCGACCTAAGAGTAAAAATAATCTGTAGACGTGTGTCAGGCCTTGATCGGCCATCAGACCGTGAAGGGCATACTAAATAACCCAAGTCGTTTGATCTACTATTGCTTCAGGATTTCAAAGCTGTCTTAAACGGGCCCGCATCAGGTCTGCCACAGCAAAATCATGCAGACATAATATTTGCTTGCATCACTGCATGGCCTAAGTTTAAGTAAAGCCGTGTTGATCTTGACTGATACCAATTTTGTTTATGGTAGCACACTATTGATCACCTGTTTTACTGCATCTGATGTGAATCTGATGAAAGGTACTTGTCCTCGAAAGCTCATGCTGCACTGCTTAGGGTTTCAAGCATGGATGGAAAGACAGTGTCGGCTATGCAGTGTTTAATATCACCACCTGTTACGAGGGTTCGCTATACTTCAAACATTGTCGCTTGTCATCGTGCATCAAGCTGTATCACGTCTCATCAACTGTATTAGAATAATCTTACCTGTTGCAAATAGAGCACCAACGGACACATAGCAGCGCCAAACGGCCATTGTTCGAGCGCGGTGGCAATAGCCGTGAACGGCATGCACATGATCGCCATCACAAGGTCGGATACAGCTAGATTTATCAAATACGAATTGAAATGTGTCCTCACTCGGTTTCCAAAAGCCAGTATTGTAATCGCCAGGGTGTTTCCGGTAACGGCCAGGAAAACGGTTATTGAGAATACGACAGCGATAATCACACGTGTAGTCTGTCCAACGGAGTTGACTGTGTAACGTCGCGGACAGTGCTTGTCTATGAATTCTGCGTCCATCTCGTCATAGTAACTGTAAGAAGACAACTGGGAGTCATAGTAGCTGTCAATGTAATCAGACGGTGCAGTATCGTTTGAACAAATGCCACACAAAACACAGTATAGTTGACTCACTTTTTCCGGATCGGTCAAAGCGTAGTCGTAGGTTCCCATGTTCTTCCTTGGCACTGTCTGGTAATGTGAAATGCGTGGTGGAATAGGTAGCTGTCTACTTGCGCGGCAGATATACTTTTCAGCCGTTCTCCTATGGATCTGTAGTCCTCACACGATCGTTATCCCATGAAAATGGTGGCAAAATCTGTCCCCGAATGCGTCTCCGAGCATATGAGGTACCACAGCTCTATGATTTCTGCTCTTGCCTTTCTTGTACAATTTGTTAGTCACGCATTAATCAGCGTTTGACGAAGGTTTCACTAGTTATAAAGATGTAACACTTGTTAATGGCTTGAATCCTTTAAGTCGGTCGTGAATTGAATAGGAACCAATCAGGGTGCTCGTCACCGCTACTCTACGAAAAGGATTGGCAAGTGGTATCATCATGCAGATACGATTGCGCGTTCGCGAGTTCGGGGAAAACCATTCTATTTTGGGGGAGTCGAAGTACAAGTTTTAAAAATTTCGATATGTACGATTGTACGAGACTATATTTGGAACAAGGGTCTCACGCGGCAGCTGAGCATTCATAGACCATCAACCTCACAGGGATCACGACTAAGGCTTGCGTGTAGATGTTTAATCCTATGCCGAAAGAGAATTGTCAATGACCAAATATATTTTTTGTATGTGCATGAGAGAGAGAGAGAGAGAGAGAGAGAGAGAGAGAGAGAGAGAGAGAGAGAGAGAGAGAGAGAGAGAGAGAGAGAGAGTGGGGGAGACAGACAGAGTCAGTATAGCAAAAATATTACTACCATTTTCAGTATTAGAGCGCGAAGCCACTGCAGTGAACTGCAATAAAACTGCTCACACTAATTATTTTCAGCTGTAGCCAGCTGGCAAAGTCGACAACATTGTATTTCCCATGCAGACAGTTTGTCTGGGGAAGTTGAAATAAAAAAGATTTGTACATGGAGCAGTGCATGGTAATGTTACATTGTATCTTAATCTTGAACACAGGATGCCAATCGTAAACTCTTATTTACAACTCGAGCCTCAGACAGAGCTAGTAACGTTTTGCCTTTGTACAAGCAGATTTTCTGGTCTTTATCAAGTAGCCTTGTTCAACACCAAAGTGGCCACGGCTACAGCTGAAACTAATTAGTGTAAGCAGTTTTATTGCAGTTCACTGCAGTGGCTTCGCGCTCTATTACTGAAAATGGTTGTATAATGCGTAGAACAGAAAACTGTGTATCGCAAAAGTAATTTCCATCATAAACTCCCAATGATTAACTAATCAATATTTCATGCACAGGATAGGCCGAAAGATTGACCTTTGTTTCAGATTAATGTTAAGCTTCATTCCATAGCGACGTTTGAGGCCGATTTTGGACGTTTATCAGGCAGCGTCACTTGTCAGTGAAAGTGATCTATTCTATCAGGCTTCTTATTTATGGAGATTCTCATAGTTCAAATTGGCAAATAACTTACAAATCGCACTCGTTCCAACTAAAAGATCATGTTTTCAGTGAAATAAGATTCCACTGTTCATCTATGGCAAATCATTTTATAGGATGTTTTGTTGGAAGTTATCTGGGAATGTTGTCTTCCTGCATGCCATGATGCCACGATAATGACATTGAGTCCCCATCTCCCCGAGGGAATGGCCCGAGTGATCCCGTAGATTAAGATTCTAAGACAGCTATTACCTGGGAAGTTGGCTAGAAAACATTTACTCTAACCCTAGGCACAACCTTAGGTTGGGAATACCCGAAAGCTTACTGACAATTCGGTAAGCCGGATAATTTCGACTCGAAGATTCTACGACATTTTTCCGATCCACCTCTAGGGCTCATTTAAGCCTCTTCATGTAATTAAAGTCTTTACCGGACGACTTTCTGTTAAAACCGCAAATGTATGCTTTCCGATGGAATTAACACAGGTATGTGACCATATTTAAAATTTTCATTTGTGTATCACAAACATTTGCGCGGTGCACACCCCGATAATTGTTTAATCTTGACAGAGAAAAGATGAAAGTGTCGCTGTGGTAAGTATGAGCAAGAGTTTATGACTACAAAATAAAATATTAGAACAAAAGACATCCATAAAACCAACGAACGCACAGCATGCACATCGAATAAAATAAAAAACAAGCTCTTAAAATTTCTTTAAAAACTTAAAGTTTAAAGGTTAAAAATTGGAAGAGTTTGAAAAAATGCATAATAAAGTCTAGGAATACGATTAAAAAATGAGTTTTGAGTAAATTTCACTCTACCCCAAGGTTCGATAAAAGTTCTAATTTCCCTGGTGGACCGAATGTGCAAATGGAAAATCGACTGACAGTCAAAGATTGCATTCACAGATTTGTGTAGAAACACACGGTCGAAATAATTACTTCTATCCTCTAAAAAGGGAGATTAAATTTGATACAAAGATCTCCATATTTGGTATCATTAAAAGTTATATTTTGTACATAACTCAAATATCTGATAAAATTACGCTGGACAGCTTCTAATTTATCTGAATTCACTTTACCAATACTTTTCCAAACAGCAGAGGAATACTCAACTTTGGTCTTCACAAAATAATGCTGAGTAAACTGTTATCAGGGCAGCTATAGACAACCTTTTCCCAAATCTCTTTAACTTATCAAGCAATCTTCTGCTGTCAGAAGTAATGACGTGAGCTGTAAAAGTCAGCTTCATATCACTCCGAGATCACTATAACTATCAACGAACTCAAGCTCGTGCGAACCGGTCTTGTAGATGGTATCAATAGGCAAGCACTTTAAAGACAGCCTGATTACAATACTCTTTGTATAATTTAACGAATTTTTCCATTCTTTGAACCAAATAGCAGCAAATCATCGTCTTATAACAGTAGATTTGAGTATGCTGAGCTTCCTGCCGGTCAGTTGGCTGGAGGGAATCATCGTGTACTCCGCCCCACTTAAATGTGATACACGTGTATTTTTGGGTTATTGGCGATCTGCTGAAAATAATAATATGCCATCATCAGATATGTTGGATGCTTTGTCTCTTTGGAGGTAACGTAGGTAACATGGGGATAACATACGGCTCCAAGACAAAATAAACCAAGACAATATTAATATTGGAATGTCATCAACTCATGTGTTTTTGTCGATATTGAATATTTGTTATCGTATACATGGTAATTCTTACCGGTTGGTGCAATAAGAAGGGTTTTCTTTGACGAGGGAAAAGGCAACCACGTAATTGCAATTTAAGGTTATTGTATGTCTGTAATCTGATATCATCCTGTTACCTTAATGTATTTGATTTGTCTAAGAAATCAGACTTTATTTACTCTTCTAAATTTAACCGACCAAAAAGTACGAGAGCCAACTCTGGAGGGTATGGGTTGAATCCTTTACTGTGCATGTTTGCGTTTATATACGTTGATTTGTGGAATCGTTACAGGTATAGACCTTTTCCCGGTTATCCCACAATGCACTGCAGGGGCTTTATCAAACACCGTGCTTACAACTCAAAACAATGAAAACATACTGATTTGTGTCGTACAATGGATTGTTATAGAAGAATGCCCCGTGTATATTCTAACCATCAGCGATGAAAATATAGGACAGAGTGTAATCTGTCATAGAGTTCTATGAGTAACATACCCTGCGTGTACCCTACGGCTAAAAAGTTATATGCTTAACGCACGCTTTGTATACCCTAGCGCGCAATGCATCATGGAACCGGTAAAAGAACTCTTGGGGATAGAACAGAAAATCTTTTTGTTAATCATATATCTTTAATTGACAAAACTTGTACCGATAAAAACAGAAGTTGTACATGATGGCAAGTTTCTTACTAGTAAGAACCTCAAACAAACTACTCAGAACATAATTTTTGCGTCATTGTACCGTATATTACTCTTACATTTTTAGCTGTTTGCGTTTGGTCAAAGCGAACAAAATGTGGCTTACCAAAGTTCAGAAGCATGTTACCATGTATTTGATTACATTGTGGCAGATTTCTTTTGTGTATCTCGAAAGTTCTATGTGTCAGAGTTTCAGTTTACTGATCTTTATACACCCAACATATCTCCTTACACCAAATGAAAATCATGTTTGTCTTGTCCTATGTTTGTTCCAGACAAACACAGTATCCGTGGGTCAGTACGGTACGATAGGATAAATAATTTATATAGCGTCCCACCATCCATGAGCATTGTTCACTGGCGCTTTACAGTAGGTCACAGGTAAGCTCTCTTGAAGAAATGAGTCTTCAGCATAGATCTGAAGGTGCGAATGTCGGGAGCTGATCGAATTTGAGCTGGTACTTTGTTCCATAGAATTAATGAAGAATACGGGAAGGATCTGTCACCGTATGACTTTGTAGACTTTGTCGGAGAGATCTGCTAGGGGTGTTGACCTCAAAGAGTTCAACCAGGTATGAAGGAGCGAGTCCGTGTATCGAGTTATTTGTGAGAAGAAGGATTTTGGACTGAATTCGGTAAGACACGGCAGCCAGTGAAATTCCTTCAGGACTGGTGTAATGTGACCCCTATTCTTTTTTGTGATGAGACAGGAAGCCGAGTTTTGTGCTCTTTGTAGTAATCTGGTGTATGAGTCCGGTAAAACTAGTCAGTGACCAATAAAATCTCAATTCTGCAAGGAATTACGTCCGATCAGTGTTGCGCTGAGTTGCCGTTGATAGCTCAATCTTTCAAAAACCTTTGAGATTTAAAATACTGTGTTTCCCACGGACAAAGGACTCGATAGCAATTTTTTCGATTGGAAAAGGACGCTTTTGGCAGCTCTACGGCTGCATTGTCAATTTATTTGGAGGAATATAATAGCGGGAGGACAAAACTGACATATAATCCGGCAGGCAATCCGCTCTTTTCCCTCAACCTCGTTTTATAGTCCACAATTTTTTTTTGAAATTGATTTTGCTTGTCAGGATCATCAAACTGGAAAGTTTAGTTACTGGTAGTCTATCGGCAGTGAACAATTTATTTGAGACGATCAGCATAAACAAAAATTGCCAACAAATGTCACAAACAACAACTACAAATAGACAACTACAAATAGACATCACATGGTAAAACACATTTCTGTTAGTGCTTCACTCGAAACAAGTTAGTTATCGTTAATTACCATATTCAAATAACAATTTGCATACATTTAATATAGCTGACTTGACATACACATTGTTTTTTTGACAGAATACTTTGAAACGCGCAAATACATGTAACGGAGCTCAAGCTCATTAATTTTTCGTAAATATATTTTCTTTGATGATGCAATTGTGAAACATTGCATGAGTATTAAAACCATATTATCACAATATAATAACACCACATTACCACAGTAGATCAGAGTTCATAATTTCGCTTTGTAAATTCAACAAAGTGATAGTTCATCGTTCATGAAAGATTATTTTTGTTAAGAAATTTTAAAATCCTCCTCTTCGTCACAGATATCGATGTTAATGGCCTCCCGGCCTCGTAGGCTAGGCGTTCGACAGCTCACTTATCCCAACCACTGTACTCAGCGCGTTGCAGCGTACTTTGTGCAATTGCCGTGAACTTTTCCAGTACGCTTGGTGGATGATATCGAACGGATTATTTTTCACCCCAAAACGAAAATATGTCGATGCATCGTATTTTATTTCCATTTTTAAGCTATCTAAGTAATTTCATGACATATTTACTCGCTAATCTTGATCAAAGTAAAAACTATTGAAAGTAAAAACTACTGAGGCTTGGCCGTGAGGTGATTTTAGTTTGAAAGGGTGCCTTGTGGACTGTTTGTTGCTCAATGTATGTGAGCATGATTTTCTAATAAAGCTCTATGACCCTTGAAGACTATGTTTTCTATTGATGTTAAGGAAAACAGCAAAATTATGTCATATTTTTATAGCTATTGTGACAGACTAGAGGTAATATTCGAAAGAAAAGTTGCAAGAAACACGCTGAGGAAATTTTGCCTTTTGGATCTGAAATTGCCTTTTCCTAACAGTGATTTATCATAGATGAAGCCTATTCATCTCACAGAAGTTGTATTTGTGAATCTGTCGAGACACAGATCAGAAATATAGTGAACGTTTGGCTACTCAAAAAAGCGAACAATTTGACCAAATAAACTCTACTTCCCATGATTTAATACTGTAAGGCGGATCTATATCCACAAAACCCTTCATGATAACATCAACACAGTTCTATGGCACGTGAATGAATTCTATTTTCCCGGCATAAAAAGAAGAGTCTTGAGATTGAAAAACCGAAGACAAACTGTTCAACTAGAATTGATAAAAGACATTCCATACAAAAAGGACTATCAAAACTTCCTTTTGCAGTTAAGTTGTAACGAAGAAATATTATAAAATAGAAACAGTGTTTATTTTCACCATTGCACGATGCACTATCTTTGTGTTACCTTGTTTATCATGTAAGAATCTGAGAAAGGCTTTTGAATGGGTTTATCCTTTTCGACCTGACGCATTGATATCGCATGAAAATGATAGCATTGTATGTTTAAATTGGACGAACAAGCATGATATAGAAATGGTAGTGTTAAATATACTATTTCAATACACTTTTATGCCATTCATTAAGGATCTTAGACCAGTTTACATATATTCCATTCGACTCCGTGTTTCTCACTTCAACTGAACAGAGGTGTTTTCCGATCATAAAATTTTTCTCTTTGTATGGGTCTACATGCCATCAATTTGTTCAGGTCTACCCCTGAAAAACTAAAACATGTTTTTGGCCAACAAGCATACTCATGGGAATTGCACTTCTGCAATTGTCATATTTTATTCTGACATGGAATAAGATATCAGTGCTTTTCTGCTTTGAAATTCCTTTGATCGATGCTTGCAATTTCACCCGGCAAATACTTCGATGTCAATTACCTTGTGGCAATATCTTCACACACGAGATGGAGAGTCAAGCGTGTTGTTGCATATCAATAAAGCGAAATATTGCTCAACGCATGTACCCTTAAACGACGCCCCATGACTAATGAGATAAGACAGTCGCACAGAATGTGGAAAGAGATGTCAATTGTTCGACCGGCTTGCCAAATAAAATTGACTTTCGCCATGCGTCACGATACTGAAGCGGTCGCCGACCTCTGATCACAGACCACTGCATACCAAGGACGCTATTCGTCAAAGAAATGGCAGAATGAGTTTTGCAGTAAATGTTAACAGTTTCTAATAACAATTTTGTGATAAGTTGATCGCAAGAAATTGACTAAACATCAGTGTGTGCATCCTTTAATGTTTAACATGCAATGTCGATTGTGATATATGTAATTTATAGCTGCATAGGAAATTGGCATTGCTGTCGGCTTACGGCTTTTTTGAAGATATGAGACTTACGACGTCCGATGCATGCAGAGCTGTAAATCGAATTCCACCTTTCAATATTTGCATTGGCACATTTTACTCCTATAGAACATCCACCTCAAAATCAAGTATCCGTTTTTGTGCCTAGAATTCCTGGAATACTTTTCCAAAGGAATGCCCAAAGAAATCTTCATTTACATAAAATAGCTTTGAAATATGACCATCATTATTTTAACATACTCTTATAAAGATCATGTTTTTGATCACAGCGTTACAATACGAAGACAATGAAGGATCTAGGTCGCTTAGTTATGTTACTTAACAGTTCGCAATTCTCTAAGCTGGTATGGCATAATACGTCACTGCCAAGTCAAGGATGACACACTGTCTTCATGTTGAACTTTCGTTGTACTGGTACAGACGCTGCCAATTTGCTAGGGTACAACAGTGGCCTTGGTCTGTAATAAGTCAAGTGAAATAAACATAAAATTATGCCCTATTCATATTTCAGAAATGTGATTTCAAAACATGCACTTCCTAGATAAATGTTTGAAGGCGAATGTGTTTAATGAAACTGTTACAGTGTCTGGTGGCCATATTTCATACTGGAAAAGGTAAAATTTGCATGGGCATTTCGTACAAGTCGTCCCAGCAAAAGTTCACTTCAAGAATAAAAAGAGTAAATATTTGTAGGAGAAAACCTCAATTTTAAATGAAAAATGTGATACTTCTTTCAGAAATTTAATATCTCATTTAAAACAAGAGTACATGTACGAAAAGCGTCATTTTTTTGAATTATCTATTCTCATCCTGAAGTGGCAGGGGTTAAAAGGCTAACATTCAACAGAAGTGATTAAAATCATGATGAGCAAAATTAAAACGACTCTTATTTAATAACAGGCCAGGCCAGATATAGAGATAAGTTGGAATTTCAATTCTCCACAAACACCGCCAAGAGTTTCTGGCAAGGTTTTAAAAAGATTGTCAAGTATAAGAAATCAAAGTCCACAAATACGTGCGATGACCCATCTACTGGTTAGCTCAATTAATTCTATAGCAGTTTGGATGAGAAAAATACCACGACTATTCAGCGGTCATCCATAGAGCTCGCTACGGTGTCCCCTTCGCTGCCGTTTATCAAAGAGTAGCATGACGTATACGAAAGGCTGCAGGACCAAAGAAATGGTAGAAAGTACTTCGGGGACAGTTATCTGAAATAATGTCTACAATACTTTGAAGGTCTGATGTTTGTTTTGTTTTGTTTTAGCTTTGCGGAGCAATGGCAGTTTTCAAAAGTTTACGTAAAAAATAAAAAATGTAGTTCTTGCCCAGATAATTAAAAAAGGGATAGCACCCTTTTTGAATTTCCAATATATAAGTATATTTTACTATATTTATATCTGGCGTACAAATTCTGCAAGACAGGTGATTTTTTCTTCCTGGTGTGAAAGGGAATCTTTCAAAGTTTCATTGGCAGAAGAGTCAGGTAAACTTTCTTTAGAGGCGTATAATAATTTCACTCCTAATGGTTGCTGTATCACCCTAATATGTAGTAGTTGACCCAATATGTAATACCAACTGTATATGTGATAACACTTAACCCAATATGTAATAACACAAAACTCAGGATATAATGCTTAGCAAAATAATACAAAAATACGCCTAGAGACATGACAACGCCCTCAGTAACCAGTAACCATTCAAAGTTTTGGTGAAGATGATGATAATTATTTGGGTCAGCAAATTTGATCAGATAATAAGCACGCCCTCAGCAAGCATTTAAAATTCAAATGAACTATGTTATGAAATCGACAAAACATGTTAATATATATGGCCACTGATCATGTCCTTAGCAACCACTAAACAATCAATTTTTTTGTAAAAGGAAACACGATTGTCTAGATCTTTTGATTAATAAAACGAAAAACACAAAAGAACTTTAACAATCGCAGATTCTGCAACCCAACCTTTTTCATCTAACATTAGTCACACACCTGAAGATTTCTGCTGTTGATCATTAAGTGCACTGTATGGAAATATAGAAAATTTAAGCTGCAATAATTACTTTAATGGTCAACCAAACATACTTTTTGTAAGGAAATTATCACTAAATCACAAAACTTACTGCGTCGTTTGGTTCTTATAAATTTATCGAGAACATAGGTAATACTGGCCCATTGTATGATATCAACTCTGTATGTAGTAATTTCAAACCCAATATGTAATACTAGCCCAATATATAATAAATCTTAGCCTAGTATGTAATACCAACAAAATATGTGATAAAACTTAATCCAATACGTAATACTAACCCAATATGTAATAACACTTAACCCAATATGTAATAACACTTAACCCAATATGTAATAACACTTTACCGAATATGTAATAACACTTAACCGAATATGTAATAGTACTAAACAGGACATATAACACTTACCAAAATAAAGGCAGTATATGCCTAGCAGTCATGACAACGTCCCAGTAACAACCAATAGCATTTTAAACACTGATGAAGCCGATGATGGTGATGATTATTAAGTTTAGAAATTTGCAAAAGCTAATTCAAATTCACAGAAAATATAACCAGAAATTTAATTATGACTGTATCGTTTACCGACCGGTTAAAGCAATACCTTTAGCAAATGATCTGTAAACAAAAAATAGAAATGCACCTTTGCGCAGGTATCTTCAGCAATCCGAAAAGTAAAGGGACTAAGTCGGCCATTTTTCATGAATTTTGTTTGATGCGAGATACTACTTATATTGTTCGACATGTCGAAAGATACCGAATGAATGGATGACCATGCATACATTCGACCCTGGTTTTAGACAAATCAAATGAAACCATGGCGAAAATGAATTAATGGTCATGACCATTAATTCTTTTTCGTGATGGTTTCATGTATCGTGTCCAAAACTGGAGTCGAATATATGCATGGTCACCCATTTATTCGGTATCTTTCGACATGTCAAACAATATAAGTAGTATCCCGCATCAAACAAAATTCATGAAAAAAGTCGACTTTGTCCCTTTAAGCCAATGTAAAATTATTTTGATCATCTACCAAACCTATGTCAATCTGCAATAAAGGAATACGACACAAAAAATTTGAGAAAATATTACATGCAGTATTAAAGGCTCTTTGATTTGTCTCCAAAGAGTTTCTTTTGCAAATTTTTGCCTTTAATTCTATAACATCAATATTTTAAACTGGTATTTGCCATAAAGTAATACTGTCTATAAAGATTTTACTACATATCGGGCGAACCCAGTATATAATAAAATCTCCACCTATAATGCATGAACGTTTTATAACATATTGGGTTAACCAATTACGTATTACCATCTCCACAGACAATGCATGGAGATTTTACTACATTTTGGCTGAACCCAATATGTGATAAAATCTCCGCCGACAAAACATGGAAGTTTGATTTTATAAAAGGTTGCCCCTATTTACATGTTCTTAAATCCCCATAGACAATGCATGGAAGTTTTATTATATATTGGGTTAACCCAATATGTAATACAGTTTACGAACATTATCGATACAGAACTTTAAAATATTGTGTTCGCCAAAATATTGTGTATTGGCACATATGTGTCAGAGAATATCATAAATAGATACACATATTTCTTATATCCGATAAAATAGACCTTTCAAACGAATTGAAGGTATCCTCATACAATCAAATTTTGATTTATCAATTTTTGATTTAGTCACTTCCGTGTCTCAGAACTAGTATTTACCTCAGGCCATGTTTACGTCAGGCAAAAGAGCCAACTTATTAAATTTTGTTCATTAAATTGTGATATTAAGCAGCATTATGATGTATTCGTAGTCGCCTTCATATTTACCCTAACTTTGTTTTGGTTTTTATGACTGTTGCTGGCCACAAAGGTTCAACATATAAACAAACAAGTAAAATATTTGTACCAGTGCTTTCATGTTCTGAATCTGACTGCCTAATTTGATGAAACTTTCTCGGCAAAACAAGTTTCACTATACAGACAGAGTTAGCCTGCAATCATAATAATCACAACTTTACCGTTTACTATTGGTACAGAATTTTCGTAATAAAATTATCGCAAAATTAACGCTCAGGTATTTTCGGCTGTATGAAAATTAAGGCACAATTGAATGTAAAATTTACATGTTTGCTGAGGGTGTGCTTATGGTTGCTAGGCATACTTAATATTTTTGCAAGTATACCGACCTGAACAATTTTTGCTTCTTCACTTTCATCAAAAGTTTTGAAGTGTTGTTGGCTACAAAGGGGCGTGTTCATGGTTGCAAGGCGTATGTTTTTTTATTTTGCATAGCATTTTTCATACGTTCAGTGTAATTATATATTTGGATAGTATTACATATTGGGTTTTGTTATTACATATTGGGTTAGTATTACATATTGGATTAAGTGTTATTACATTTAGGGTTACTATTACCTATTGGGTTAATTATTACATATTGGGGTGATACAGGTTGCTCTATCAAAAGTCGTAAGTCCATTTCGCTGTACAAGGAGGCTGTACTAGACAATCATCGTTTACTGGATTTCATGATGGAGGTTAAGACCATAATTGACGTCTTCTCCACGTAGAACAGCATTGTCATTACGATATTATGCTTTCTCGAGTAAAGAAGGCATTTTAAACTAAAATGCACCGAGGGACATTTATTAGGACCCTCTAATTTTCAGAATGCTTTTCTTGTCTGCTACATGTGAGCAAACTTTCCTTTTTTTCGTCTATTTGTAAATCAAAAAGGTTGTTTTCCTACGAGAGTAAATACATGGTAAAGTGACAATTTTCGATTTGAATATCAGAATATTTTACTCTCATTATTTTGCTAATTCCAAAATCTACATAATGACCCCAGACTTTTATTTTTGATTATGGAAGAGATTGGTTTATAACTTTCTTGACGAAAGTTTGACCAACACTACTAACGCTTTTGGTATAAAGACTCTCATTAACTTTATAGCGGTAGATTTCCTTAACCATGAACAAACGTACGACGTTTAATAATTTCAATGAATTATTTTGATCGACCTGTCCTGTTGCCAGTGTTGGTTCACGTCTTCCTTGCTCACACTGGATTAAGAAAACATGAAAGTAAGATTAGAACGCCCCTTATAATAAGCTTTTATGTACAATGACATATCCCCTGAAGCAAATGTGGTGAAGGGAATTTAGAAGACGCTCACCTGGGAGGGCACATAATTGATAATCTATGCTCTCAGGGTGAAGCAATTTTTAAATTAAGTGCCACTGTCTGTATCTCAAAGGAGTAACACCTCGAGTACTGGTGGAGAATGCCATCTCGGAGATGGTCGACAGGGAAAATATGCCATTCAGCATGTGATTGAATTAGCCTTACTATCAGATGAAGTGATTAATTATGACAAAGTCCTTTAAAGCATAACTCCACAATGCACCTGATAGACACATACACTGGATTCTCTGACCTAATGTAAAATTACTGACCATGAGTGATTGCCAGTACCTGAACTTTTTATTCGTTGGAACCCTTTTCAGACTGTTTCTTCACAAATAAAGGAAATTGCTTTATCCCCTATTTCCTTCAAACTTTTCAGTCCACTTCTTCTTTAAATCCTCGTGTTTTCTCGATCTTCGCTGCCTTTTTGATAGGGCTGGTTTCAAATTGCTAAAGGATTGCAAACATAAAACATTCTTTGACCTTGATATAGTGCATGAACGTAACATCCTCTCCTTTATATCATCAAGTGTGAAATAAAATACTCATAAATATAACACCGGCTGTAGAAAATTATTTCAATACATTTCATGGAAGTAACATAAACACTTAGCAATATTTTCTATGAAACTAGTTCAATTATCAACTGTCAAGAGCGGCCTGTAAAACACTGCATCACGTAAAGTACAATAAAAAGTTATTCATATTTCGAATTGTCTTATTCTTACGAAAGCAAGTTTATCTCCTTCATTTCCGCGAGTTATCCCATAAATGGTGCCCTAGGAATATGTCGTATCTTATGTTCATGCCTTTGCATACACATTGATGAAAACAGCATTTTGTGTCTGATATTTTTGAATCTTTCCCAGGGTGGATAAAGCTTATATTCTTTAACCTTGAAATGGCTGGTTTGTGTTCCTGCTGGATGTAGCAATAGCTAGTTTATGTCAAACTTCCTCTTAAAGCTTGTAACCGTATGTTTTCTGATCATCATCTCATAGAAAGGATCTCTCTCACACATCAATCACTGACATTTTCCTGTCAATGCAACACTATTTGGACGTCACAAGGGCGACTGTAGGTGTGGAACAACATATCTATTTACTGATTGTCGCTGGACAATCTTAGGCGCCTCATAAATCTAGGTAAGCTGAAGTATTAACCCGTAAAACGACCAGCTTCGGCCTACGGACTAAACAAAGCCCCGGCCTAAACCACACAAATCAACTGAGCCCATTCCTAGATCCCAGGTGAATGGATTAATTTTATTATTTTGGGTTAGTTTGTTTCTCTTTAAAGATTCAATTAATATTACTACAGTCGCCTGCACGTGTATACAGGTATATTCCATATCAGAAACATGTACAGGCTTCAATCGATCATGAGTTGGCACAAGCATATTGTGAAGCAGGTTTTTCCGTTGGAATATACAGTGAAATAAATGTTCGCATAAAACACAGTTGTATTAATTTACGCATAGTTTATGTGTTGTTTAACCTAATACGCGAAACCATTACGTCAACTCTTAATTGACTTTAAACTTTAAATATCACATGTGGTACATCTAACTCTGCATTAGAAACTTATGTTCGAAGAAATTTTGTACTCATGACGGCGCCATAACATCAGCAATGACCAAAGCATAATGGGAAGCGATCGTTTAATATTCATTGTCAATTATGGCAACAAGGCGGCAGTTTTTCTAATGGCCTTCAAAGGATAGGATAATGATCATTGAGAGAATGTTACAAGTCGTAAAGCATAAAGTGCAAAGCAAAAGTAGTGAATACATTTCCGACTATGAACGAAGAAAGGCGATAACACTAATCCCAATATTTCCTCGTTATCTTGTAGGCATGAAGTGATTTATTTCGATATTTAATCGGGTGAACGTGCAAGTCAGTTGGATTCATCGTCAATGGAAAAGAAATGTCATACTGCAAATTATCTAATTTGATGATCGCAGAATTAGAATTAGAAGTGTTAACATCTCCTCTTATAACTAAGGCCATTCTCAACAGTCTCGTCAATTGCTAGTGAAATTACTACTGTGACATTTCCTTGTATTGGAATTAAAACTATCCATTCGTTCGTATCGGCATTTGTCTTTCGACGGCAAGATATGTTTTATTTTTAGAACAGATTTAAGTGATCCCTTAAATGAGCTCATGATTGTGTCGATTTAGATGTGTGAGCTCCTTAACCTGATGGAAATGTACATGGCTAGAACACAACTCGGAGGAATTCAATTTTAACGTTCGATACTAGTGTCTTTACGTTATTTCTGTCGGCAGTACTAAAATAGGGAAGTCACCCATCCGGGTTTGATACAAATAAGATTTTTTTTTGTAATTCACGACCAAATGCAAACATTCATTACTCTATCGCGAAATATCTAATGGCAAGCACTTGTTGCTGTTAGAATACCATCACTTTCGATTTAGATTACACTAGCATCATGTACATCAAACATCAGTAAACCTTGATTTAATACCTTGTGCACATACTAGCAAATCTGATTTAATCATTTACCGTTTGTCTGTTGTCATGTCCTTTGCCTATTGTGCTAGCGTTTTCAATATACTGTAATCTAATTTTTATAATTCTGGGTGCAATTATTTTTATGGTGACAATTACAGGATTGTTGGAGTATAAGGTAAACTGTTTTGAGAAAAATCTTTAGAAATTGACAGCAATTTGCGCTTCTGTTAGCATTGACTATGTCTATATTGTAAAAGTGGATCAATCTCCAAGAGGGATAAAATTTCAAACCACGGAGTTTAGTATTAAAGAGGCACTCCCACTTGGTAACATTTTTAAAACATATTTTTTTTAATGCCAACGGTCGATATTTGACGTGGTGACTGCGCGCGGATCGCGAGATATCGATAAAAACATGTCCTCAAAAAAGTAAAAGTTTGAATTCCGGTGGCCCACCTAAATTCAGCTTCCGAACATCGAACGTTCGGCACTGGGGCCATTGTCAACTAAGCTAGAGAGTACGAGTCTACGCTGACGCTGCTGTACGCCATAGTACCACTCGCGTCTGTGATCGGTCATGCCCATTGGAGAAAGCTGAGTCTTACTGACTCGGCAAAAGAAAGGAAAAAGAAAGTTTGCTGATTCCACCAGAATTCGCATGGTGACTAGTATAGCCGCTGGGAAAACTATCGGGAGCGCCTCGGCATTCTTACCCATTGATAATCGATGCATCGATGGTCTGTGACTCAATTCTGGTCGCACATAGATTAACCCTTTCTACGGGAAAACTGTCTAAATATTTGGAGTACATCTGACTTAAAAAACCAACATTTCATCAAGGAAAAACCCTTGGCACACATAAGTATAACACATCTTTGCCTTGCTAAGAGCGCACTGCACGGATAGCCGACTCAAGTCGACATTGCAATACAATACAGTGGCAATGGACATTGACAAGATTTCAACATCTTGAAACTGAATATGACAAAAACTACCTTGACGCGGTAGGAGATGATATCAGTGATATAAATCTGAACTGTACATTTTCTTGCATATTCGAATTGGAAACATTTTTACGAAACGGAACTTAGTTTCGGCCGACAGGCTGTCTCAGCACTGGCATGTAGTCATCAGAGGCCGCTAATATTTTACACGTTAAAAAACTGATATCTATGTGGTATTGATTAATACAACTGATTGAGAATAATGAAAACGACAAAAACTAAGGAGAAGTTTTTAAAAAACTTACCTTAGGTAAAGGCATAATGCAGTATATTAAGTCTTCGCAGTGGGAGGTAAATTAATTGCCTCGTTCGAACTTATTATGGACTCCCTAGAATATCGTCAATCAACACAACAACAAACCTTCGGGGGATTTCGTGTCAAAATCAGAAATGATCGTAAAACTTCGGGATGTGAAAACTACGCTTGGGAAATGACATGTTTTTATCGATATCTCGCGATCCGCGCGCAGTCGCCACGTCAAATATCGACCGTTGGCATTAAAAAATGTGTTTTAACAATGTTGCCAAGTGGAAGTGCCACTTTAAAGGGACAAAGTCGGCCATTTTTCATCAATTTTGTTTGACATGAGATACTACTTATACTGTTTGACATGTTGAAAGATACTGAATGAATGGGTGACCATGCATATATATTCGACCCCGGTTTTAGACACGATACATGAAACCATCACAAAAATGAATTAATGGTCATGACCATTAATTCATTTTCACCATGGTTGCATTTAATTTTTCTAAAACTGGGGTTGGTTATATGCATGGTCACCCATTTGTTCAGTATCTTTCAACATGTCAAACAACATAAGTAGTATCTTGCATCAAACAAAATTCATGAAAAATGGCCGACTTTGTCCCTTTAATTGTTCTAGATACCTCGTCCCCGGTCGTAGATTACCTGTTCACCCTTCAGAAATGTTGATGGCTAAAAGGTAATAGCAAGGACGTAAAAACGTTAAAAGGTGTGTATGCAATTTTCATAAAGGAAATTACCATCCTTACACGCGCAGTACTATAGTAGAATCAAAGGCTGGTGAATTTCAAGAATGACATCTTTGTTTGGTGAGATTATGATGAAGATCCAAGAACAATGAACACCAGATTTTAGCGACAATATTATTTGTCCTCTCGTAAATACAAATACCAAATGTACATAAAACTGAAATGTATGAGATTATAGAGAGAGGCATCTCTTTGATCTAATATAAACACTTTTTATATATGTTAAGGTTGTAATGCGTAAACGCTGCCCATAGATGTATGTTTGGCAGTGGTATGCACCTTGAAAACTAAAGATTTAGAGTATGGCAATGTTCGTCAACGGTATTTCTTCTTTCAAAATTGAAATCACTAGAGCATCAAATAATCACAAATTCACATGCTTGGTTGGTTGGTTGAAATTTAAAATTCAAAATGGCCGCCATCTCAGTCGTAACTCTATTAGGAAACGTTTAATTTTCGATTTTCACAAGGCAGGAAGGCGAAAGCTTTATTTTACTATATAGGTCCATGAAAGAAGCACAAAAAGGTAAAGTATTGAAGAAATTGAAGAGTCCGAATCTCTGTTCGCAAGGTACACTCTGCCTTCCGACGTGTTTTATGTTATTCTTCGTCGGCAAAATTGCCTGCTTCTCAGAAGGTCAAGTACTGTATTTAAACTCGCAAAGACACATTTGTCAACAGCATCATAATGAACTCGTTTGCGATGTAGAACTTACAACAATAACAATTCCGGTGTCTTAGCAACTGCTTTGTAGGATGGTTATAACCTAAATGTTTACGTAAGTTTGAGGGTGGTTTCCTGGTTGTGATGCAGACGGCTGTTGACGCGATATAATTCCCCATTATTAACGGAAACTCAAATGCTGATATAATTGCTCTCCGTTCACCCGAAATTCACTTTAAAGAATCGACAATCAACAGTATTTGATCGCTGCGGTAGACAAAGTGAATGAAATGGCTTCCTATTATATAGTGACAAATAATACTAATAATGTTTTTAACTTGTCATTTCTAAATGTAATTAGGAAACCTCGCAAAAAACGACGTTACAAATTGGTAAACTAAAATGTTACACTTAAAGAGTCGGGATTTTTTGGCAGGCATTGTTTTATAATCAAATATACCCTAGCCAATCCAAAAATTATTAAGTGACTTGGCCTGGACGTCAGTTTATTATTTCACTCGGACCTATACATTTTATCATGAAAAGATCAAACTCAGTATGTTCTGATGTCATTGTACCACGTTACAACGCTTAAATAGTATTTTCAAACCCTTGTACTTAATTTTTCCGAATACCACTAAAATTATGGGGATTAATGAACAATTCCATCCAGTATGTATTATCTACATTGGTACTAGAAAGACAAATTACCCAAGATTTGCAGATATTTGATATTCAAATTTCCCGCCGTCCCTGTGTTAACTCTACGGAGAAAAATAAAATTTTCGATTTTCGAAAAACTAAGACTGTGAAATTCTTTCTTACTCAAAGGGCTTCAAAATGAACGTAACAAGTGGCAGATCAGAAAAGAACTGGAAAATATCTGTCTCCGAGGCACCTTTATGCAGGATGTAGTTTTCTATTATTACACAAACAAGTTGGACTTTTTGTAAGTTGATATCTGAAACCTAGGCCATAAATGATGAAAGGAGTAAGCTGAACTCCGTTCAAATGGGGCCTTAGGCAGCAGCTCGAAAGCCCAGTGAAGTCACAGTCGACCACACAGACATTTGTTTCCGATCCTAGAAATTAAAACAAGGATTTTCATACCCTACTGCTTGATCACTTAGAACACATTTTGGTGGCAACGGATTTCCCAAAAAAAACATTAAGTCCAAAACTCATGCTAAGGTGAAGGTAGCAACATACCTTACAGCAACTTTCAGATTTTTATTTTTTCTCAGCTTTAAAATCCCAATACCAAATAAAGTATATATTTTCTGAAATCCCTGATATTGGGAAATTCGACCGTGTACAGTACACAGTCATTATTTGCATAATAGTCACGTGACAAGCGTTCCAAAAATCGGTTTTTCCTCCCTTTAGCGAACACCCTGCACGATTTCCGGTTGAAATTTATGCATTAACAAGCCTTAGCTATATATACCCTTCAAATCCGTGCCTGCGATTTTTTCTCCAGTCTCCATTCAAATTACATGGCGCGATAATTACAATTCCTTGAAAAGCACCTTAGTCTAACACCTTTAATAGTGCATACCAAAAAACAAAGGCATCTATAGGAAATCTCAGACACGAATTTCAAGGATATCGCCAAAGCTTGTCAATGCACACATTCAACTGGAAATCGTGCCGCGTATTCGTTAATGGGAGGAAAAGCCGATTTTGGAAGATTTAGCAAATCGCTTGTCACGTGATTATTATGCAAATAAATACTATGTACTGTGCATGGATGGATTTTCAAATATCAGGGATTTCAGAAAATACATACTTTATTGGGGTTTGGGACTTCTATAACTGAGGAAAAATGAAAATCTGAAAGTGTCTTCTTGGTGTGTTGCTACCTTAAATGAATACTGTTTCACAGACAGGCGCGGGATACTATGGATAGAAACACAAGCACGTTACAAAGTCAATTGGCCTGCTTGATTTGTCATGGTTCTTCTGATCCCAACAGATGGCGCATTAAAGGTTAACCTCGACAACCCTTGGAGACTGGATAATATACCACTTACAGTCTTAAAACACTTCGGGGCAAGTTAAATTGAAGCAGTTGAAGATCACCCGTTGTTGTAGCGCAAGCAGCGTGCTAGAGTGATATAATCATGTACGTCAATCCTATCCCGCTCTCTGCACATGTATCTAAACTAAGGACAACGATAACTCGTTACGGGTTTGGTGCAGTTTCGAGTACAGTCAATGGAAGGGAGCCCCTTTCAGGTGTATTTTGCCCCGAGTAGACCAAGAGTTTTGCTGTTATCTAGATTTTTAAACCCTTTTCTTTTTGACTGTAGAACGACGTGACAACAAACTGAAACTTTTGACCAATGATTTTGTAAAGAATGTAAGCTGTCGACAAAGTATTCAACGGAAAATGTAAAATTTTGACTGCCCCATTAAGGAAAAATCGATATCGCATTGTTTTTGCTTTATAGCTTTATATATTGAACCGTCAAGGGTACAGAAGTTTCAGCTCCAGGGTTGAGTGCTCCCTCACCTTGAATCGGTGGTCTGTGTCAGACTTAAACCTTCCCATGTTTTATATCGAATTTACAAAGAAGGCTATTTGTAACCTCGCCGACTATGATTTAATTCTCACAGTATGAAAATAGGTCGCTTCAGTAGTTCACAGGGCGTGTTGTTCCCAGACTGCCTGTCACGACTAACACTTTAGAATTAATGCATACTGAATGTCACGTCTTCTTATAGACGTCATTTGTCGGCGACAAACGTAATAGCTGTACCTGACCTAACGATTTCATTGCCTATTAAACAACAGAAATTAATTTAGTGATTTGATTACTGTAGGCTCGGTCATAGACCGTTCATGACATGATTGAGGGAACGGTCAGTCTTCAGTTGAGGATAAGGTTGTCGGTGGATTTTTTCTGGACATGACTGTTATCCAATAAAAACAGCCTATGGGTGACCATCGTTCCGTTTTTTTCAGAAACAGCGTAACCGTCTAAGTAAAAGGGAAAAGACAGTTGAAAAACATGTGAAATACCTCCCATATTATGATATAATGACCGACCGTTTAATCGCGTACGTGTGTGTGAATGTGTGTACCGCTGTAAACAAGTTGATGTAAATGTAATACATCATCTTCCATATAATGCATGAAGTATATGTTCTTTGTAGGTTGTTAACCATAGGGGGTCGTAGAAATGTCCGTCCCCAGGGGTAGGGGTGTCTTGGTCTCAGCACAGATTTCTTCTTGCTATGGTTTATTTTATTTTAATACGTTTTACTATGATATATATTGCCAATAAAGATTTATACTGCCAACCTTTGGTGTCTTGGTCTTATGTTAGCACTGGTTTTGTAACGATTTCTTCGACATATCATAGTCGAACGTATTTAAATAAAATAAACCCTTGCAAGAAGAAACCTCTGCTGAGACCAAGACAACCAGACCCCCTGCCTCTACCCCTGGGTTCGGACATTTCTACGACACCTATGTTCTATCCCATAAATAAATTTTCAAATGTAAAATTAAAATACATAGAAGTACCGTAAATGTGTGCCATATGTGCAGATAATGAGATTATTCAAAGACGATTGTCTTCAAAGAATGATACAACACATTGAATTCATTGTCACTGAATTTTTTAAGACTGGCTATTTGGGTATTTCACTGAAATGAGATGATAGACACAAAATACAAAACTGATTAATTATTCTGTACATATCTTAAAACACTTTAAACGTGCTGTCTTTAACATCATGAATTTTGCGTCACTTCAGTTATGGGCATAGGATTGCGACATTCCAAATTTTGAAATCAGTATTATGAATGGGTTGTGGATATATGTCAGGTTTTTTTTATAGTCAAGTATCTGGAACAGTTTCATACAAATTGATGGCAATCCCAACTGCAAAGATAACAGCAGCGAATCAAAAACATATGGTGGATATTAGACTGTGACTAGCCATATTGTTGAGCATTTATGCACTCCTGCTTTGCGAACTAAAAATATGTTTATTTCTTGTACTGGTAAAGCCTTATATTTAAAAGATAAATAGTATTTGAAGTTTATATTTTTTAGTTGAATAATTGTATGGTATTGTGACTTGTTTCAGATCAAAGACATGAACAACAGGTGATGAAGTATGTCTACTCAAGTAGCAACATATACCAACAAATACATTTGTCCACGTGCTTTGTTGTCGTTCCTGCTGCTGCTGCTGCTGTTATGGGGTTGTATGCTAATGTCTCAAATTAAGTTCTGGGATAAATCAATCGCATATCTGATCCTCACAACTGTCTCTGTTTCACATCGGCTAGGGCTTTGATAGGGGTACAAATAAATTAAAAAGCAGTAATATCACCTTATACAATACAACTTCGAATCTCAGTGAAATTTCGTTTATCTAAATTCGATCATTGTATCAAGATATGGCATGACAGGGAGCTTACTTAAAAAGTAAACTTGCTCTGATTAATTTTATAGTTGTCACTTCAAGGTATACAGTCAACTGTAATCTAAATATGTCCATATATGGTCAAAGGGGCGCTCCTTGGTATTCAAAATGCCAATGTGACGGCGCTGTTTTTAAAAAGCGGCCACCCGCTTAAATCTGAGATTGGTTAGATTCTCTCTTTCCATAGTAACTGTAGCAAAATTGGAACAGGTAACAGTATACCTTTAAGAAAGACTAACGCGCAATTGGTGTGTCGTTCCATCCTGGCGGAAATAGTGCTGTCAATAGACCGAAATGTCCTTATCAATGACACTGTTATTTTATAATAGAAATCGATTGGCTGTTAGATCCGATTTCCGTGGCCATTTCTCAAGCGTACAAAAAAACAAGACTAAGTAAGTCTTTTAAAATCCCTGAAGCATTAAGTTGTTATTTGAAGAAGGTTAAACTCATTACTTTACTGGCCTTGACGTGAAAGGGATAGCATAGTTTATAATAAACACCTATTGCCTGGTCATGAGGGCTATAGCGCCCGTCTATTACCCCGAGGGGCCGTGTGTTACCAGAAACACATCGCTATTCCCCGAGGCTGTATATAGCCGAGGGGTATAGCGATATGTTTTTGGTAACGCACGGCCACGAGGGGTATTAGACGAGCGCTATAGCCCGAATAAAGACCAGGCTATAGGTTTTTTATAACACATCACATGCTCATGTTGTATTGTTATATAGCTTTTAATGTGTTTTAATATTTTGCACCGCAACAATCCATTGTGACAAGTTTACTGGGCGATGTTTCCACAGCGGTTTCAGTTGTACGTGGTACCACTTTCTTTCAAAAAGTATTCTAAGCATACCTAGCGACATCCTTAGTTGCACTTTAATCTTTTCCGTCGATGAGCTGTTCAAGTTCCTACGCTGTTGGAATGTTGGAAAATCTGTTTTAGAGAATGTGTCGTTACCTATCCCGGACGCACATCACGTTCCAGTCATCCGTCATCGTTGCAAAGCTGCTGACGACACTACGGTCACGTGATCGGGCACTTTTCCAAATTTTGTCAAAAATACCCTCTGACGTCACTTTTGTCGATCCAGAGGGGACTAGACGTATCTATTTTCTCGTCACGTGACGTATTCTGGCGAATCGCCACACGGAATGAGCATGTGGCGTGTTATAATGCGTTTTAATGCGTACTGTCGGCCAAGTATCATATTTTAATTTATGCAACAACCAATTGATATATCGCGTGAAACTTTAGCCCCTGATATTCGAGTGGTGATTTCCTTACCATGTTTCAAGTCGGATGTTGGGTAATTTTGTCTGTTCTTGCCGATTAAAAATGTTGGTATCTTTCTGTATCCTGATAAACAAGTTGGATGAACAGGGGATCCTCAAATGATTGTAGCAGCGCTGGAGAAAAGAGGTCACGCTGTATATCTTCGTTGACGAGGTTGTCCGTTTTGTTCTTGAACCGAAACTAACCGGACCATCAATGTTCCGGAGGGAAATTTGGATGTACTTGTTAAGAAATAGCTAGAACCTACATGACCAGGGAGTAAGTTTGTTAAATAGTAGTATGAAACTGAAGACAACAAACTTAGCAGGACATCGGGAAATGATGTGAAAGGGGAAGTAATAGGAGCATTGATAATACTATGCAATGCACATGCACGTTTGAGCGTCTTGAATCGTAAGGTGGGGATTGGACATTGTAGTGATTGATGTTGAGCTAGGCAATTTGATGCAGTCAGCAGAAGTTTTTAAGCCGTATGGGTTCAAAATTTAATCTTGAGTGTCATGAGCTATTTGGACCTGGATTATGTTTTATATTAAAATGCCAGTCAAAGTAAAGATGTATAAAGATGTATAAAATTGACTTCTTACGTGTCAGTGTTTCGACTGACTGCGGACAAATGGGTTATTGAAAGAAAGGAGGGAGGAAGCTTTCGATTATAACGAGGGTGTTGGCTGCAGGAAATCAGGGATGGTCAATAATGTAAAATTTGACACTCCTAATATCCCTGTATACAATATGACCCTCTTCCTTTTTCGACTTGTGAACATGAGAGAGAGAGAGAGAGAGAGAGAGAGAGAGAGAGAGAGAGAGAGAGAGAGAGAGAGAGAGTGTGTGTGTGTGTGTGTTCAGTTATTGTCAGTAATGAACATGAACTTGTTCCGTTTTGACTAAAAATCTGACGCATACACAATGATCAGACGTGTGGTGTTGAGTTGGAATTTTTGACCATTGTTTCTTCTCTGCTCTGTGTATGTTTTGACGCATCTGTTGTCAGTTATGACGTCATCTTTGTAAATAACGGAGGGAGGTTCAAATTGGCACTTCTTTCAAATGGCACTGGTTTTTCTTCTGAAATAACAGTGTTTGCGTGGTCGTTCATCTGGTTGACTTTCCTAATATGCGTCCTGATGCAGGATTTGTTTTCCATGCAACTGTCACTGATTGGAATATTTCCTTTGTTGAATATCATGGGTAGCGTTGTGTCTTCACGAAAGTACTTTTCGAGAAATCTCCGGAAGGAGTTTTATTAGGACTTTCTCGCTAAATGGAGGGTGTTTGGACCAGAGAGTGTGTTGTGCAGCTGATTATTTCTTTTCTTGTTTGTGTTTGTGTTAGCGTTTTCTTCGAGGTGTGTTTATTCTTCATCGTAGCCGCGTTTTTCAGTTTCTCTAAGCTTAAATATACTCATCAAACACAACACACAACAAAATCAAATTCGTGGAGGAAAACTATATGGACACCTCTCTCTCTCTCTCTCTCTCTCTCTCTCTCTCTCTCTCTCTCTCTCTCTCTCTCTCTCGTATCTCTCTATATCTATATCTCAGACATATATATAAACATACATATCAGACATAGACAAGATACACACACACACACACACACACACACACATATATATATATATATATATATATATATATATATATATATATATATATATATATGTATGTATGTATGTATGTATGTATGTATGTATGTATGTATGTATGTATGTATGTATGTATATCTGTGTCTGTTGTGCCTGTCTGATTAAACCTTACACACCTTCAGATTAATATATCATTTATCAAGTACCTTCTTTAGATATATGTCAAGCTCCCCTCAAAATTGTTAGTGTTTGCCCATTAAATGACAAACGAACCGCGATAATGTTGAGTTTTGCCGTAAAAATGTATATTAACTATCTTCCAAGTGAAATATAGAGTTCATCAGAAACATTGCTGTTTTGATGAGCGCTGCAAAGCCATAAACTGTCGATGATAAAGATTAACATGCAATGTGTTGCGTTAAAATCGAAATGTGTCCTCTCAGTTTTCAAAATCCATCTAATTCGAGATGTACACGTATGCTTAATTTTTTTTGGTTAATGCCGTGGAAGCAGATTGTGCAGGATTACTTCTGTTATTCGCAGACTTTAGAACACCACCACCGAAGAGCGAAGCGGGGCTGTTTAATCCTCGACCACGCATAAATATATGGAGCACTGAGCAAAATAATTTGCGTTACGGTAATAGTACTCATGACAGGAACACAAGGATAAAGAATTATTAATGCGCTATTTGAATCTCAGTAAGGGACCGAACGATTCAAATTGTGGGAAAAGAGTGTTGCAAAAAGAAAGAATTGCAGAGCCAGTTGTTAAAATCTTTCTGAGTAGCAAGTCATTTTTAGGGTTCGACGGATGACCTATCAAAATACATCTTCATGACATTTTCTTAATACAAAAGAGAAAGTACTCTCAGTGACTGAGGAGCTTAAAAGTGGGTTTATCACCAACACAAGTTACAGATAGAATTGTTTATTCAGAATGTAGTAAACAAAAGACTACCTTGTTCATTTCACGATTTTGATACACCAATCAGTCAAAAATACAATACCAGAAAAAAATTCTTAGATAATCTGAGAATCAAAAGATAAAATATATATCAGAATAATTTACCATGAAGTTTACAGGTGCAAATATGTGGGATAAAATTTCACAAAATATCAGACAAGTCACCTATAGAAACCAGATCAAACAGGACTTCATATCGCATTAACAACAGAAAATATTTGAATACACACAAACTTTCATTTATAAAGAGAATCAAGGCTTTTTGTATGGTTTTTTAATGTCCAATTATGAGTGTGGGAGTCGGACAAGATAAGTACTTGTGCAAAATAAACTTGTTCCCATGGCCATGTAGCATTTGCCTGTTCAACACTACAGTGAATCAATATAACAATTAAGATCATTTGCCTGTTCAACACCACAGTGAATCAGAATAACAATTAAGATCATTTGATTTTATCAAATAATGATCAAATGTTAATTTAATATCAGCATAACATCCTAATGACATAAATTTGCAATGTTATAGAAAAATTTAAAATTTAACCTTCGACATGTAATCCAAGTGCTTTGATGATATGCTGACTGAAGTTTCGATAATGAAAATAAAGAACACAATTGGAACTAATTTGGGGATAATTGGATCTTCATAGTTTTCAAATTTCTTAAAAGTGCTTGGTGCCCTTTGGCTGAATGTTGCAATATTACAAATTACTCATAAAAACAAGTGTGAAAGAAAAGCATAAGCAGATGAGCTTACATTTTGAGATTAAACCGACGTTACTTAAACATCTAATTATCCCAAATTAGTGCCAATCGTGTTGTATGTGGAAAGATAAACCGTGGTAATTGCATTATTGCATTTATACTTTAGTTTACTTTATCGCTGTTAGCAAATTAAAAATGGTATTTACACGTATTTTATGCAATGAGAAAAAATAGTGTCCGTTGGCAGCATAATTCCACGGCTGAAATGTCAATTTTAATCTAATTTAAGGGAACATATGCAATAATAACAGAACAACAAAAACTCAGCATATGATCTGTGGGTTACAGAAGTCATTTGCACTTGTTCGTGAAAGACAACTGTAGAATATTGGTATGTCACTCATGAAAATAACTTCTATACCCCACAGATCATTCGATGAGATAGTAGCGTTCTGTCACGGAAAGAGTATCCCCTCCAGCCTTCATTATCTAAACAGCAGAGTGGAAAATCTCTGTGGAGAAGTGGAGAATGGTGAGGGAGAAGAACACAGCCAGACAGTACTACTATGGTACACTGTCAAAGAACTAGGACGATCACAGTATGGAGACATTCAATGATATGACGTCTCCTTCGATATACGTTTTTGCCCAGATGATAGGCTGATTTTGAGTCGTAGAACTAACTACATACCGAATCAGCCTCTTTCTAATGTATATTTGCAAAAACTTGAGAATTTTGCTTCTCTTAATACTCTTTCCATGCTGTCACCCCTCCATGGAAAAATCGTTAAGCTCTCTATACATGTAAGTATTATATACCCGTCCACCTTTTTCAGTTTAACCATTTATTAACCGTGTGACCCATGGCATGTACGTTTTCTTCATTTTCTCAAACAATTAAAAACATTACAATAATTCCAATTTCAACACGTTTATATTTCTAATATGTTTTCTTACTTTTCCAAACACAGAAAAAATTACAATTTCAATCATTCCTCATTCTAAATGCTTCACAAGTATATTTTAGAGTAGTCGTGAGCACATTCTCATAAAAACATGTGTGCCAAGCCTCAAGTGCGTAAAAATGAATAATTAAACAGTTATTGCACCATTAATCATTTAAAACGCAACTTCAGCTTATCATGTAATATTTTTGTTTGAATGTCCTTGTCCGACCTTGTCGGATTTCTTATTTGAAGAAAATGTTGTTTCTTCATTGAAACTCCTTGTTCGTCAGCCACGCGTTCAGGTGCGAAAAATCACTTTTAGATCGATGAAACAAGTTGCATTTACAACCAAGTATTCAGAACGAGAAATACTCTTAATCCCTTTTACAGAAATGCCGTAAGGTGGTCCTCAAGAAAATTTATCCGGACTCTCAAACTTTTATAATACGTTTGTGATATATCTCGAGGTTTTGAAAACGTCTTTGCATGAATGTTAAGACACATAATATGTGTATCCATAAAACTGCAAAAATAGAGGTCAACCATAAAGACTCGAAAAACACACCAACAGGAAATAAAGTCATGACAAATAACATTGAGACTATCCTCAAAGTATTGACATAATAAATAATTACATGAAACCTGCTAAAACTATCAACAATTTCTATTTTTTCTCAAATCCAAAGGTAAACTGCAAAAATACTCGGCTCCTGTAACCTGAAATTACATTTTAAAACATTTTCTTGAAATTTCTATAAAGTGCTCGTATCGGTAATTTTTTCTTGTAGCGAATTTTGCATGATTACCGTTGAATTTAAACTTTATTTCCAATAGAAATCTTTTAAAGTATGAAAGTATGAGCAAGGTATTAAGTATTTAAATTTGGAGGAGCGAACTACTTGATACAATGTCATCGCCGTCAAAGCCGCCTTTTTGCAACCTCATAGCTTGTTGACGTCAGGAAACAAAATGTCCGTGGACTTGTTTTTCGTGTTTTGAAGGTGACTTTAGTACGCACCTGGAATGTGAAAAAATAAACATTTGTTCAAAAACTTTTAAGGACATTTTAAATCATTCTCTTTCATACAAGGTAGGATTTGATGCGCAAATTCGATATCGAGAAGGAAATTACCTAAAATTTACCAATATTATGAAAATCAATGACTGCTACTCCGATGTTAACTACAGGCGAAAAATATGACGGCCAAAACATCACTTAATCTTCTGGCTTCAAAATAAGTCAACACATTGCCAGTAATACATGAATATCTTTTTCTAAAAAAATGAGATTCCAAATATCTGTCACCGAGGCACTTTCTACGTAAAAATAAAGAAGCTAAGCCAAGGCACTCTCTCTTTTTTGTTTATGATACGACGTGAATAATTTGCGTTTTGTTTAAGGTAGTATGCACCTCGAAAGTGAAAGACTTAAACTTTTGCTCTAACTTTCCTTAACGAATCTTTCAATCATTCTCTTTCAAAATCAAGAATAAAAGTAGGGGGTCACCATGCAAATTTTTGTACTAGAGAAACAAATTACCCAAGATTTACCGATATAAGAAATTCAAAATGGCCGCCATCCCTGTGTTAACTCTATTGAGAAAAATAAAATTTTCGAATTCGAAAACTAAGCCGGTAAAAAGTTTTCTTTCACCAAGAGCTTTAAAATGAACCCCCACATGTGGTACATCAGAAGAGAATTGTAAAAGTTTGAGAGTCCGAATGTCTGTCCCCGAGGTGCGTTCTACCTTAAGCCGTTTGTTTGCGTTGTTGGGAACGCATATCACGGCGGGACTTCTCGTCTAAATCTATTGTAACTTACTTTGATCACACAGAATCCCCAAGCTTGAATCTCAGGCCTCCTTGAAAGTCCTTTAGAAAGAAATTGAGTCTTGGAGACTCCTGAAAATTTATAAGCTGCCGCCCACTATTTTAGAAATAGTGAAATAATCGGTCGTGATATCCGTCGAAGTCATATGAAATATGATATACAATGATATGTCACAAACATGATAGCTGGGAAAAGGTTTTAGAAAACGGCTTTGAACATTGCTGGAAAAGTCCTTGATAATCCTTGAATATTAAGTTACTTTGAGTATGGTTTCTATACATAGAGGGGCCTTCAACTGTTTCAACTCATGGCCGATCTTAATGTTTATCCAGCAATTCAATTTAATGTGTTCTCCAATTTTCATTAAATGCATACCCAAGTTTCCCAGGCAATGAAGCTAAAATTGTGTCATGATATTGTCTTGAGTGGTGTTTGTTCTATCACACATGGGTTGCCCCGTTCACAAATGTTGCTTGTGCTTTCTAAAGAGTAGAGTTCAGCGATAGGTTTTTGACCCCTATTTTTTCAATTTAGTCCCATCGATTGACAGGACTTTGTAATTTTGTGAGTTTTTGCTCGTTGTTTCGCAAAAAAAAGGCACTCAAGTGATGTTTGGGGATTGCTTTTGCTTGTGGGGTTAACGCCGAAGTATGTTTTATATCCGAATATTTTATTTTCATGAGAATCCTCATAAGATATGAGTCTTCGCAGGTCCGTTATAAGCTTTGTAATTTGCACTGTTGCATGACGTAGATCGTGTTTTAACGTGACACGAGGGTCTCATTTGGACCTGACAACGCAACACGTGTCCTTGAATTAACTGATTTCTGCCTACACGATGGTAAGTCAGCAAAAACATAAAAAAACGGAGAGAGTCAGTTGTCGTCACTCGACGGACTTGCTCGTCATGTCGTTTACTAGACACCTATCGTTCGTTCACTTTCTATAAATTATTGTTTGCTGCAACAACAACAAAAATTCGCCGTTGCTAATGAATAAAAACGAAATAATAATCTTTCCTCTATATTCAACGCGAATATGGTGATAATATTGAATGTAATTAAATTTAGTGTTAAATTTTAAAGATATTTCGCATTGTATTTTGTCCAACAAATTTAATTAAACGAAAAAAACTCTTTCCTATAATAGTAATCTATTCAATGATACATGAAACCATCGCCAAAATGAATTGATGGTCATGACCATTAATTCATTTTCGCAATGGTTTCATGTCTCGTGTCTCAAACCTTGATCGAATACACGCAGGGTCACCCATTCATTCAGTATCTTTCAACATGTCAAACAACATAAATAGTATCTCGTATCAAACAAAATTCATGAAAAAATGGCCGACTTTGTCCCTTTAACCTGTTGCAATATTGTACCATTTAACCTGTTTACTCAGATTTTGTGTTGAGCTGGGTTGATCTCGTTTGAGCTAGGTAGTTCAGCTAAGATTTACGACACGGCTATTTCATGGTTTACGACACGGGCATCGCTTTGTCGGGCCGATTGTCTGTCAGCTGACGAGGTCATTTAGAACTATCGACACGGGCATGGCTTTGTAGGTCCGATTGTCTGTCAGGTGTAGAGGCCATTGGAACGATAAGCCCACAAAGAGCTGTGACAACGTCCATATCATGTAATGTAAGCAACTTATTCACGTTCCAAAATGAATGTAGAGTTGTAGATCGAAGTGATTTTAAATCTATTAAATTACAAAATCTCTTTTACGTAGAGTTGACGGAGTAGCACTTGACACATCAATAGGTGTCATAGGCCAAGGAGGTATTGAATTATTTGATACTTAGTCAGGGGTTAAATGTCGTTCCGTGTGTTTTGAAAGAAGATTTTTGCCAACCTAGCTCCACTTATTGCTTGATGGTCAAAGTTTCCAAGAAACGTCGTTGGCAGTTTTTTACGACCTTGAAGATCGTATCATGGTAGTTGTCATGAAATGGCAAAAAACTGCATATGCAATGCTATTCCAATTCTTTTTACACCAAATTATCAACAATATTATTATTGGGAACATATATTATGATAATGAACATTCCTTTGCATCTTTTTCGTTTAAAGTTGTAGAGAAAAACTACTTTGTGCATAAAATAACTACAGTTAGCCAATTCAAGATAGTAGGGAAGTTCTTATTTCTGTGGAAAGATCTTTTAAGGTGGAGCTTTTTTCAAAGGAATATTTCTCATCTAAGATGACAAGGAAACCACTCCTCTGTACTATATATTTTCAAAAAGCAGAGAATCTAAAGTTTACTATGGTAGCAACAATTTACTCGAAGGATGAAGGGGTTTGTGGTAAAAACCCCAATTTCTGTATCAATGATAATAATTAATTTAAGTCAAAAAGATGTTATTTTCTGAAATGTAATATTTCACTTGAAACAAGAGTATATGTAAAAGACCCAACTATTTATTTTTCATTATCTATCCTTCTTCTAAAATGGCATGGATTGAAAGACCGACACTCAAAAAAAGCAATTAAAGCATAATTAGCAAAGTTCAAATGCCTCTTATTAAAAATGTAAGAACTTTATTGCTAAACAGAATAAGAGTTTTGTTATATATCATTTAGAGACCATAATGTGAAAATTTTAGAAAATTTGGGTGCAGCGCCATTGAATGTTCAAAAATCAAGAACAGTAAACAGCTTGAGTAGATACGTTGAGAATTATCGCTTTCTTTAAAAGGTCGATTTCAATACATTATCTGTAACCTACGGAAATTTGAGTTTTAGTCTGAGAAGTCATGTGATCAACAGAAATAAAACAACGGAAATTCAGGGAGAATAAATACTAATATGATAAAAACCAAATAAGTTTCATTGTCGACAAGTGTTTTTTTCTGTCTGTCTTTCTCTTACCTATACGCTCTGCTCACTTGAGACGTGACGGACTGCGCACTGTGTCAGATATGCATTTGCGCGCGTGACATACATCCGTTGTGGGATTATCATGCTTGACTCGATAATCCTGCAGACGTCGACTCGATAAACCTGCAAAATATTCAGGTCACGCGCGGAAGCAAGAGTTTACCGAAAGAGGGCGCATCTTACTATGCACCACACACAAACGTCTCAAGCGAGCAGAGCGTATAGGTGAGAGAAAGGCAGACAGAAAAAAACTTGTACACAACGAAACTTATTTGGTTCTTTTCATATTAGTATTTATTGTCCCTGAATAAATCCCTGTGATCAATGTTCTCAAAACGGGAAGTTTTTTCCGGTATGATAAAGAGCTATATTTGTAACATTCTAATCATATATTTCTCTCAGAGGAGGAGGACAATTCTGACAACAATTTTCATCAGCCCTATAGTATCACATTTCAATACATGACATTGTATTCGTCTTGAAAGAGCAGATATTGGATGTACATATATTTAGTTTATAACTTTTGCTCGAACTTTCTTCAAGCAAACTTTCAACCATTCTCCTTCAAAGTTAAAAATAAAAATCGGGGATCAACGTGCAAATTTTTGTACTAGAGAAACAAATCACCCATCATTTACCTATATTTGAAATTCAAAATGGGCACCGTGTCTGTATTATCTCCTATGAAAAATAAAATTCCGATTTTCACAAAACTAAGCTGATGAAACTGTATTTACTCCAAGTAATTCCCCAATTGCCAGTACTCATATTCAACAATTCCAACTTAACTGAGTCTGTTTGCTAAGTAAACAAATGACCTTGAACTTGACCTTGACCAGTACTGTCAAATTCATGGAGCCCTCGCAAATATATGATCATTATCGTACGCCGTACATGAACTTAATCAGAGCAATTGACACGTAGTAAAACCGGGCTTCAGAAACATTTTGTTGACAGTTTATTTTGGAATATAATTTTTTTGTTTAAAAAAAATTGAAACCGAGCTTGCCCCCTTTTAAAATGACATACTTAAAATGTTGAGCGCTATCGTATATGACAGAAACACGTCCCCTTCATATCAAATACTTTGAAACAAACAGCATATATATGGTTTTTTTGCATGAAATGTTTACATGTTATATATTGATGACATGTAAGTATCGGAAGAATTAATTCTTTTAAACGCCGTCTTTAAATCAAGTCACTTCCTACTGTGTCGGGGATATTATCTGCAGTGCCTCTAATATACTTTGCAAACCTACAATTGTGCAACAAGAAGACACAAAATTAATATTATTTTGTCACAGGAGAAATCATGGTTCTAATCATCAATAAAATAGCTTAGTCGTATTATATGTAATAATGATATTTTTCCTTCATTTATATCAGCGTTTTTATAGAATATTATTTGAAAGAGAATTGGAATTTGTTGATACACTGCCGTTCTATATAGCAATGGTTCTCGGTAACCGTTAGGATTCACCTAAATAAAATTATTGTTGTAAGTAAGGAATTGTCCGGGCTATTAAACGATTTTGTTATTTTGTGTAGGAAAGTGATTCATAACTGTAAGCTTTAGAAGGTCATACTAATTTTCAAAACGAAAGAATATATATTAAATGCATGAAAAAGTTAGGAATGATATTATCTGAAAGACAAGGCTATACTAAGACAATCTGAAAAACGGAGATTTTACTATGTAGGTGTTCTTTGTAGTCCTGAAGCTGAGTATGGCCCGCAGTTACATTATCTGTAATACGTGAAGCTTTTGTTTTGCTTTTCTGTTCATGATGTGTTTTCGTTTTTGTGTCTATTTCTCATATACCATACTAACAACGATGCATTAGATACTATTTGTTCACAGACAAAGACTCTGGCTTTTTAAACTCACGTTGGAGACAGGTAAAGTTTTTGACAGGGGCAGACATTATTTTTTCCGTTCTTTGTTCAATAAAACGTATTAACTATTCCCTGTCCTTGATACTTTATATAAGAACTTTGTCTCTGGCTACCTCAAGTAGCTTCATTATGCAAATTTTTACCCGTCGTCATGTCAATTTGTAAGAATATAGTAAACACCTATTGCCTGGTCATGAGGGCTATAGCGACCGTCTATTACCCCGAGGGGCCGTGTGTTACCAGAAACACATCGCTATTCCCCAAGGCCGTAGGCCGAGGGGTATAGCGATGTGTTTCTGGTAACACACGCCCACGAGGGGAAATAGACGAGCGCTATAGCCCGAATAAAGACCAGGCTATAGGTGTTTTATAACACACCAAATGCTCATGTTGTATTGTTATATAGTTTTTAATGTGTTTTGATATTTTGCACCGCAACAATCCATTGTGACAAGTTTACTGGACGATGTTTCCATAGCGCTTTCAGTTGTACGTGGTACCACTTTCTTTCAAAAAATATTGTAAGCATACCCAGTGACATCCTTAGTTGCACCTTAATCTTTTCCGTCGATGAGCTATTCCAGTTCCTATGCTGTTGGAATGTTGGAAAATCTGTTTCAGAGAATGTGTCGTCACCTATCCGGGACGCACATCACGTTCCAGTCAGCCGCCATTGTTGCAAAGCTGCAGACGACACTACGGTCACGTGACCGGGCACTTTTCCAAATTTGGTCCGAACTTTTTCCCTAGGGAAATAGCTTTTCAAAAAATACCCTCTGACGTCACTTGTGTCGATTTGGTGGGAACTAGACGTATCTATTTTTTCGTCACGTGACGTATTCTGGCGAATCGCGACACGGAATGAGCATGTGGCGTGTTATAATCTAATCTATATATCTGCGTAAACGTTACTGTTATTGGGTCTTACTGTACAATAGGTGACGAAGTATTTAGAGCAAGAATGGATCGAACAGTCACACAAGGTTTGCCTAGCAATATATTTTGAAACCCCAATCTGTTCCAGCGTGATTTGTGATGACATTCATGCAAACTTTCCTCTTCTGTGTGCATCGCAGTAAGAGGACGGCTATGATTATGTTACTAGCGCCCTCTAACACAAATGCAATCTTTAGTGTTGTTCAGTGCATAAAATATTTCTCCAGAAGTTGTTCATGAAGAAGTTTGAGAAGTTGAAATTTGTGGGACAACTGCTATGTATGTAGATAAACTATAATTCGCCAAGGAAGGACTTTGTTCAAAAATCGTAGAAGGATATCATCCGTCATTTCCTCCCAGGGAGACATGTTCGCAAACATACCAGGGAAGAGGTCGCATTTTAAATTTGTAAATATTTTAATATGTTGTTCAGAGATTCAAAACACTTTTCACAATAATTCTATGAGAGTCAGAATAGAGGTCGCATTTTAAATTTGTTAATATTTAATATTATCATATACCCATGCCCGTATTGCTACATCATAGTGACGTTCAACGTAAAATATCAGCCGTGATATTTCACGGTAAACGTCGAGATATGCACGATGAACGTCATCAGTTTTAGAGTTTTCTCGAACTACATTAGCAGTTTGTTGGTAAACAATGTAAACAACCAAATGGCTGCCGCTCCCCGCCTGCGAAGCGATGTCGCCGACGTAAAAACTTGAAGGGCTTCGAGGAACACGGGTATTTCCTGTATTTCTGGTTGCAAAATACGGAAATGTCACGTTGAGTCTTGAAATGTTTTCCCATGGTATTGTTTTGGTCAAGTTCTAGCAAACATTCTGCCGTTCTCACGGCGCCGGCACTGTGCACGGTCTCCACCGAACAGATAGTGAGCGCGTGGCGTGACAGCGATGTCGCGCGCGCGACGACTGTTGACATGACAACTCTAAAGGTAAACTAACAAAATGGCGTCCCCTCTCCGCGCGAGCTCCGTGCCGGATCGAAATCAGGATAGATTTAAAGCTGAGCAGTTTTTGTAATAGCATATTGCACCTTAAAATGTTCCTTCTGTATGACGATTTTTGTATCCCGGTGTCTTTCTTCTAGGGTTTCATTGAGATGTGGGGGGCGTGATGTTGACATCTTCGTCGTATACTTTATGAATGAAGCCTGTGCACATAAACACTCTGATATTTATGCGCAAGGCGTAATAAAGTAAAGCCTAAAAATTGAAGGTTTTTCGTTCTATTAGTAAAAATTCCCTAAAATTATGGGCATGGGTATATGATAAATCGGTTATTACCCAATATCGCCTGTTCCTTGTGTCGTATCAGCATTCGTGTCATTTGTGCTGCGTCAGACACTCGACTTCGTCTCGTGTCTGACGCAGCACAAATGACACGAATGCTGATACGACACAGGAACAGGCGGTATTGGGTAATAACCTCTAATTATACACCTCTATATGGTGTGGGAAACGTTTAGTAGTTCCCCACACCATATAGAGGGCGTTTCTTTTTTCTTAACCATTGCTGTCTTTTCTTCACATATTGTGGAGCACGCGATGTCTTTATATCTCACACAAGCTGCAGAGTCTCGTAAAAGTAATACTGTCTCATGAGAGCAGATAAAAGTAATATGCCCATCGAAAATGAAAGACAGACCTTTGCTCAAACTTTCAACCATTCTCTTCCCAAATCGACAAATAAAAATCGTGGGTCACCGTGCAAAGTTTGGAACTAGTGAAACAAATTACCCAACATTTTGAGATATTTGAAATTCAAAATGGCAGCCACTCTTGTGTTAACTCTATGGGGGATTTAAATTTTGGATTTTCGAAAAACTAAGACAGTCAAAGTTTTTCCTTCTCCAAGAGCTTAAAATGAGCCCCTACAAATCATATTCCAGAAAACAATTATAGAAATTTGAGAGTCCGACTATCTGTCCCCGGGCGCGTTCTACCAACTGCCATGTGTTTGTTTTTTGGGTAGAATGCAGATACTATAGGAAGTAATTAACATTTCTTGAGATTGTCGGGGTTACCAACTGCCATGTGTTTGTTTTTTGGGTAGAATGCAGATACTATAGGAAGTAATTAACATTTCTTGAGATTGTCGGGGTTACCAACTGCCATGTGTTTGTTTTTTGGGTAGAATGCAGATACTATAGGAAGTAATTAACATTTCTTGAGATTGTCGGGGTAAGAGTGAAATCTGTTAAATGTTTTATTCACGTCGAAGTACTTAATGTTTTTCTTCTTCGGTGTGATGTTAGTGTAATTGAGGTAATTGTAATTTGCAATGGTAGCCACCCATATGAAATTAGTTTCTCTTGTTATACGAGGTGTACAGCCGTAATCTCGGGTGTGCCTGTAGGCCTAATTTCATAATTCAGCCTAAATTAATTTTATGAGGCCCTGTTGTTTGTGTTGGTTAATAATGTACTATGTGTACCGGACACCGAATTGCAAAGAAAAAGTACATGAACTGTGCAAAGCGATACATAATTTATTCGATATGAATGGCACAGACAACATGAACACTGGCATATGTATATCCATGCCTAGCTAATTTCAAATAAAAATGTACGTGATAAGAGCGAGGGATGACTGAAGATACATATGTATGCAAAAATATTTATAAAGTTTCAGCTGAATATACCGAAAATGAAAATATTGGCATATTGATGCACCATCCTCTGTGATTTTGAGTTCAATGATGTCATTAGTATTGTGTCCTCGAGGGTGGTGAATGCGACACTGCCATGGTACAATTATTACGTGACAAATTGGTTTGAAATTCAACCGAACATTTTGTTGAAGTCGACATTTCCTTTAGTTCCGACATGAAAGGAAATTAGTTGAAGGCGATATTATCAAACTGTAATCCTTTATGAACAATGTTCAACAAGAACTTCAGATTACGGTACACGTGTTTGTTTTGTTCAAAACACTCTTTACTGTTCAATATCTTACCTTTCAAAGATTACGTTCATATAGATTGTATTGTTCAATACCTATATAAGGTTATAAAGTGTGTCTATTTCTTGCTGACACCGTTTCTCTGCTTGCCAGTTTTTCACCGATAACATACTTAATACGTGACTGGTAAGCAAAGGCAGTTTTATACTTTGGAATTTTTGGGTTGGTGTTCTATTAATATACGTTGAAACTGCCACTTTCCATCAACCTACGGAGAGCTTCCTTGGAAACTATGGTGATACGGGACGTGATGTATTTCATGATAATTTAGACGCATCACGCCACTGCTCATCAAAACACGGTTTTGGTTCTCTTTTTAACCACTGACGACGAAAAACCATTCATTTTTTTTCTATGAAGATCTGGGTAGCTATTTAAGTACACTGAATTAAATTGAGACATGGGAGAATTTATTGGCCAAGTGAACCTTTTATGGCCCAATGGCCATGCTTGTTGCCTGAGCCGATAAAAACTACAGCTCGAACTACTTTTCCACGGAAAATATGTCCTTTATATCTCTGTTTGTTTGTTGCATTTTTTATCTTTATTATGATCCCATCGTCATACATTTAAGTTATCAATTGAGCTGATGTGTAATCATCAGCGTTGTTGGCAACATCATCGGCGTTTCCAAGAATTGGTTGCAAACGTAAAATATTCGTCAAGTTGCAGATAAAGTTCCGGATATCATCGTCTTGGCTGTATTTATGCAGCGGCATAGCTAGTAGATCAATGCAAGTGCGATTCCATATTTCGATATGTTCTGTACGGCTTATATTTAACGGTGTGACTAAATGAGGTCGGAGAATATTTCGATTTTTGTCTCTTGTATCCCGTGCCACGATTTTATAGGCTTACCAATAAAATATTATTGCTCGATTATATGGGTCAGAAGGCCCCCGAATCAAGAGATCTCTTCTCAGTGTACATGGATAGATCTGCAGTTGAGGTATTATTGACATTTTCAGTAGTTAATGTTATTACCTGTGAGATTTAAGTCTACGAAAACAAGTTCTTAGTTGACACGCCACGAATCGCCGGTGAAAACCTTAGTTCAGTGAACAAACAATATTCTACGTCATATTGTTTTTCCTATCGCGTCTGCTTTGTCAACAGGAGTGAGCGCCACCAGCAAACGAGTAATTATGTAGATTGGGATACTTCGAATTCTGTGTGGAGGAATTCCTTTCGCATTAAAGTAGATCACTCTGGTTGATACCGTAGCAATTTATGTTTTGACCTGCCGTTTAATAAATTCAAGAACTTATCGCTGATTAAAATTCAACAGCTCCTCTGCTATCAAAAAGAAACCCTAACAAATGGTATCATATTCAACCAGTACTGCGCAGTAGTGTTGCGCAGCTCCTGTTTGCTTCCCGTTAATGACCGATGTGACACCATTTTTAACCATAAACAGGAATAAACACTTTGGTACACAGTTTGGGATTGTATGGCGATTACGCGGTCGTTTTAGTAGTAGGCATTTGTCGGTACACTTTGAAAAAGAATTAAAATTTAAGAGAATGGAGTCCTTCGTAACCAAACACACACTGCTATTATGAGCACCAAAGGCTTTGCTTTCCGTGATTCCATTGATCATACACAAACTCATAAAACCATGTTTAGGATGTAGATATTTGATGTGTTTACATTTTCATTCCGAAACACTCGACAGTAAATTCGCTCCGACAACATCTACTTTCACATAAGTGAATATGTTTCTATGTAAGTAAACGTCTTGAAGCACCTTTTGATTTTGTGGTACTGAACGATTTTTTTAGAAAAAATGTAGGTCTCAAAAGGAGTAAAAAACAAGTGTCGTAACAGTAAAATATTGGCCGACCAGCGGGAGATACAATACTTGTTAAAAGGCAGAGGATAAAAACTGCAATAGTTAACACAAATACAGTAAAATACTGACCGACCAGCGGGAAATAAAACACTTGCAAATAGTCTCTGCGATTTGCAAGTGTTTATTTCCCACTGGTATTTTACTGCATTCATTTTCACTTACTGCAGTTTTATCCCTCTTTTGAGGTCGTTTGTAATTTTTAAAGTGCCGTAATACCTGCAAGTGGAAAAGTAATTTGCGTCCACCTCCCTGAGGTGAGGTAATTCGAAATAAGATGAAGCGTCAGCTAGGAGTGCCAAGGGTTGATCTTGATATTTTCATTATTAGTGGACCTTTATAAAGGTACAAATGTTTGGTGAACCAGCTTTAGATATAGTGCAATGCTTTCTACTTATTGATAGAGTTTTGCGTAAAAGCCAAGGGATGACATTTGCTTACATTTATTGGGAAATAAATTACTTCGTGTAGTTTAAGAGTTCCGTGATACTGCTTCCAAGCGTAAACAGTTTTGACTGTTATGTCTTTACTAGGTGACTAGGTGCCATACGTTTTGAATTCCAATCCATTTGAGAAAGTAGTGAATTTTCAATATTATCATCGAAGAATTGGAAATTATTATGTGTAATGAATAATAATTTATTTAATTCAAGGAAAAGGAGAACAAGCGACAAAGAATTCATCGAGCGCTGCAATGTAAAAAGTCCTAAATTCTAAAACAATGACGCAATGTGTCGCGTAAAGTTCCATAAACTTTTCCTTCTCGGACTTAAAGTGTGAGTCCTGCCACATTTTGAGAATTTTTCGTTTGACTTGGGGCATATACTTTAGTTCTGGTTGTCAATGAAATTGGTATTAATAAAACAAACATTTACACACAAACTGAAGCTTATTTGAGCGGTTTTTAGACGGTTGTATTATGTTATTTCGACGAAAACACGGGAAAAGTTGCACTTTTCGATTTCAATCATGGTGACATTTTCCGGAAATTGCCGAGCTCGCCCCGTTTTGGCGCAAGTAGCTGTGACGTCACTAATAGAATGGGTGATGGTGACTTCGTGCATTGACTATGGAGATAGTGATAATTTCATGAGTGAAAGCAGTGCAACTGAGAATATCATCGTCACAGAAGATATGACAAAGCTGTTCAGAATTTACAGGCCTGCAAATTTTAACAGTCGGAACCTTAACCTAAACGAGAACAAGAGCGGAACTCTTGTTGACCGTCGCGTCAGTGACAAGCCCACCGTGACCACAGTCAAACACACCAGTGCACTACAGTACACACAACCGCAAGCTAACAAAATATAAATATAAGTCTGGAGTTGCCATCCCACCTTATTATTACTTCTCAACACAAATTGCCTCGTTCAAAATCTGTATATAAAAATTTGAATTACACCATGACGCTTGTAGATAAGTGTAGTAGAGATCAAGTTGAAAATTGTCCACCGTTCATAACACACATCTTTCCTATCAACAGCTGGAAGTGGAACAGGCTGAGGGTCATGTTAGCAGAAACACCAAAGGTAGTATTCTCGCTGCAAAATCTTCAGTTTGGCGTTATAAAACCTCACATGAACGTTGGCACTTTTAAAAATATGTGACCGTAAAGACATGTCTAGCCAAATTCTCGGGAAGAGATAAATTAAAATTGGCATGATGTAAATATCGGGCACACTGGCACCCGAGGCCGGGCGGCTCAGCCGGCCATTTCTGTGACGGAGTGATCAGCTACGCTTCCGCAGTTTTTTTCTTGATTAAGTGTCAGCGATATAAAGCACAGTGTTCATTGTTTCATGACTGCGAAATTCTCAAAGAAGCTAAAATATTTTAGGGGAGACTTAGTCGAGCAGAAGGGAACAGATGACGACAACGCGACTGCTTCGTCAACAGTATAAACTTCTTTGCCTGCTACACGTTGTGTCACTGTTACTGGCAGCGCCGTGCTGTATTATACACAACCTATCGTTCAGTCTCGCAAAGAGTCAGTCAATCACTACGTAAACTTTTTAGGAATTTAAAATTAGATATCTCCTAACGTTACTAATTATAGAGTCACACATGCATGAGATCTAGTACTTGTATTCATTTATTTATTTACAATCACTTTCGTAAAGCATCTGAATCGGCGATCAGTCTTGGGGGATGTAAACACAGCCATACTTCTCCGCGGCCCCCGCATCCTTGACATGTTTTGGGCAACCTGTCGCAGTCTTGCTGCTGTTCTCGCTCTTGTCCACAGTTGATGATGATACACGCGAAGCTTTCTGGTGACAATGGTCGTACTGGTACGGCATTGCGATTACACAATCGATGTAGTAACTCCAGGTATTAAAGTCTATCTTACCGTACATCTGGCTTCCGAACCGTGTTTATTCTAAGTCACGGCACTCGAAAATGTCCACCGCAGAAAACGCTTGTCTGAATGCCTCTTTTCCGACCCTTTCTTGTAATTTTGTCAAATGCGGCTAATACATCATCCTAAAATGCAATAAACTGACAATGGCTGCAGTTACTTCAGCCACCAAAGGCGTAACTTCTCACCATGTTGAAGCCACAGCGGTAAGCATTCGCTATGGCCGAGGTGAACACACTCACTCGTACATTCTATTAGTTACGTCATTTCCGGCGGCAATGCCCGCGAATTCCGAAACGACCCGAATGGCAGCTAACTTCAAAGTCGCACAACATATTGCATTTTTATAATATTTAACCGCGTTTTTTCATTGAGGTGATGCATTTATTTGATAAAGTAGGGGTGGCAAAATCATATAGCATGGCTCATTTTAAGCAAAATTAACTTTGAATTTATGCGGGACATACACTTTAAATATTTGCAACTCAAGTATTTGCAAAATGCTTAAAATATTATCGCCAAAAGACACAGACTTTGAAAAGTAATAACTACCGGCTATTGCAAGATTGTCAAAGCGGTCTGTGTATTTTTAAAAGATCAAATTCTTATACATTCAATTGTCGTGTACAAGGTTACTTCGTACACATAAGCTTGAGGGAATAAGGAACATTGTCTGCTTTGTGAGCTTTCAGGATGTACGCCTGAAAGACTGCAGAGCACTGGGCCTCTGCCATTGGGTGAAGTCTTAAGTCTCGTGGGAGTACTTTTGGGAGTGAGGAATATTTCATGCTTTTAAGAGCTTACAGGGTTTGTACCTGAAATACCATGGAGTTCTCATTCTCTGAGGTTGGGTGATTTCTGATATAGTTTTCGTGTGTATAAATAGCTGAGGACAACTTCATCTTAATGTATCCTTCTTTCGCAAATTATATGTAGGAATGCAGATGAAATCTTTTTTTCTACGGTGCTAGTATTTTATCCAGGCTATCCTGTAGGGATAGTTAGATACAGGAAAAATTTAACAGAAGACTTTGTTTTCTTTTTAATATCGTATTAATTTCACGAGAAGGTTGAAAGGAGGGTACCTCTCACGTATTTTCAGTATATCTGTGTATAAAGATGCTCTCATGTGTGGAGAGGCACATATGATGTATATCAACGGCAACATAAAATAAAATTGATCTTTTCAATTTACGGCAGTTCTCGCTTCGAAAGTGAAAGACTTATACCTGTACTCAAAATTTCCTGAATGAAACTTGCAACCATTCTCTTACCAAATCAACAATAAAAATCGAGGGTCACCGTGCAAAGTTTGGAACTAGCGAAACAAATTACCCAACATTTTTCAATATTTGAAATTCAAAATGGCCGCCATCAGTCACCTAAATGTAACATTACCTCGATGACTCGAGACGTAAGTGCAATAGACCTGCTTTGAAAGAAATTACTGGTTCAAGTCATATCTTTTAGACAAAACTTAACCTGGTGTGGCCAGTCCTCCGGTGTTCCGCAATGCCCACTTCTTTGACCGATCCATTTTGACAAGAATACCCAGCCCCTCTCCGATCACCTATAAATTGATCAATCTATAAACCCTTTACTGTAACTTTGCATGTTGGATACTCTGATATATATATATTATATATATATATATATATATATAAATATATATATATATATATATATATATATATATGGATATTTATATATGGAGATTAATTATTGGCATATATATAGAGAGAGAGATGAAGAGAGAGAGAGAGAGAGAGAGAGAGAGAGAGAGAGAGAGAGAGAGAGAGAGAGAGAGAGAGAGAGAGAGAGAGAGAGAGAGAGAGAGAGAGAGAGAGAGATTAATTATTGGCCAGCATCAAAGCCAGTCTCAAATTCATATCCATGTTAGCATTACCACCAGACCGAAAGGCAAAATGTCAATCAGACCTGCAAGCAAGCCGGTCTCATGACAAATTCTCCAACTGAACCTATCGCTTTTTAATACTCTAGGCCTACATCATTTATCACCTGTTCAGGGCATATGGCCCATCTCCAGCAAGTGAAGCTGCCAGAGGCAATGCTGTTAGGTCTACCTTGGACTCCATTTGATTTTCACTGGCTCGTACGTGTAGCCAGAGTCATCCTTATCAGCCATCAAGTTCTTACCTTCCACCTGCCCTTGCCAGCCAGAGTAATCCACACAAGATGGCTTTTAAACAAAACAGTATGGTAGATGAATAATACACTGGGCATGTTTAATGCTTATGCTCATCTCAAAGCTAATATATATTCACCTTCCCGCACATTGCAGGTATTTAAAGTATTACATACCAACATACACGCCTTCATGCTATTACACTGTGGGTGACTGTATTTAAATCTGCAATGAGATTAATTATGCATTGCTGGCATTTCTAGTAGTGTTAAACACAGGGATATTGATAGGTAGACATCAAAACAGGTCTAATAATCAGTATCATTCAAGGAACATAAATATAAATACCAGATCAAAGAACAAATTGACAATGACAACAACAATGGGGTCATCTTGAACCACTAGTTAGTGGTGGTACTAGGTGTCCAGAATGAGTAATCGTACCCTGCTACTTTAATTTGCTACACCCGTCACAATTTACCTACAGTGACAAATTTAATCTAGTACAAATACCAGTCCATTAGTGCTGTGAGTAAAATCTAGGTATGCTATCACTTAAACTTTGAGAAACAGATACGTCATATTTTGATACAACATCTCCATATCTACCATGAAAACTTCTTAAATGATTTCACTAATCTACTTTCCAAGAATCCCTGCCTCACCAGCCTATATGGTGATAGGTTCTTTCTCACTCGAAAGTCTTCATATGAGTTACAAGCTCTACCTTATCTAAGGACTTGTGAAGCGTATACTTTATAAGCTGGAGCAGCTCAGGTGGTATATTACTTGACAAAAAGGGAAGTTTATGATTTCAAAATTGAAATCATCCTCTTGGTCATACCGTGCTAATTCTCAGGTCACAGGGTAAAACGTTGTTCATGTGAGTGCAGTATTTATGCACAGGGGAAACAGAGTTTAGGCTAGCATAGCCTGCCTTCCTTTCTTAGCTAATTGGTCGAAGTAAAACTACATGCAGGACCTAGGCACTGGCGTTGAAAGAATCAGGATAACTTGAAAACATTTATCAAACTTATAATCACAACCCCGACGGAGTGCTGTGTGCAAATTACAAGGAACTTCTGAAGTTCTTGACAATGTGCAGACTTATGTGAGACTTGTCCCAGTACCTATAAAAACGACTGCCGTCAGTAATAACAAAGTAAACACCCAAGTCATGCTGGGGGCGCTGTACAGGCAAGCACTGTTGCACTCCTTTCCTTGCTGACAAAACCGCCTCTCATAAATTTGTTCTGTTTTTATTGTGGATTTTGATGTGTTAGACTCTTATTTTTCACACAGAGATTGAAGATTAAACTTGAATCATGTGTTTGAGGACAGGCTTGTTGTACTTCGTAACTTTATTCGTCTCAGAGGGCGTCACACGTGGCTCACTTCAGACATGCGCTGTAGACCTACGCTTCTGCTGCTATGTGACCGAGAAAAGCTTAAAGCCCCCACTCAATTATCAGATTTATCTAATATAAATATTATTTCCTTGATAAAATATTCAATGGAAAACAAAAGAATGACAAACTGTTAATGGGCTGTTGACACATTCACTAATGCGAGAACCTGGGATTGAGAAGGGCGCCTTTAAGAAACTTTGCACTCGTCAAACTTTGTATTCGTATCAGAAATGCCATGATTCCAAGGCTGTAAAGGTCACCAGCGAGGAAAACGTACATTTTATGTTTAAATTAATAATAATAAAAAGTTAATTTCCTGTTTTAAATTTTCGCATTCTATATGATGCCCTCTTTGCACGGATATACACCAATTCATATTTGGCCTGTTTAGGCAAACATCTCCAAGACTTTTTAATTATATTATATCTTTCTGCCTTACTGAGAGTCTCGTTCATTGAGACCCATGTCTATATAATGTAGCTTTTCTGTCAATTGATATCAGTCACTGTCAACAGTTTGTCACGTAGTTACTTCAGTGCGCACACCTTTGGATTTTAGCAACAACAGTAAATCAAACTTCACTCAAGTTAATGATCGTAATCTGGCTCTTCGCTCACTAACTAGATACCAATCATGGTAGAACAAGGCATGGCAGTACCAACTACAGATGATGAAAGTAAGTACACTCAGACTGAAATTATTCAAACTTCAATACTGTTTGCGGTTCAAAAGACAGAACTTGAAATTGTCAAAATAGAAGCTGAGAACAGCCTTAAACTACGTAGATCAGAGCAGATGCCTTAACTTACAGAGAAAGTGAGAGATGGTATATTATGTGATCTTGCAAAATGATTTTGGCGATTATATATTAATCATTTCTCGCCCCATGTTGCTCATCCGGAGATGTTTGACAAGGATTCTCTTGAATCCTCAACACATTTGTGGAAGAGATTACGGCAAAATGCACTAAATGCTGGAAATATATGGTCAGATACGGGCGATATCACAAACATTGTGAGGATATTTTGAAAGGTTTTGAAAACATGAACTCAAGTGTTGACAGAGATACAACGCTGTACTCGCGCTTTACAAAGTCAACCACGTCCTCTCAATCAAGGTCATTTAAGCGATCTGTTTCATCGAGTACTTCATGTACACGAAAGGCTGCTGCTATCAAAGCAGCTACTCTTGAAACATTGAAGCAGACCTGATAGCGAGGGAGGAGAAAGATGCCATAGAAGAAGAATTACAACAACTACAGCTCAAAGAAGCTCACCAAGCTGAAGTGGAACTAGAAGAGAATGCGCGTAAGGTGGCTGGGGAAAGGAAACAGACTGAGGCAGAACTTGTTGAGAACAAATACAAGCAGAAGCAGAGGCAAAAGCGCACGACAAGGGAGTTAGAACGACAGAGGATAGCAAGATATTAAACTTCGCATCGAGGTCGCAGCCTGTGATAAAAACAAAGTGTTTGATAGCTTGCCTGTCATGTAGCCAGTCCCACCGATTGCATCAGCGATTGTGCCAAGAACATCGGCGCCAGAGCTAGCAGCTACGATTCCTACACGTTCTATGAAGACTTAACCAATGAGCCAGGCAGCAAACACATGCACATTACCTCCACCAGTGGTTGTAATTATTGAGTCTGCCAAGCCAACATTGTCAATTTATACGAGCATAAGCAACAAGATCGTTTATCCCATCAAAGAGGGAAACAGCAACATACAACAGCAAACAAGGATACGACTGCCAATACTTGAACCACCAGTATTCACATAAGAACCGTTATCCTACTAAGATTGGCCATCATCCTTAACCACTTTGGTAAAATCATTTGGTATAGCATCGCTTGAAAGAATTCACTTAACTATATGAAAAAATATTAAGGAGGCCTAGCAGCCAAAGAGGCCGTCGGATGGTTCTTTCTCCGTAGAATCGAACAAGCACATGAAGAAGCAAACAGCTGTTCTATAGGAAAGGTACGTAAACCCATTTTTTCAGAAACATAATTGAAACCTTGCAGAGAATTTCAGGCAAAGTAACGAAGGCATTACGGAAATTTTCAGGCTAACTCAAGAAGTGTCAAGTAGCCATGAAAGATATCCCAGACCTAACAGTCTTGAATGATGTACGAGAAACAGAAAAATGCTCCAGATGTCACCCGATTGGCTTGTTATCGACTGGCAAGGATAAACAAATAACTTCAATCGGTGCAACCAGAAAGCTGACATCAGGTATGCACTCTTTATCCGCTACATCAAAAGCCAACAACAGCAGATGTAGAATCATGTCATTTCCGTAAGGAAGGCTCGCACACTTTCCACGAATTTTAAACATTTGCCCCAAAGCCCGCACCAGACATTCATGAGTTTTCTCAAGAAAGGCGTATATTGCTTTGGTTGCTTTGGTGCTGCTTGGTCACCGATCAAAGAACTGCCCTGCTCGCTATAAGTGTAAGAAGTGCGGTTACGGTAATGGTAAGAGGCATCCCACTAGTTTGCACAGTGACGAGAAAATGTTCTTTCCCAAGACAAAGCCTCGCATGAATGAAGAGAATGATGTTGCTCAGGTTTAAGACCCTGAAAAGGAGGGCAATAGTGAAACAAAGAAAGCTAACGGTTGTGGAGTTATTCACTGCATCCTGAAGGAAAACCCATTTCGTCAATGATTGCCCTTGTGTGGATTTCGAGCCATAAGGAACCAAATAGAGAGATATTAGTGTATGGAATGTTAAATACTCTGTCAGATACTACATTCGTACTTGATCACATTGGAGAACAGCAATATACACGGTAACAGCAGCAGCTTATCTTAGATTGACTAGGATGACAACAAGCAATAGAGTCGGTAATGTCGCATCGGTATTACCAGTGTCGACTATACATTCGTACCTAAGAGTTTGCAGATTCATCTCAAGCACTGTGATATTATTGGCAACGGCATATTCTCTAGAGTATGTTCCAGCAGAAAAATCACGTATTGCCACTCCTTATGTGAATGGCCTCATCGCAGACATATCGCAAATCTTGTGTAGCCATTACAGAATTGTGAAGTAGGTCTACTGATTGGTTATGATTGTCTACAGGACCTGGCATATCGCAACTACATCCAAGGGAATGGCAATCCGCCAATTTTAAGAGAGACAGGGGTGGAGCACCGTAGGACAGCTAACACAGACAGAAGACAGTAAAGATGTTTTCAGCGTAACTCATTGAATTCTTACGAAGATGATAACCGATAACATGCAACCCAGTGTCAACAGTGAGAAAAAGTGTAAAACAAAAGGAGAATCTACCAGGGGATGCAGTGCAATGCATTTTAGAAGTCAGAAAAGGAATTATTCGTCGACCCTTCAGACATTGTGAAAACACTCGAATCAGACTTCCACGACACCAGAGCTGAAGATGTTACCATGTCACAGGAAGACATTCGTTTCCCTATGATTTCCTGAGAATTGTATCTCCTGGGAGACCGATGTTTTCTATACCATGCCACTTCCATTAAAAAAGACGAAACAATGCTTCTAAATAACAGGTCTATGGTAAAACAACGACTGCAGTACCTTTGACATTGATCAAAGTCAACTTCTAAGTATGACTATACATAATTTATGCAAGATATCATCACAGGGAGAGATGCTGAGTTAGTTGATACAACCCTAAAAAGCAGACAAGATTCGTGTGATAATCAACTGCAGTGCCCGATTTAAGGGAACTATCCTCCAGGACCATTTACTGTAGGGACCAGACCATTTGACCCCCTTATTGGTGTACGGCCGATTTTGAAAAGATATGTGCTTGTCATGTGTGATAATGAATAATGTTAGAGTAAACAAAGATTATAGAACTTATGCAAATAGTTATGAAGTACTTACAGTGAGTATTAGAAAGGGTGAGTATTCAGAGAAAGTGGTGGACACACATGAGTGTTTACTCCTCACAGCAAAGGCGAGGTATGGTTTATCTCATATGTTGGATTGTATTAGAATTTTAAGTAGTATTTATTGATTATATTTGCAAACGAACAAACAAAATAACAAACAAATAAACACCGTTCTTATTGACAAATATGAACACAAATACAACTCTTTTTGGTTCGTTGTTGTCTATGGAAATATAATCGTACCTAACAAATAAACAAACTCCCACAAACAAACACACACACAAGGTGCCTGAACCCCCTGTGTTCTGATCACTCTTTGCGCTTTGCCAATGTTACATGTCCAAGAAAACAGAATTCAACTCCTGATCAATAACAGTGCTTGTCATATGTCAAACAGATCGGAAAAATATTTTCGCCCAAATTAAAATGTAACCCCATGGTGAAGCTCACAGTATGGTGAAGGCCTCACAGCAGACTCTATCAGTGTCCGTGGCCTCCTAAAGCGAGGGCTATTGACGTAAGTCAGCATCCTCCTCAGTTGATTTGAGTGTAAGTATGGCGCCCCCATTTGGCAAGTAAAAGAAAACCTGACATTCGACCCCCGGTAAAAGACTTAGCGTCGTTCGCTTTGACTTTCGAGTGTTAAATCTTATCGCAGATAAGGAGCGAGACCTCTACTTTCACCCAATTATTCCATGATAAAAAAATAGCACACAAATATTAGGGAAGTGTTGATGTTGCTTATATTGTGACCCCTTTATTACTATCATGACGGATTTTCTGTACCATTACATTTAATCTGCTCATGAATCAGATGCAAAGTGGTCGTAAGTTACTAAGCCAAATGATAAGGAGCTTCTCTAGCTACTGCATAGTATGCGAGTGTTTCAGGAGAGCTACAGGGGCTAGACTCAGCTATGTGCGCATAAGGGAGCCTCCGGTAATTGCAGAGGGTGGGCCGGGGAATTCCATGTACATCTGTACTGTAACATGTGACTCTCCCCCTAACCTCTCGTCTAAAATGACCCTCCCCCAAATCACTTCGGTATTCTCCAAAGGAAAACCTGAAAGTAATTTTCATAAATATTGGTTGATTGTTATGTAAGTTAGGGACAAAATTAAAGTGGGGGCTGGCGTTTTGAGAGGGAGGGGTCGCAATTTATCACGCAAGCATTCTTGAAGGATCATATATTTGCAGGAGGGTCACCATATTATGCAACAACTAAAAGAAGGCAAGACATGGCTAATATAGTGCTTCACCCAAAAATATCAAATCATAATACATTGGAGTTTATCTGGCAAACTATTGACAATTTTCCCAGCAAAACTAGCTATATCTGTACATTTATATATGTTTGATAATAATGTAAATGTACTTTGCCTGAATTAGGAAGTAAAACGAATTATGCTAATGTGAGTCTGCATGTCACGTCCTCCTCGCTCCGCAAAAAGCCAAGATTTTGCTCAAAGCGTATCAGCTTTTTGTCGTTCTACCTGACAAATTGGTTTGTGAATGGTCAGTGCTTGTTCTGCTGTGATCAAAAGCGGGTATTTTAGGCTTTTTATGAAGCAATTTGTCCAAATTTGGTCTGAATTCTGCCGTGGAGGGCCCGGGAACTTCTGAGGAGTGTGTTACGTAATTTGTGTAGGAACGTACACGTGGTGGCGCATCCACCTGTGATTCAGTATGACTCTGTCCTGCGAAGACTGTGGTGAGTACTCGTCCCGAGTTCGTCTATGCCAAGGAGACATGCATCTGTGCAATGGTTGCAATAAGAAACGATTTGGTGGCAGTAAGGAAGACGGAGGAAGTGAACGAAGTAGGATAACCAACAGTGGTGTGGTAATTAACGAACTTTTATGTTTTATTGTGAATAAGATGGATGTCCTAACAACTGACATGCTGGTGAAGTTATGTTGCGACCAATTTAGTGATGGCGAAGTAGAATATGCCAAGCGGACTGTCTTTGAGCTATGCTGTAATGACCCAGGGAGGTTGATAAAACGTCAGGGACAGAATAAACGATTTAATAATATGATGGATATGGTGAAATTGCTCCATGAAGTTGACAACGAAGACCTGCCATGCTTTGTAGCTAAAGATTTGGCAAAACTACCGCCAATTGATACTACCCACATTGACGTCTCCACTCTGATGGTAGAACTGAAGTCTTTAAGGCGAGAAGTGGCACAAATGAAAGACATTGCTGTGCGGCCTGAGGTGACTGATTTTGCAAATGAACTCGGTTTGTTACGGAAAGAAATTTCTGCAGTGAAAAGCTGCGTTGATGGTTTGAAGAAGCCTGAGAAGGTACATGTTGAAAGTGATGTGATTTCACAGGTGGCACGATATGAATTGCCAGCAGTTTGTGAGCCGTTGGACTTCCATTGTTCCTTGAACAAAGATCCTCATACGAGCTCGTATGCAGATGTGGTTCAATCTCGTGCACCTGCTGTCAAAGCTAAACGTCCATCACAATCTGATCGACTACCGACAAAGGCATCCAAAAATCTGTCCGTGAATAGAGAAGAGGAGTTCACTGTGGTATCGCGTCGTTCTAAACGTCGCCCTCCGCCTGTTATTGGTACTGCGAAATTTAGTGAAGAATCAACAATCAAAGCTGTTCGCTCTCATCCTCCTTTCAAATTTTTTATCACTCGATTCGCGCCTACAACGACTCCAGAAGCGATTATTTCTTTCATCAAAAATCGCTGCCAAGTTATAGTCAAATGTGAACAATTAAAAACCAAATATGACACATATGCATCATTTTTGATTGAAACAACTCGTGAGTTTGCCGACAAAATACGTGACCCGGCAATATGGCCAACTGGAATCCTCGTCCGCAGATATTATTAATTTATGACATTACGTCTTTCATCTTATAACTGCCGTGGAATAAAGTCATCCATTGACGCGATTAGGACCCTTTGTAAAGATCATGATATTATTCTTGTGCAAGAACACTGGCTGACGGAAGCGGAACTGCCTCTTCTTTCGAGAATTCACAAGGACTTTAACGCATGTGGTGTTTCTGCTATCAATGAAAATTGTGGAATTCGCGTCGGGCGGCCGTTCGGTGGCGTTGCCTTCAGATGGCGTAAGTCCTTGGGACAAATTTTCACGATTAAATACCTCAACGATACGAGACTTTTAGGTGCTGAAGTAGTTACATCCTCCAGAAAGCTATTTATTGTTTGTGCGTATCTTCCGACCTGTTCTAGAGAAAACTATGATAGTTATATGAGTTATTTGGCAAAAATCAAAAGTATTATTGATGAGGTTGACACGACGAATGTTATCATTCTTGGCGATTTTAATGCCAATTTCGGTACGTTTTTTGCGAGTGAGCTTGATACTTTTTGTATTGAAAATAATTTGCATATCTCTGATGCTGAAAAGCTTGGTAGATTCGATGAAAACTTTACATTTATTAGTGAGGCGCATGGTATTACTGGTTGGTTGGATCATATTCTGAGCACCCATGCAGTGCATAATGCTATTTCTGACATTGGTATAATGTATGATTGTATGTCATCCGATCATTTTCCTCGATTTATTTGTGTAAATATTGATATTATTGAGCTTGTTCATACTGACCCAATTCGACAGAACGTGACCAATTCTCATGCAAAACCAAATTGGAGTAAAGCAACGCCTAGGAATCTGTCTTCCTATGAATATATAACCGATTCTTTACTCCGTAGAGTGGAAATCCCTAACAATTCTCTTGCGTGTCGAGATCCTAATTGTAAGAACGTTGAGCACCTTCGCAATCTGAACTCATTGCATTTGAATGTTGTTATTTGTCTTAAATCAGCTGCTCAGAACTGTATCCCTCTTTCGAAAGCAGACGGTCAGGGGTTTAAAGCTATTCAAGGGTGGAATGAACATGTGCGAGAGTTCCACAGTGCCGCTCGTGATGCATTTAAGTTATGGGCCTCCAATGGTAAGCCTAGATATGGTCCACTTTTTGATCTTATGCGCAAAACGCGTGCAAATTTTAAATCTGCTTTACGGGCGTGTAAAAGAGATGAAAAGCAAGCCAAAGCCGATGCCAATCTGGCGACCATTTTCAAGAAAGCCGATGCAGGGGGCTCACGTAAATTTTGGCATTCTGTTCACACAACTCGTGGTTGTCTATCTTCGCTTCCGACTAGTGTAGGTGGGTGCACTGGTCACGAGAATGTAGCTCATATGTGGAAACAACACTATGAAAAATTGCTTAATTCCGTTTCGAACTGCCGTGATAAAAATTTTGTTTTATCAACATTAAATGATACTGGTTTCCACAATGCGATGGTGGTTACTGCAAATGAAGTAAAAGGGTGTATAAATAAGCTAGAAAAGGGAAAGGCATTGGGTAATGATGGTATTGCAGCTGAACATCTTATTTATGCTAGTTCAATCCTTAGCGTTTTATTGAGTCTATGCTTTACTGGTTTTTTTACACATGGATATTTACCCGAGACTTTAATGCATGCGATCATTTGTCCCGTCGTGAAGGACAAATCTAAGGATGTTACTTCTGTGGATAATTATAGACCCATTGCAATTGTGACGGCCATTTCAAAGGTATTTGAGCTCTGTGTTCTTTCGCGTATTGATTCACTTTTAGATACCAGCAATTTACAATTTGGTTTTAAAAGTAACCACTCTACTGATATGTGTATTTTCGTGCTCAAAGAAATTGTAGATTTTTATAAAAGGCATAACTCGCCAGTGTATCTGTGTTTCATGGACGCAACGAAAGCTTTTGACAGGGTAAACCACTGGACTTTGTTTAGAAAATTGATCAACAGTAAGGTACCTCTTTTCATTATTCGTATTTTACAATACTGGTACAGTAACCAATGTTTTTTTGTTCGCTGGGCATCTGCAGTTTCTAATTCTTTTGGGGTAACTAACGGTGTTCGTCAAGGTAGTATCCTTTCGCCCAAGCTGTTTGCCATGTATGTAGATGGTTTAAGTAGTAAGCTTAAGTCAGCCGGTGTGGGTTGTCACCTGGCAAATACCATTGTTAACCATTTGTTCTATGCCGATGATTTAGTCTTGATTTGTCCGTCGGTTAAAGCATTACAGAAACTAAGTAACGTTTGTGAACATTATGGGAATCAGCACGACATTATCTTTCATACTGCAAAGACAGAATGTATGGCAATTTTCCCAAAGTCCTGGAAAGCTCACAGTATGAGAATACCCTGTGTACTACTGTATGGTAAACCTCTTAAGTTTGTGTGTACAAAAAAGTATCTTGGCTATATTATGTCTTCTTCAGGTACAGATGATGCTGATGTGCAACGGCAGCTGCGGTGTTTTTATGCTAGAGCTAATTTTATTTTACGTAATTTTGGCAATTGCTCACATAAAGTGAAGTGTACTCTTTACAAGAGTTTTTTACATAGCGTTTATTGTCTTAATGTTTGGTTTAATTACAGTGTCAAACAAATGTCTTCACTGAAAGTAACCTACAATAATGCATTGAGATTGATATTTAATCTGAAGCGTGATACAAGTATAAGTTTAAACTTTGTTAGCAGAAATATTCTGAATTTTACCTCGCTTCACCGTAAATTGTTGTTTGCATTTTGTGAACGGTTGTGGAAAAGCGAAAACCCTGTTATTCGCAGCTGTGTTAATTCCAACTCTTATTTTCAGTCCAGTTTCTGGAAACATTGTAAGAGTATTCTTTATTAAGTTTTTTCTAGCTTTATTTTTTAGATGTAATGTTGTATTTTTTGTACATTTTACTGTATGGGTTTATGGCCTGAAATAAAACATAATAATAATAATAAAAAAAACGTGCATGTTGGAATTTTAGCTAAATGTTGATTCACTATACATGGTTGTCTATGAGGAAACTATGAATATTTTTTTCCAATACAAAACTAGGTAAATCTGTGTATTTGATTATTGATATTAATGTATTTTATTAGAATAGAGTGGTTACAAGTGGATGTGTGTGCAAGAAATTGGATTTTTGAATTTAACCGAAATGTTGATCTACTATATATGATGGTCTATGAAGAAACTATGAACAACTCTTTTCCAATACAAAACTGGGTAAATCTTTGTTTTTATATACGCATGACTGTAGACATTTCTGTATTTTTTAGACTAGGGTGGTTACAAGTGGGTGTGTGTACAGGAAATAATTAGATTTTGGAATTTCTCCGAAATGTTGATTCAATACACTTAGTAGTCCATGAAAGAACTATGAACAATTTTTCCAATATAAAACATAAAACTAACAACATCTGACGTTTGATAGTTGATATACACTTTTGCCCATGTTTTTATCTCTTGTCTTTCATCAATTTTGACTTTTTCAGTTGTATAATGTAGGATACCACTGCATCTTCTTTGCTTCTGAAGCTTGTCAATGTGTCTGTATTTAAAAGAATCAATGTATTTCATCGGTGATTTCCTATAATTGAGGAAAAAACACATGGACAATAGAAGGTTTGGCCGTAAAATTAGCTTCTGTTAAAAGTGACCCCCCCCCCCCAAAAAAAGAAAGATAGCTTTATAAAATATGATCCTCTCCCTTGGACAGTTTTCTAAAAAGTGACACCCCCGTTCCCCCAGCCACCCCCAACTGTAATTACTGAAGGGTCCCCAATGAGAATGGCGTCGACAAAGGTCCGCCGCGCGAGTAACGTCATAGATGAAATCTGTGATGTGTAGATAGGATCATCCGTTGCTCAAATACTCAATTTAAATAAGGTGCATATAAGCCTCAAGGGATCTTCCTTCAAATTTTAATAGAAATTGCTTTTACTCCCTGCGGATAAACTTGTCATTTCTTTAAAATCGCCGTTCACCGACTTTAAAGACACAAGAGTAAGCGAATGGTAGGTAGTCGATACTGCCTTGGAACTTATCCTCGATGTCGCTATTATTGTTTATTTGGCAATAAATTGCATTTGAGTTTTAATATAATCGTTTAGATGCCGCAAGAGATTGTGCTTTTGTAGAGAAGATTCATGTCGTAAATGTATTTGTAAAAATTCTGTCGGATAATTGAAATATTAATTATTAATCTCATTTCAGAATTACACTGGTTCCCTAGTGTTTCAACGCTTTTCACCTATACTTCCGATAACTTTTCAAACAATACAAAACCGTCACTTGAAATCTCACACGAGCGTTAAAACTGGATTAACTACAAGTGACCATCTTAACTTGACACTAATTCTCAACAATTCCCAACACACTTGCAGCTTATTTACAATATTCAACTCACGATTCCTTGCTCGTTACATCATGCTTAAAAAAGACATTGAAGTACATAAGACGAACGAATATTCTATATATTTATTGTAAGTGTAGTGTAATGAGATAAAACACAATATATCCGAACTAATTTTTCTTTTGGTTCACACAGTCTGTTTGGTGCTTGGACAACATTTTGTCCGGGAAATTTAAAAAGCTGTCCAACAATCGCTGTAAGTACACTTAAGAAGCGGACAACATTTTCAAACTTGGTAAAGAAAATGCAAAGAGTTTTTTGCTATCTGTGGTCTCATTGGCGAAAAAATGACAGGACGGCAAACAAAATCATTATTCGTGACCGGCCTCTAAAAACGTTTTATTTTATTTCTTTTTCAATTCAAAGAGTAATTCAAAACACGTTTTTCTTCGAATGCATGTGTTATGTTAGCAAACATTGCATATCAATTTACCTTATACATTCAGCAGTGACTTGATATAAATGCAAAAAGCGGTCCACCTGTGTTATGATCTTATTATCCAAAAGAAAAAAAAACAATGTCTCCATTTCAAACCTCGATCCATCTTAGAGAAGATCTATGAAGTTCCCTGTCATTGTATGAATTGTTGTGTACTTATTCTTTGTACTTAGAGTTGTCGCACATTTTGCCCGCATGTCTCCTACATAGATAATTGAACAGTGTAAAAGGTAGAAGGAAATAACCTTAGTTGTGAATTTTCCAACCTGCACATTTTTAAATGCGATTACAGAAATAATATCCCTAGGATATACAACATTCTTTCTGAGCATCCATAGTTTGTAGTCAACTTCAGTTATACATGCAAATATACATGACATCACAGGCTTAATTGAAATTTTGTAGTCTTCAATGTGTGTATGTGTGTGTGTAAGTGTGTGTGTTAGATATTACTAAAAGGGGAGCATATGGACAACACTTATCGATCGATTTCATATCTGTACAAACTTTGATCGATAAAGATAGAAGAAATGGTAGGGAAATTGTGATTATCCTTTAATAGTACCTCTTTCAAAAGTTTAATTTATAATATTTCCTACAAAATTCTGTAATAGAAAGAGAAAAGTATTATAATTATGATCATAAATAATCGCAATGTTGACAAAGAAAGTGCAATTTGTCAAGTAATAAATGTCGATGCTTGCAATTGTTTTACCGACACTGATATTTTGTTTATATTGTCATTGCGTAATATATAAGTTGTAATGGACATAAACTCCTATCAAGTTGTGGGCGAAATCTGTATTGAAACCAAGAATCAAGACAAAGATAAATATAGATATTTGCAAACCAATATCTACAGAGATGTTAAAATGAATACAATAAACTGTATGATAAGATAATATATATTTTGTAAGAGTATCTGAAAAGTTTTGAATTTTTGCCTAATTCAGTTCTCCCAGGGTGATGACTGACACATCATCGCCTATTATGAATTACATAAAACGATTTCGAAACACATTTGTTCGTTTTACTTGTATTTCTTGTGCACATTAACTATGTTTGTGGTAATTTCTGCTGGCTTGCAAATCCTTTGAACCGTTTGCTGCTTTGAATATAGGAACTGATATGTGTGGTTACAATTTCCATCCATTCCAGCATTTTAGCGTTTCTGACATTTTTCGAATTCTATGAGAGGGGTACATTTTTGAATTAAATATTTTCTATTGTGTTATAAATCAATTTTAGTTAACAAACTCGTACTTGCTAAAAATAATCTGACCGAAATATTGTACTAAATGCAAGTTTAATGATGGTTATCAGTTTCCCATTTTAAAACAAGATGTTCAAAAATTAGACTAAATGCACATTTCAACATGAAATACATATACATATTAAAATTATAACAACAAGAATTTCAAAAACCTCGTTTGATCTTACAATGTTGGTTGATGATTTTCCAGTCATCTTTGTACCAAGTTGCCAAACGGTGGGAATGTCTTTTGTTCAAACGGTAACGTGAACGCGCCTTTTTCATCTTGCGTCTGTCTAAGCGTACGTTCGCGATGGTGTCTTTATAGACTCTGCATTTGCCCCTAAATTTCTGAACATATCATTAGAAAAGCAGCATTTGGCGGATAAACACTTGGTTTGGCACGTATGCCTCTCTTGGTCACTAGAATTTCGCCGCGCGACCTTATTTAAGGTTAATCATCGTGCCCTCGCATAACGCTTGTGTTAATCGTAGGTGGGTTTTTGTTTCTGCTGACTACGAAGTTCTGACGATATTTTCTGAGATCCATTTCTAGACATCAATACAATAAACCTGTAATGGCAGCCAAAGTTTGTTACAACGTTTAAAAGTAAAAGAATTTGTTCATTTATGCGTTCATTACTTACGAACATTAGTACATCCATTATTGTCCGTACCAAAGTCCCTCTGCTCAGGCTGTGTTCTTACGCATGTCCGTATATTGGTTGCATGCAGGCATTTGAATGCATATGCAGCATTACATATACATGTTTTAATGGTTCATTAAATGCAGACACTGTTATATATACACACAAAAACACTCATAAACACTCAAACACAAATACATACATACATACATACATACATACATACATACATACATACATACATACATGATACATACATACATACATACATACATACATACATACATACATACATACATACATACATACATACATATATGCGAATCTTGCGCATTGATGCAAACGCTCTGAAATAACGATCATTTTGAATTAAGAGCTCTTATAGAAAAACAGCGCTCCTCAGTCTTGGTTGCCCGATGTATATCTGCTGCTTTTTTCCATTGTGATAACAGTACTCTTAGATCGAATGGTTAGTGTTCCTTCCATCAGGGCAGATGAATTAATTCTCGACAGCAACTGCCTTCCGGATCGCTGACACAGAGTGCAAAGGTTACGTAAATCTGTCTGCAAAATACATTAAAAGCTAGTGAATGACATCATCATATTTCTCCGTCTGTACAGAAGGCGCATGCACACGTCAGCTAAGACCACATTCGAATTAGAATACAAACTGAACAGTGACCTGGAGTATGTTAATAAGTGGGCCAGGTGTTTATACAACAGAATGTGCCCGAATACCGATAAAACCAAATGCATGTTGTCACTATAAGCACGGTCCCTCCACAAGAGACCATGCTACAAGGCAAAAAAAGGTCACTTTTGGCCAGTCCAGTGTTGAACATTCACATTGGTCAGATTGGTGACAATGATATTGGAAATGTAGGATGTAAAAAACATCTCGGAGTTAATATTCAGAGAAATTCATCATGGACATCACGTGTTGAGAGTGTGATGAAAAAAGAAAGAGTAAACTGTATTTCCTGTCAGAATTAAGAAATTTTTACCAGTTTCACAGAGACGTCCATTTTAGAAAGGTTTCATATTACCTCTTTTTTATTATTTTCTTAATATTAGTAGTCAGAAGGATATGGGTCGCTTGAACTTTCTTGTTAAGTGGTCATTGAGGATGATTTTGACATTCAACTTCATCCGTTTATAAGTTTACTCTTTTACAATGGTATCCGCTATCTTATCGCTCTACAAGTGCCATTTGCTAGAACCGAATTATTAAATAATGTTTCGATGTAATTGCTCCGAGCCTAAAACTTTTTAGGTGTTTACTGTTTTATTAACCTTATAGTATGACATGTCATAATACCAAATTTATAAATTGTAACATACCCTAAATCCTTCATGATAGATGGTATAGATGAACGGATTGATGAAGCTGTTAGCCATCGCCAGCCAATGAAAACAAAAATATATCGTCAGGACCAAATGATACTTCTCCGGTGACTCAGTGATATCATCGGCGTAAAATATCGTCCAGAACATAAGTGTGTGCAGAGGCAACCAACACAGTGCGAACAGTATCACAACCACGACCGCCATCTTTGCCACCTTTGTAGAAAAAGAAGAAAAAATTACAACTTGAAGGTATATGAGTCCTTAGTGGCAATAAAAGGGTATGGTGTGATGGACTTCATTTTTCTGTCGATGCGTCTGCTGAAGGTAAAGAGATGTAATGCCCTACAAACTGAAAAAGACATAACTTGAGATTATTCAACATTTACACCTCGTTGAACCATCAGAAACGCCTCATTACGATAATAGAATGACAAGAGAGCCAATGACAAAACGAGTAGCGGCATGACGTCATCTCCATGAATCAACTTTAATGGAAATGAAAGTTTCTAGTAACATTGGTGTATTAGCCCCAACCCTCACCCCAGTTTCGTTTGGATAGGATAATAGTGAATTAAACTGTGTTATGAAAAATTCAAGTTAATCTCACCTTCCCAAAAAAGAGCAACATGAACTTTACACCGTAAGAGCTCGGCATCATCAAGAAGTTACTCTTGTCCTCCCAAAGGATTAAACTTTTATATTTACTTAATCAAAGATAGATATAGATTTTGATAAGACTATAATCGCAAATCTCATCACAATTTCTTTCTAAGATGGATTTAATGAGTATTTCATGTTTCACCCACTCTATTTAATATCATCATCATGATACAAGTTAAAAATATCTTGCGTAAAATGTCCTGCTACTTTGACATTTTGACTTTTGACAGTTCAAGGGCCATAAAAGAAATATTCCCTGCTGGCTTTATGGAGGTTGGGTCACATTAGACGGGTACTGGCTACAGCTGCAGAAGTAGTGGTATGTTCGCATATAATCTAACTCCCATCGGCTAAGATGGACTACCTCACAGAGTTGAAGAATTTCTGACTTGATTCAGGCTCATGTGAGGAATTCCAAAATGAGTGGATGACATTCAATCAACCTCTGTTTTGGTGAAGGATTATTTTTCGCTAGTGTTTTCATCACTTGTATCGTATTATATTTCAAAAATAGTGATGTCATCAGTGAATGTGATTGACTAATATCCACCTCTTTATACATTTATTCATTTCAACTGCTGAAAGAAACTCGGCCTCCTTCTCGCTGATATACCTAAACGCCTGATGTGACAATTAATATGCAATGCAATTTCTAACCATTACTATCGCATACCGTGATTTAGTCTACTGTTTTATAGTTGTCGTCGAAGGTAGTACACAAAATCCCTTCAGCTAGAAGTGTATGTGTCGTCTGTCTGCTTCACAGTAGGGATCCTCTATTCTCCTTCGGCGCGAAGATAACGTATCACCAATAGGTATGCGTCAAACAAATAATTAATTCGTCCAAGCGATGATACAGGATGTGACTAATCGATACAACTTTGATGTTCTCAGAAACCTTAGTGTGCTAAAGAAGGCAAATTTCCTCGCTCTTCGTGATTTAGGTTCATATGGCGTCACTTTGTAGCGTTGCAAAAAATTATTCAGCTGCTTTACTGCAGCTGGAAAAGTTTAATTTGTAAATCTTAACAATGTGATACCATATATTTCATAGTCTACAAATCTTATAAATCTTTGAGTTAAGATCTTTCCGAATGATACTTGCTAAGTTTTATCGACGTGGTTCCGTAATAAGTTGTTTAAAGACAGGAATTGGTATGATATTATTGTGTGATATTTATGACTAAAATGTCTTGCAGCAATTATTGAAACGAAACATGTAAAGTTTAGCTGGTGTTTAATTCATGTATCGAAATGATGTTAAGATAGTATGCACCTCGAAAGTGAAAGACTTATACTTTTCCTCAAACTTTCCTCATTTCCTCATTTCCTAACTAAACCATTTCCTTTGCGAATCAGAATTGAAATCAGGGGTTAGTGTACAAAGTGTGGCCCTAGAGAAACACATTACCTATTATCTACCGATAATTGAAATTAAAAATAGCAACCATCTCTGAGTTAACTCTATTGGGAAATCAAATTTTCGAACCGAAAAAGTGAGGCAGTGAATATGTTTTTTACTGCAAGAGCTTTAGATGAACCCCCAAAATCTTAGATCAGAAAGTAATCTTAAAATTTTGCTAGTCCGAATATCTGTCGCTCGGGTGTATTCTACCGATTAGGTAAATTCTTACTCTAAATGAGACAAAATTTTAAGTTTACATAAGTAAAGAATGGTTAACTAAAGGCAAATCAGACCGTAATCTTATCTTACAACTTTCGTTCTCTCATCATTCTGAATAGTGTCAAAGTCTCTTTTATTCCATCAAGAAGAAAAATGCTGTTTTTCGAGGCACATTTTAGAATCTTCCCTGAATGTCTCTCAGGGTTGGTCATTCACCAATGACCTTATAAGTTTTGACAAAGAATTGAACCTCCTGTAGACTACTTCTCCTGAAACTGTCATCAAAACTGCTCCTGCCATGTCTAAGTATTTGCTTCTTTTGAAATACATACTTTTCTGCTCGAGAAAATCTTTCGTACCGACAGAAAGGTAACTACCATCTCTTTTTTAAGACTTCTGTTCAGAGATGGTTTTCCTAGGTTCCAAATCTCTATCTTTAAAGTTATTCCTAAAGCCCTTGAATAGGCAGTTGTGATTTCGGTAATTATTTTTTCAACATCAGGTGTATTGACCATATCCTTCATCGTCTTTGTGAACACTATACACTATAGACAGACAAAAGATCCACAAAATTTTATTCCCATATCCTAAATCACACTAGCCAGGTATACTGTCTTCTCTGTGGTAATTTTTTCATGGGGAAACATCCCTTTGGTATCAAATGATATAAACAAATAGCAGTAAGGCTGCCACCAATAATACTCAGAATAAGATAACAATTTCTGTATTAATGTCTGATCTGCTCCCCGATATAATTGAAATGACAGACTCCGCTCTGACAATTCACGTTTATTTATGGGCGCGGGCTCGAGGAAAGCCACATTAACGGGACCGACAAGCTTCGCCTGTTCATTTTTGGTTTTCCTCTCGCCTTTGCCCACAAATAAACGTTAATGGTCAGCGCGTCGCCCGTTATTTCTATATTGTCACCCTGTTAAGAAAGTCGAGAGCCGGACCATATCACTCCCATTCTCAACGAATTACACTGGTTACCATTAACGTTTATTTATGGGCAAGGGCGAGAGGAAAGCCAAGAACTAACTTTCCTCGAGCCCGCGCCCATAAATAAACGTTAATGGTCAGCGTGGAGTCTGTTATTTCCAATATATTATCAACGAACCCCAAAACCCGTCAAAATTTACGAAAATTTCCCACCCGAACGACAAGGGGGCCCCAGAATTTGTCAGTGAGTAGTGGGCGCTGTAAACATTTTGCAAAGCGGAGATTTTTTCAAAAAAGTGTCTAAACTTGGCCCACAACTTTTCCAGTTTTATTTTGTGATTGATTATGTATGATCTTTGTACAAATTACAATTTACGTTTTAGCTGAAAAGTTACGATGTTTACGATATTATTCATATTAACGGACACATAAACAAACCATTATTGCGTATTTGTGGTCGGTCACATGGTTCAGTTCGACCAATTAAATGCGACGGACAGGGCATGGTAATATAATACTCCTTTCTACATAACGGACCTGATCCATATCAAATATTCATCCAGACTTGTTTCGATCTTGTGACAAAATTCTGCTTCATGTACTACTGAGTAACCGCAAAACCTATGACAATCATGTTTTCTTACGCGCTACCCCATCAACCGGAAGAATGTCCATTAGTGCACCAGTCACCCACTTTTGATCCTTTTGAGAAGAACATTAGTCTTTTCTGTTCAATAGAGCATGATACTGAACAACTGTGTCGATGCTGTAAAAAATTACCTTTCTTTTTGATTTTGCATGTCGATGATCTCGCAACTTGTCAGGGTTGCCTGGCAACTGCCGCATCCACAGAATTTTAACAACTGCAAAGTATGAGTAGGAAATTACAGCCAGTGGTCCAATGTATGCGATAAGTATGATAAATAGCTCATAGACAATGCGTTCTTTTCTATTGGTCCATACTTCACTGCACAAATAGTGTACATCACCGGACTCCATTGGATATGCTTGTGCTTTAGCCTTGAATAGCTGCACCATTCCTAACAGCATGGATACGAACCACACGGTGGCGTTGATAACCGCAGGTCGCATGAAGGTTGACTTCGCTCTCAAAGGACGTACAACAGCTAGGTAACGGTCTATAGCGATTGCCGTCAGCGTGTATATACTGACGGTGACAGCTACCTGTAAAAACACACGAAAAATAATAATTTGAAGGGATGAGAAGAACATCGTAATAATCAGGTAAATAAATGCTATTTTAATCGTATGCAGATCGCGTAAAAAAACTGTGAATGGTTTTAATATATATCTCTTCGGCTGAAATTTACTGTACGAAGGTACTTGTTCAAAAGAGTTGTTGTGACAGTGTTGATGTATGTCTGGCTTCTGTGCACTTACAAATCGGTGAGGACATGTACCATAACACCCGATGATACTCAGGGAACTCGAAAAACGGAAGAGAGAACTAAGACGAAAGAATAAAAAAGAAGTGCTTGAGTACTTGTAAGCCATGCCAATCATTGTGTTTCCTATATTTCTCATACCACACAACATGATCGTAGTGGGTACAAAACTTTTTCTGGAATTCCAAGTTTAGACATTACTTAATATTAAATGAGACCCGTGCTGGATGTCCAGCAAATTAGCGATAATTTTCTTAGGTTTTGCTTCAATGCTTAAGGTAGCGGTAAAGGCTATTTTTGCACCAATTCTTTTCTCAGAGTTAATGTCAAGTTTCAAGTGTTAGAATCAAGATATTTAGTTCAAATTTTCAGGATAACTCCCTTAGTTAATACTATCTCCCAAGAATATAGAAATTGTATATTTTTAGCCATGATTTTGAAATATGACACCAATCAATATTAAAATTTAATTTTTCATATTTTTTTACATATTTGAATTTTAGTAATAATTGGATAATATAAATATTACCAAATTAGTTATAAATATATTGACACTATTAATTGTAAGATTTGTACGGCAGGAATTGTAAATACAATTTGTTTTTATGATTTTACATGGGTTTACATATCAAAAAATTATTAAAAATTCTTTCAAATTTCAAAATGTGATTTTTCAAAAAGAACTTCAAATACAGGAAAATTGTGCCGTACAAATCTTATCTGTAACCTTGTTAATAGGCTGTAAAAAGTCCATGTCCATATCTCATTTCAAAGGTTGGATTAAATTGGTATAAAATTATGTAGGAAAACTGTTATTCTGTCAAAAATGTTGAAAACAAGCCATATTTGCACCCCTCTTTTGAAGTCACAGAGCAGTCTTTTGGTTAATCTCACTTTTGACACCTCTTTGACACTCAAAGAATCTAAAAATGCATTTACAATAGCAGTCACGCATTCTGAATGCAAGCACTGCCTTGTCAAACTTTCCTGAAAAACAGGAAAAAATGACTTTCCCTTTTCAAACATTTTTTTAAAAGCTAGGGGACCTCTACCATAGTTAATACACTAAGGACTCCCTAACTTCCTCTTATTTGGTCAGTTTTTCAGAATTTTCAACGGGCTATAACTCTGCAATGCCTTTGACCCCAAATGTCTAGTTTTTTTATTCCACAGAGAATGTTGACTACTTTTATGTTTTAATAGTTTTATTGAAGTTTGTAACTGACGCTCTAGCCTTTACCGCCACCTTAACATGACTACACACGACCTCTAAATGGTATTAACAATTTGTGCTAATTAAAAATGTAGTGCCCATATAACAGTATAAGTGCATATCTCATGATGGCAAGCAAAGTTTATCACAACGGCCAACTTTTCCTTGAACCTTCTGGCGTCTCATTATATCTAACAGCAGTGCAAGAGTTGCCTAACGTTGTGTCACATAGCCGAGAGGGGGCCTATGGGATGTCTTGATTCGTACACTCAGGGTAGAACGTTGGACCAGAACAGAGAGCAACAGGTACACAGAAAACTCTTTGTCGTCCTACTTAATTAACAGAGTAACACGCAAGTTACATCTTAAAGCTTCTCTACCTATGACAAACTAACAATAATCTTCGGGTCACGGTCGTCTGTCGTCTCCAAACGGTCTCCAAACGGCCTCCGTAAAACTCACTAAATGCAGAGCTTATATAGATTGAAAATGTGTATGTTGTCATGACTTTGGTATACATCTATAATTGACTAAACAGGATGGAACGATCAGTTAACACAGAACGTGGAGGTGAAGACTCGACTTCCTTCTTTGCCAATGACAGTCGTTAAAATAATACATCACTAACGGAAGACGAATGCTAACTTAAAGGTCCGGAAAATAAACGAGGGGAGATCATTCTCACGCTGTTACTTTTGTTTGTGAACGCACGACCCTTACTATTACTATATATTTCGGGAGATTCATGGTACCAGCTCAATGTAATATTTCAGACCGGATTATAAAAAGAACAAATAAATTAAAGCTAATCTTCCTTATCATAATAAACGATACAAGAAATAACAACTGGGACAGAAATATCAGGCTATATTAAACATTTGTTTGCAGAGTACAGTCAATAGGAAGAATAGTACTTCATTTCACTTTGAATTTCTGTAACTGTTGGCTGGTAAGAAACTTTCCAGATTCACGACGCTTGAGATTTTTTTCCAAAATTAGATAAAAATCTGATCCCGGACATTTTAGGTAATTTGATGTAAATTGGATCGTTCGAAATCAACATGTTGAAAACTATAATAAGCAAGTGGTGATGATAACAATGAAACAATAGTGAAAGACCTTCTTTTACCATTTTTGATACAATCTATCACACTGTGTATGGATCACAGAGATAAAAACATCATGTGCTATCGAGACATCAGTTACATGTAAGTATTTGAGGTAGGATGCTTCTCGGATTAGACTTCAGTTTTTTACAATTCGTTTCTATTTCCCAGTTGCCTTGCTGGGGGTCATTTTTAAAGATATACAGTCATCTGTAATTTAAATATACCTATATATGGTCAAAGGGGTGTTAGGGGTATTCAAATGCCCATGTGGAGGCGCTGTTTTTAAAAAGCGACCACCCGCTTAAAATCTGTCATTGGTTAGATTTTCTCAACCATGGTAACTGTGGCAAAATTGGAACAGGTGACAGTATACCTTTAAGCTCTTGGAGTAAGCAAGATTTTCACCTTCTTTGTTTCTCGAAAATCGAAAATTCAATTTTCCCATAGCGAAAACACAGCTATGGCAGCTACTTTGAATTAAAAATATCGGTAAATGTCTTGTTTGATATGTGATTTGTTTCTCTGGTACCAAACTTTGCATTATTACTCTTGATTTTGTAAGAGAATGGTTGAAAGTTTTATTGAGGAAAGTTTGAACTAAAATTTTGATTGAGTCTTTCATTTTTGAGGAGCGCTGCGATTCATAATTTAGCTCACATACTTATCTGTTTATATTAAAGGTAGATTGCGTTTCGAAGACATATTTTCGCACACTCAATTTTAAATTATAGTTCCAAGCTCTTGTGATTGACACTTGTTGAGTGGATACAGATTCTATTGAAAATGTAGTAATTTCTCGATCGGATTCAAACTTACAATGTACCTCACCTAATCACACAGCGAATAAATTACAGTCAAAACGGCTCGGCTAAATCCCCGCCCCTTACAAAAAAATTTGTTCAATAACCGAGGTGACTTGTTTCAATTTTTTCTGAACGCGATCCGTCCACACGCTGTAAGAATTCACACTCACATACTCGCTACTGTACATCGCACACAGTACATGTATGTATATCAAAGCAAAGGACATATAGCTAAACTGGACTTCAGATAACACTTTAATTTGTGCTTGCTGTTAAAACAGGATATAACAATTTTGAGTTTTAATATTTGTAAATCGTTATCTCTTTAATCCATAATACTTTACAAGGTATGTCTGATATTTATTGTGATCATTAATGAAGATGATTTAAAACTTCCTTGAGCAAAATTTCAACTACGATTGTTCTGCTTTCAGCGTATTAAGAGGATGTACGTGTCAGTTTGATCGTTTATTGTAAGATTACCATTATTTATTCACCGCAATGCATAAAAGAATGCCGAAACGATTCTATGTTATCACCGACATTTTATAGACCTCCATAGATTGACTCAAATTATTTTACTCCATGGAGTATGTGTCGTAAGTAAGCCGTATTTCCGATACATTAACTAACATGTATTATTTGAAGTTCCCATATCAACATGCACAGTCTCATAATAATAGTTGAGAACCAATAAGCACGTGAAAAAGGCTTACATGAAGCAGGCTTACCACTAAATGGGCCATACTTGGCAGTGTACAACACTACAAATTTTACCACGAATTTGTTTATAAATTTAAACACCTATTCACTCACCCCGTGAACAGGGCTGTTCTCGCTGTGGTGTGTACGTGCACGGGTGTGTTTCCTAAGCCCTGTCACGACAGTGTCGTGTTTGCGCTGACACAGACTACATCACTAAATTGTGCGAAAGCTTGCATAATTCCAGCTTCAGTATGACATTATGAGATATTTATACTCTAAAAACATTAAAGTTTCCGACGCCTATTCGAGAGTTTGATTTCCATTATGTCAAAACAGCTAACCTGAGGGTCACGTGACAAGCGTCAAAGTGACAGGTTACATGTCTACGTCGCTCTGACAAAAACACTAGTTTGTACAACTAGTCGGTGCTCAAGTAAGTTAATGCATGGGTGTTTGTACCCATCAAGCCCAAAAGTAAGAAAATGATCAGTTATCTTTAAAAACCACGCGATTTGATTGATATTTGGCCTAATTATTGGAATTATTAAATTCTTTAAAATTAATGTCTGCCTAAATCTTGACGAGTTGAGTCACGTGACCAAATCTGATATTTTCCCGCCAAAATTTATGTCTTTATTAATTTTAATATTCCAACCGTAACCCGTTAAATTTTCTTGATTTTCTCTGCACTTTTGGAAACAACATCTATCATATTCTTTCAAAAATACATGGCACTCATGAAACTCTATCTATACTTCTTTCTGATATTCAAAATATTCATGTAAAACGTCAAAAATATTGTATTTGTTGTTTTTTTGTGAAGAAATGTTATTCAAAATTCAATAATTTTGCATCTGCCACTAGTTCCAACACAAGTTCCTATCCCATTTTACATTAATTGGTCATAATATTTTAAATATTTTGATGTTTAACGGTTGGAATATTCAGTTATTTGCAATATACAATTTTGGCGGGAAAATAATAGATTATGGTCACGTGATCTGACTTAGGTAATATATTATGATAAATTTCAACTTAATCAAATGCAAAACATATTTTTGGCAATTTTCAGAATTTTCTGACCAGGTCTGATTAAAAAGTATGTTCAAACTGATTTTACATGTATGTATGCCTATGCCCATGCATTAACATACCTGAGTGAGCATTTTGATTCAAAGTCGTTTGGCAAACTCCATGAAGAATGGGTCTCGATATTAGTGCTTGGAGAATTCGGATAGGCTGTTTTGTCCAACCAAGAAATTGGAGAAACGTATCCGTCGATTTTTACTGCCCAACAACGACATGGACGTATGCAAATGAGTTGACGTACCGCCTCATGGCCTGCTTCATGGTCTGTACTTTCACTATTGTTGATGCGGGTCTACTGATTTACACAACAAATCTATACTGGCAGTGGCTGGAAGACGATGGAAGGTTATTGCTTCTGTCAGTTAAATTCTGTTAAATTTCTGTCAGTCGAGTTTGACAACTGAAACTTGAATTTGGAAGAGTTCAAGCTGCACTCCTCGAAGACCGACATCGGAATGTTGTGCGATACAGGTGCGGAACATGGCGCTATCCATGTTTACAACAACTGATTGCTCCGATCTTGGCATGCCGTTTGTTGTGCGATTGTTGCAGCTAGCGGGTGATATAGAGCTCAATCCCGGGCCAGAAAAGGATATCATCAAAGCAATGGAGTCACTGAAAGAAGAAATACTCAGAGAAATGAAGAAAACAGGAAGAGAACTAAGGCAAGAAATGCAGGACTTGAAAAAAAACCAATCCGAACTGAAAACTTCGTGTTCTTCTTTGAAAAACGAATTCAGTGACGTAAAGAAATCTGTTCAATCAATTCAGTCAGAAATCAACGAACTGAAATAAGATAACCGTGTTACTGGCTATGATCTTGCTGCAGTATCGCAAAAACTTGACGACATTTGCGAACGGTTAGATAGTCTGGAAGATGATACTGACAGATTAGAGTCTTTTTCGAGAAGAGACAACGCCATATGGTGTCAGCGAAGAAGAAGGAGAGACTTTTGAACAGTGCAAGAAGAAAGTTGTTACGATCTTGAATGAAAAGGCAAACGATAAGATATGGGATGACAGGGATGTAGTTCGAGCGCATCATGTATCGGTGAACTGGAAAGATCAACCTCGTCCAATCGTCGTAAAGTTCCATCATTTTGACGATAAATTAACGGCACTGAGAGCAAGACAGAAATTGAGAGATATCGGAGTAGGCATTGGCACAGAGTAATATACACAGAGAAGCAACACTTGCATGCCTTTTGTTCCATGGTCGTCTCGGTAGACTATTGGCTTTTCATATTAAAATGAGCTCCAAAGGTGTTAAACTTTTTGGAGGCTTTGTTTGTGGTTGATGATTACACGAGATTATGCGAAAAATACGACGAGATGGCATCGTACTGCCAGTCGCGTAGCAACCATAGTTACTTTGTGAGCTCTCTGGCCAGAAACACTGCTTCACGCCAATCAAAACATAACACGGCAGCAGTTTCATAAACATGTCCTTCCTTGACGCACGTGTAAAAGAGGGTACGACTGACCGTAAACCATTGAGTAAAACCAGACAGTATCGATAAAAGACTTTCAAATTTAGTTCAAACACACTCATTATATATTCATAAAAATATGAGAGGAATTTTTAAAACGGTCAAACTCGTTTTCCTGAAGCTCAAAACACTCCCGTTTTCGCCAGCACGTCAATTCTGCTCAGCACCACACGACAACACACAAACTTTGCCGAACACACTTTCGCTTAACAATTGGGGAAAATCCGAAAAGTACCGAAGGATTCATAGTCGGCACTCTTCGGAAAAGAGAGGCGAGAGCAACCTGAGGCGAGGCGAACATGGATGGGTTACGTAACCGCTTCACGCCTTAAACAATACTCGTTGCCACTCTATCTATCTTTCTCTATGGCATTGGCAACGGCTTAACGAAGCGACAACGGAAAACTCTGGCGGACCTTAGAAAGCAAGGCAAGTACGGGTACTATAAGAACGGCAAATTGAAAATTTCTGACAAGAGGACAAGTGACAATAAAAGTTCGGTACAGAATGAAACGACTGTGAACAGTAATTTGCAACGTCCACAGACAAGACTACGGAGCCGGATGCAAGCTAGAACGGACTAGGGACTCGGCCGCGGCCCAAACTTAGACACGGTAAAATTCTTAACTTGGAATGTACAAGGTCTCAAAAATAAATTGTGCTTCGATTTTGCCAACTATGTTCTGAACTTTGATATTGTATCTTTCATTGAAACATGGTCAGAAAGTGTGTATCAGTTTGACACAAATTTTCCAGGTTTTCATGTTTTTAACAAGATACGTAAGAGAACTACAAATATTGGTCGTTATCCGGGTGGTGTATGTACAATAATTAGAAACAATCTAGTTCCATACGTTAAACATATTGAATCAAAGCTTCATGACTGTGTTTTCTTATTGTTTAATGGCAATATTTTTGCCCTTGAAAAAGATGTACTGTTGTGTTGTGTGTATATCTCACCACGCTATTCAAAAGTTTATGACAACTTGTCTTCTACAGATGGCATCAAATTACTTGAAAATGAATTGTCTGATATGCTTACAAATCTTCCAGAAGTGTACATTATTGTTACTGGTGATCTCAATGCCAGAACCGGTGAAGAACCTGATTATATTATGAATGATAATCCAGAGTATGTAATAGATTCTACATATGGTTATGACAATGACCCTTTCAACGTGGTACGAGTGTCAAAAGACAAAGATGTAAATTTGTATGGACGTTCACTGTTGTCATTCAGTTCAGTGTGCATAAATCCCTCCTTTGTATAGGAGCACCTCCACTGTGGAGTAAAGATAAAACAAACAAATACAAACATATACATTACAAATAAAACATAAAAAGGTAAAAGAAGACTGCTGCTATCAGGATTCCTGATGCTGGATTCTGGTGTGTCTTCTCAGCGATTTAAGATATCTAATCTTGCATTGTTGAGCACATATAGGTACTGTCTAATGTACTTTTCCTGTTTATAAAAACAATTGCAGCTGGCTGTATTAAGCACTGAGGTAGGTTCCAGGATATAACAGGTCAAGGCATGTTCATTGGACCACAGATCAGCGATGACAGAGGCTACTCTGTAGAAGCGCAATGTATTTTGTCCGGATGTGACGGAGACTATTGCAGGATGAAATAAAGTGTTGTCTATCTTCAGATGCAGCAAGGTAGAGCTGACAAGTTGGGTTCACTGTGTACTGGTTAAATACTGAACAGTTGCTTTGAAGAGTACATTTTCCCGTTAAAAGTCTTAAACGAATAGGGACAGTCTGTATATCGTAAGCAGCGGAAGAAACAGTTGTCACTGAGGAGTGTGGATGAAGTGTTGGTTGTGTTCTAATGGAAAGATAACGCAATGATGAATAATACTGTGATTATGTGTATAGGACATCTGACCAGTAACTGTAGATCCTTTTCTTTACTAGATTTTTCCAATAAGTCTTGGTTGGCTTATTCTTCATGATAAGATGTATAGAAGGTAAATTGTATTTGGATAACAGTGAGCGAGTATCAGCAAACCAGCTGTTGGCAGAGAATCCTTGCATCACAACCTGTCGGATTGTAATCTCATAGAGAACAGTATTTGGAGTCACGCAAATATTTCGTAGCAAGGTGAATTTTCTAAGATGTATTATCGCTTCAATTGGAAGTGCACCAAGAATAATGTATGGAGCAGGATCCGCCACTCTGTCCGGTAGGCCAAGAATTTGCTTGAGTGTTCTTTTATAGAAATCTTCAAGAATGGAAATGTGCAGCTTATTAAAGATGAAAACTTCTGTACCATGCAGTAGGACTGGTAAGACGTATGTGTTGATTAAGTGGAAAGAGGCTAGTGGAGTTAGACCGTTGATACCATGTAGACCAGATCCGAGAAGTGAATACATGGCTCTCCTGGCTTTCTGTATATTAGACTCGATAGTTAACTTAGGATCAGTTAGTTTGGAGTCTCTATGTAAACCAAGATGAACTGCAGTTTCCGGGCTTGGTAATGATGTTCCTTGTAGAGTATACGAGGGTTGAGAACTTTTAGAGTTAGTGAGAACAGCACTCTTAAGGGGTTGTATTTCATAAAACTGTAACAAGCTGTAATCGCTGGCAATATTTAACAGGAGCTGAAGATCTGAAGGATTATTCGATATTAAGGCGACATCGTCTGCACAGGTAGGTGAAGAACAATTAATAGAACCAATTGAGGTTCCAGCACTTGTTGACAGTATATTATTAAGTAAATCATTAATGTACAGTTTGTAAAGATCAGTTGACAGGATGCCTCCCTGACGAACACCTTGTGTTATGATGATTGGATTAGAGTGATCACCATGCCACTTGATCTGAGTTGTAGCTTTGTCATATAGATTTCTGATGAGGAGCCATAAAGGTCCTTGTACTCCAGTGAGAAACAGTTTCCGAAACAAGCTCGCATGATTTACTACATCAAATGCGGACTTTGCATCTAGAAAGGCGACAGCAGGATTAGACTTTTCATGTTTTGAATTGAAGCAAGCTTCTTGTAGGAGAAATGCACAATACATTGGGGAAATTCCAGTGGTGAAACCAAACTGTAATGGATGTTGCAGCTGTAGCAAGGATGGCTGTATTAAATCTTTAATGATGATTTCTATAATTTTTGTGATAACTGGAATGATGGTAATGCCTCTGTAAGAAGATGCAGCATCAGGTCTGCCTTTCTTTTTGAAGACTGGTGTAGTAATGCCATTCTTTAAGACGTCAGGTAATCGTTTCTGTCTAAAGATGGTATTAATGATTAAGGCCAGGATGTGCATAACTAAAACTCCTCCAAATTTACAATGTTCCACAGTGATACCGTCAGAGTCTGGAGCTTTCCTGGTATTCAGACGGTGAATAGCGGTTTCAACCTGATTTGGTGTTACTGAGTCTAGCTGCAGATATTGAGACATACATAGATCCTTGATAATGATTTCATCGAATTCAAATTCCAGTTTCCTAGTTTTCTCTTCAGGAGAGGGTTCAGTAGAGATGTTCACTGTGTAAAATGGGAAAGCCAACCTTCAAGTATATGATTAGAGTCAAAAGATGAACCGTTTGCAGTCAGTTGAGTAAGTATAGGATTCCCTGTCTTACGCTGTCTTTTAATAAGCCGGAAAAAGAGATTTCTATCATGCATTCTAGCTTCTAGGAGCGAAGTAATCTTACAGTCTCTGTGGATAGCAGCAGATTTACGTCGTGCTTGACGTAACAACAACTTAGCTTCTCTGCGGGCTCGCGAGGTAGGGTGATGACTTGCTGGACGTCCAGCTTGCTTCTAGTCATTAAAGGCTTTCTTATTGTTACATACAAGGGTTGCAATCTCGTCATTCCAGATACGGAAAGGCCTTGCTCGGTATGGGCGGATCATTGGTGAATAAGTGATAGCTGCTTTTTTTAAAGCATCACATAACTTAGAATACACTGTTTGAACGGAGAGCATATCGGCAATAGAGGAGGTAGATAAGTCTTTCAATGAGTGTTCAAGAGCTTGAGTGTAGGCCCGTTTATCAACTTTGTCCCAGTTTACTTGAGTACTCGTATGTTTTCACGTCTTCAGATGATTATTATCAGGCTTCCCTACTTGTAAAGGAAAGGTGCAAACTAAAGGGTAATGGTCCGAGCTATTGGAGTGCAGGTTAACAAGTCTAGTCACACGGAAGTCAGAAATTGATGGAAAAGTGTGAGTTAAGAAATAGTCAATCGTGGACACGGCTCTACCATTAGCATGGCAAAAGGTGGGTCCTGCTGTTTGAGACACTAAGTTATTGTGGTGTATAAAATTTTCCAAGGACTTCTGATGCTTGGTACTGCAATTCTTGGTAATATCTGTATTAAAATCGCCTGCAATAAGTATCTTATGAGTAGAGCAAAACTTCTGTATTATTTCATCAAGTTGAGCCAATGTGTCAAAATATTCATCATCCGCTGTAGAACCACTTCTGCAGGGCATATATACTGAGATGACTACTAAAGGACTGGGAGTTGAATTGAGCTCTATACACTGAATCCTCAGATTACCATCAGGAAGTGTGTTCACTATATGATCGTAAGATTTTTTCCAAAAGATGGCCACTCCACCGTAACCTCTAGGTCTTTGCTTCGCAGAGATTGGGTCAAGATCATCAACAGCCTTGGCTACACATGAATACAGTAGATGAAAGTCATTAAGCTGAGTCAATTAAAAATGAAATTGCCAGTGCTCTTGTATGCAGATTATATCAGATAACTTGAAGACATCTTGACATCTTGTACCTACAATTTGCATATTTTGAATGGTAGAGTTGGTGTCGATGCAAACAAAGGAGAATTCACATGTGTTGCCAATGCTGGAACAAGTGTGGTTGATTACACATTGGCGTCTTCAGATCTTTTCACAAATGTCAAAAACTTTTCCATTGAACCACGTAGCGAATCAGACCATTTTCCTATGTCATTTTCTTTAGCATCAACCTTTATGCTATTTAAACCAAATACAAGGAGTGTAGTACATATTGGTGACCATATTTTACAAAAATGCACCTGGTTGGGAATTTTCAAGCCAATTACAAATATATATGAAAAATCATCATTTCGAAGATAAATTTTTAGATCTTTCTGTTGATGTAAACAATTTAATTGCAAACTTACATGATGCTCTTATGAGTGTAGCAGAACAATGCAATATGGTTAAGGAGGCTTCGTTGCCCATGTCAAATCAGAGACGGCAACCTCCTTGGTTTGATAAAGAGTGTGCTTTTTTGAAGAAAAAGAAGTATGGTTTACTGAGAAAATTTAGAAACAAGAGTGATACAACGGAGTTGAATCTTTACAAAGACGCTAGGGATGAGTTCAGAAATACCTGCCGAAACAAAAGACGTAATTTCTTTAGTGAGCAGAAGGCAAAACTGGGTGTTTTTGCCTTCACAGATCAAAACAATTCTGGATGACTGTGAGACGTGCTACGTCTATTCGTATTTTTCAAAAGACTTGTAATATTACACCAGAAGTATTTTATGATTATTTTAGAAACCTTTTTGTAGAAAATGTATCTGTTGAAGATGATTTTCCTCTGTCTGACGAATTTAGAAGTACCTTGAGTTCAGCAGATGAGCCTGTAAATGATATAGATTGGGATATTCTCAATGGACCGATTACTAATGATGAAATAGAAAAGGCAATCAGAAAACTGAAAAATGGTAAAGCAGCGGGTCCTGATTTGCTCTTAGGGGAGTTTTTTTAAATCTACAAGTTCTTTTTTGATACCTTACTTAAATGTCCTGTTTAATAGACTTTTTGACGCAAGTATTTTTCCAAAAGATTGGTCGAAAGCAATTATTGTCCCTCTATATAAAAGCGGTTCAGCCGACTCTCCCGAAAACTACAGAGGTATATCCCTGTTAAGTGTTTTTAGTAAAATTTTCACTTCCATTTTGAAAAGTCGTCTTACATTTTGGGCCGACGCATTGGGAAAGATTGATGAAACTCAGGCAGGTTTTCGACACGGTTATTCTACGATAGATAACATCTTTATCTTACAGTCTGTTATTCAGAAATATCTATCAAGAAAACGTGGAAAATTTTATTGTGCCTTCGTTGATTTTTCTAAAGCCTTTGATACTGTTGAACGTCAAAGACTGTGGTTTATACTCTTACAGGGTGGTGTCAAAGGAAAAATGTTCAAAATGTTGAATGCCGTCTATAAAGAAGTCAAATCTTGTGTACGTACAAATATGCAATATTCAGAGTACTTTAATTGCCCTGTCGGTGTCAGACAAGGATATTTGCTCAGTCCATTTTTGTTTTCCTTTTTCATTAACGAGTTGACACATGAGATACAAAACAGTGGACAACGTGGTATTCAACTCTCTCCTGATTTGAATGAAATATTGTGTTTACTTTTCGCTGATGATGTAGTTCTTTTTTCAGACACAATTATTGGTTTACAACGTATTCTTAACTGTTTAAGTAGTTATTGTAGTAAATGGAAAATGACAGTCAATCTGAAAAAGACGAAAATTGTTGTTTTTAAAGCTGGAGGATATCTTTCAAAACATGGAGGATATCTTTCAAAAGACCAAAAGTGTTTTTTTCAATGGTGATAGTGTTAATGTTGTATCCTATTACAAGTACCTGGGTGTTATGTTTTCTTGTAGACTTTATTGGTCTGTGGCTACGAAAACACTAGCACAACAAGCTAGAAAAGAGCGTATGAGTATACATAGAGCAAGTAAAAAGACAGGCTCTTTCTCATGTGATGTATATTTTAAGATTTTTGATGCTATGGTCTTACCAATCCCTACATACGGTTCAGAAGTCTGGGGATACACACAATACGATTACCTAGAAAGAATCCAATATCTAGCATGTAAGCTATTCTTAGGAGTCTCATGTAACACATCAAATGTTGCCATTTTAGGTGAGTGTGGCAGATATCCTATTTATCTGCATATAGCGAAAAAATGTGTGAAATTTTGGTGCAGGCTTTTAAGAATGCCAAATGATCGCTATCCAAAGAAATGTTACCAGATGCTTTACCATATTGACAAGTCTGGTACGAGGTTAAAACCCACATGGGTACATCATGTGAAAAATTTACTTTATCTGTGTAATCTACATGATGTATGGGATAACCAGGAAGTTCTTGATGACAGCATTTTTATGAGTAATTTTATAGAGAATTTTAAAAGTTATTTGTATAATACCTGGTACAGTGAAATATGTACTCTTGACAAACTTTCATGTTATCGGGAATTTAAGAGTTCTCTTATACCGGAAAAGTATCTTTCCACTGTGAAAATTAAGATACATATGGTTATGCTAGCGCGTTTAAGATGCTCTTCTCATCACTTACGAATTGAAACAGATAGAAAACTAAAAAATGATGTACATGAACGAATATGTTTGTTATGCGATAGGAACGAGGTTGAAAACGAGTACCACTTTGTTTTACTGTGTAACTTTTTCGATGGTTTAAGGGTGAAATATATTCCCCGTTATTATTTCAATCCTCCGACAGAGAGAAAATTCATATCTCTGATGCAATCACTTGATCCTTATATAATTCAGCGTCTAGCAGCATTTACATTTCATGCTATGAAATTAAAGGGCCATTATTTGTAACGTTTGACCATTTTTTACCTCGGAAAATTCCATGTTGGAGGCTCATATTTGTTGCAAAATGTTGTTTTACGAAGAAACAAACATGATTAGTGATGTTATAGCGACATAAAACTGCTAATTTTTGTTCAAACGTGTTGCCCTTCCGAGCTCGTTTGTTGACGTCTTTCATGCTCAGCGTGCTTGGGAGAACGCAGAATTATGGTGACGCCGCGATCACGCGAGATGTACAAGTTCATTGCGTCGTGGATTGCCAGACATCTGGCTACGCAACGTGCTCGGACAATGGATTACGACGTAAGTACCGGGCATAAGTAATGAATATTTATTTTGACGTTGCTGTAAATGGCTCGCGCAGGTGCAGAAGAATGCCTACGTTGCAATCCGCGTGTCAACAGAGTTTGTATTTCTGTCCGGACAAAAATTGAAATTTTCGTTGTAAAATCACATGTTATTTAGTTGTAGGGCACGTAATGCTTCCGAATAATATGCGATTCTCTGTTATTTGACAGGCTATTCAACATGAGCCAGTGATCATTTCAATCAAAACTAACGGAAAATCGCCAGAAGATACAGCTGATGGAAGTTTAAGAAAAGAGACTACTGAACAGTACTAAGATTGTTGAGTACGTTTTTGTTCTATGTACCTGTCAAGTTATGTACTTTCCTTCATGTAATGTTAGAGTATATTGGGCCGATGGCCTTAAATCACTGAATAAAATACCTTATATATAGGAACCGCTAATCTAGTACAAAGATTCAATGTTATTAGTTGTGGATCATTTTAGATGTCAGAGGATGACGCTGTGTTTTGTTTTCAAACATGCGCAGCTTAAACAGAACCAACAGTATATTTTTCGCTTCTATCATTACATGTCGGTGTTTTTATTGTCATTTTCTCGCTTATGCCTGGAAAGCGCACAGTCATGCATGTAAATGTATAAAATCTCGCCTTAGTCTTTTCTTTGGTCAATCATAACGTTCCAATTTTGTTAAGTTTCTTTACAGGATACATGGCAAATCGTTTGAATGGTAGTCTCTGATAGTACATGCTTGAAAGTAGAAGACTTAAACTTTTGCTCAAACTTTCCTAAATGAAATTTTCCACCATTCTTTTACCAAATCAACGAAAAATGGGGGGGGGGGGTTACCGTGCAAAGTTTGGAACTAGCGAAACAAATTACCAAACATTTTGCTATATTTAAATTGAAAATCGCCGCCATTCCTGTTTTAATTCTTTGGGGGGATAAAATCGGTAAAAGTTTTCCTTTCTCCAAGAGCTTTAAAATGAACCCCACAAGTGGTAGATCAGAAAAGAATGGTAGAAATTTGAGAGTCCAAAAATCTGTTACCGAGGCGCGTTGTATCTTAACATAGTCAGAATCTAATAAACGAGCAATGTGAAACTGCGCGCTGAATAGCGTTTGAAAGCAGCATTGTTGTTGTTGTTGTTTTTGTTGTTGTTGTTGTTGTTGTAGACTTAGAAATGGTTTCCAAATGATGGAGGATGTCTGTCACTACACTGTTATCTTCAAAGGGAAGTCTAAACGGTACTCACCAAAAAGAACAACGCGGAGAAGGATAGTAGAATTAAGTGTCACGTGATCGCAATGACAACGGCACGACATGTGAGTATGATTTTACATCAGACTGAATTTATATCGTTTTATATCTCACGTTATTTCATTTCATGTCGTGCCATTTGACGGTCGCGTGCAGGGGGATAAAAAAAATACACCCGATTTACCATATATCACAAATACAGTAAAATTCCAAAAGAAAGCTCCATTCGCTGTTCATCGAAGGAAAATCGAACTTTCGAGCACAACTGTCTGTTATTTTGGTTTTCTGTTTTGTTTTGGTTTGTTTTTTCATTTTCAGAATCACAGTTTTGCCAACGTACAAATCGAATGAAGAACATTAACTTTCAAAAGATGATAACACAAGTCATTAAAATGAAAGGGAACTTGAAGACGCGCCCCGTCAATACGGTCTTTCCTTTTGACAAACCAGAGTTAGCTTAATGCTCACGTTTCTGGTGTGCAAAATTGAAATCATAACGTCGTAAAACAACTTTCTTTTATCTGAAAAACATTATCTAAACGATATCACATGCAACGTAATAACTTTTAATCACATGCACTTTATCTCCCCAAACATCTGTGTATATGGACCGACGTATGGCCGTTACGGGAGGCACGCAAGTCGCATCCGTTCCAACGGGCTCATAAAGTCCTGATGTTCCGGACATAATAGTTTAAATACATGCCTATAGACCGAAATTTATGTCCTGTAGGCTTCGCTGGAGTACAGACGAACCATAAAACATCAATGGTGTGCATGTGCTTCTACACAACTCTTCTTCTTGCAGAATTATGCAATTCAGACACCATAACCACTTTTGGAACTTACAAAATAGAGTTAAATAACTTCACGTGATAAATATTTTCCACACACACACACACCACACACACACACACACACACACACACACACACACACACACACACACACACACACACATATATATATATATATATATATATATATATATATATATATATATATGTATATATGTGTTTGTGTGTGTATGTATATATATGGGAAATGACAGTGCTCGATGCTAACAGCATTGTGTTATAAATAGTAAGACAAATTACTTCATGTCCAAAGTAATAATATCTGTTTAAGTTTTATGCATCCTACAATCTTCTGACAGACAGTCAGATCTAAAAGTATCTTCAGCTCTACACCCTCATTTACACGGTTGGGACGTACCATTACATTGTGTTTCTAGGTAGTGCTTATATTTAAATGAGAGTGTAGAGATAAGGATACTTTTAGTTCTGACTGTCTGTCTGAAGATCATAGGAGGCATGAAACTTAGTGACAGATATAATTACTTTGTACTTGAAGTAATAACAATATATATATATATATATATATATATATATATATATATATGTATATATGTATATATGTATATATATATATATATATATATATATATATATATATATATATGTGTGTGTGTGTGTGGGGGGGGTATGTGTACGGTATAGAGTGACGACTTACACTCGTTGCAATAATACAAAGTGACGACCTGCCGGTAAAGTGACTACCACTCACTTGACTTACACTCGTTGCAATAATACAAAGTGACGACCTGCCGGTAAAGTGACTACCACTCACTTTGTTTTTTTTAATCGGAATCGATTCCTGGATGGTTATTTTACCATCCTGTGAAGTTTTAGGTCATGTTTCACTTTGACCGGTAAACCCACCGTGTGCGTGTGTATACTTTCGCCCGTGTGTGTACTACGTTGTCTATCGCCACCTTCTGCTAAATATGAGAAATATACACAGGTGTTACACACACGGCATATAGGGTTACATCCCACCAATAGTCTGTTTGATAAGTTTGCAACATTGTGACATGCCGATGTAAGACGTGTAAGGTGTCACTTTGGTGGATGGAAACCGGTCAATAATTGATACATTGTATCTTAAAATTGGATAAACTATACGACGCGCTCTACTGTACAAGTATGATACCTGGCACGATTTTCACTACAGTGGAATATATTCGTAAAATTTCTACCTTTTCTAAACGTAAACTCTCCCAAAATGTGGATATTTGTCAAGTAACTCCTTGGTGTGGTATCTGCACCTGGTATTTTGAGTAGCCCATTAAAATATGCTCCTAAATTGTTTTCACATCCTGCTCTTCAAAGTCAGAGATTCTCACTAAAGGAGGCTATAGCGCTGAGGTTTGGCGCAGACTTCGTCAAGAACATCCTGTTTTAAAGATAATATTTTATCCTTGAACTAAAGTTGCCTAACTTTGAAGATTTAGTCTAAACCAGTTTACCCTTTTGTCGGAAACAAAAGTGCATTCAGCAAAATAACCTACAAACCTGTGGCTAAGCTTATACCCTCGAGAAACTCGAGGGTCTATGGGCTAAGTGAAGAAGTAAGCAAAGTTAACAGCTTTATGAATGCAAAAATTGGTTGACAAGCACGTTGGCAAGATAAATCACAAAATAAAGTTACCATGCAGACAATATCCTTTTTACCTTACAGCTCAGTCCCGATATCACTGTACTCATAGTTGTCGAATCTACCCAACGTATGTATTACAACACGAAAGTGATTACACGAACAGTACAAAGCGGGATACATGTATGTTTTCCTCTGTCACAATTTATATTTATTGCAAAGCGTATATTGCAATGTTAACCTGTAAATGCTACAAAGCGATGGCATTGCTATTTATTTTGTCATATACGGGCTCTTTTTACCGGACCATGCCAACTGGTCGAAAGACACGTCGCTCTGACTGATTTCATGAACTTAGAACCCACATCCATTTGGAAAACAGAACGAAATTCTACTATTCAGAGTGTGTAGGTTCTTGTGATGCGACCGGAGGTAAGACGGGATGCTTCCGTCCTTCTGAATACGAACCATTGTGCGTTAAGATAGATAACGTGAACGCCACCATAATTCAGAATTTTAATGCAGCCAAGTGTCGGTGCACTTAGTACAGTGGATTGAAGGCGTGAATTAGATGTTGTTTTCAATTGAATTAATCAGTTGATTCGACATTAACATAATTTAATGTACGAATTAGACGACAACTAACTGTTAGATGAATCTGTTCGCTCAAAACTTAGATGCACTGTTATAGATTTATTGTATTAATCAGATAACGATTTACTAGTGTTGGTTTTTCAATTTAAAATCAGTTAAAAGAACGTATAACCTGTGATAGTCATATTTTGCCGATGAATGTTTGCAATCAAGGAAGTGTGCCTCTCTAGAGTGAAAGAGTTGAGTTTACTCGCAATCATTCAACGACTCTTCTACATGTGCACGTATTCATCAATTATGCGCAGTAAATTTTAGATTTTCTTGATGATTTCCGCTAAATAAGATAAGAAAACTTGTAAGGTATCATTACAAATTGCGGCTTTATTTCTACTAGGAAAAAATCAATGATTGAGTCCTAATATCTGTCCCTCGGGCGCATTCTACCTCAACACTGTTAAGCAATTTTTCGTAAAACGACTAAAAAGAGGAGAGGCACGACCGTTCGGTACTTTTCTCAAATTGTTCGGCAGACAAGGCCCAATATTCTCTTGGCAAAGCCCCGACTGGCCGTTGGCCGAGACAGCGAACTCTGACAAGTAGTTGATAGAAGACAGTATATTCAAATAATCGCAATCATACCAATCCATAATCCAATAACACTAGGTCAAAATTTGTAAGACAATAGTTGTAAACATAGACACAAAACAGCACAGAACAGACAGTAATAGACGGTACAAACAAAGTCAAATTCATGAAAGAAAGATATATGGACCTCTGGCCAAAAGACCAAGAAGTGATGTCAGGTGTTTCGAAAATAGTAAGCGCATCCTGCCCCACATGTGGCACCCGCCATATATCAATCTGTAAGTCAGATAGGTAGTGGTCACTAACTAAGGCCCAATGTCACCGATGCCATCAGTGATCATTTGTCGAAGAGAGATATTGTATTTATCTACCAGCTTGCGATACCTGCCAAAAAAGCATTTGAATGTAGAGACAAGTCTTGCTCTGGTGTAACCTTGATTTAACAGTTTGAAAGAGAGATGGCCATGTCTCTCTACAAAATCACCATATGAACTGCATGCTCTTGCATATCGTATAAGCTGGGAAATGTATACCCCATAAGCAGGTGAGAGTGGAATATTACTGATGAGGTGTGGAAAATTAATTATACTAAAGTTGAAATCATCTCTCTTGTCATATAGCCTAGTAGAAAGGTGACCATTGGAGTCAAATTCAAGTAAATGTCCAGATATGAAGCAGAAGAGGCCGTTTCTGTAGTTTCTTTAATCTCCAATTCTGGAGGATAAATCATAGCGAGATATTTACTGAATTCAGAGTTATTCAATGAAATAACATCGTCTATGTATCTAAATGTTAGGTTGAAAGTACGAGCTACAGAGACCTTTTTCTGCTTGATAAGGTTCTGGATAAATTCTGCCTCGTATGAGAACAGAAATAAGTCGGCAAGTAAGGGAGCACAGTTAGTGCCCATGGGAATTCCTGTACACTGTTGGAAAATGTGTCCTCCAAATTCAACAAATATGTTGTCAATGAGGAAATCAAGCATACTCAAACTGATTTCCGACCCAGATACAGTATATTGTTAATGAACTTCGGTAAATTTCTTTCTATTTTTGTTTCCAGAGGGAAAACGTGCGTGAGTGCTTCACGAACTCTACAACGTGTGGAGCGGTCTCAGTCAGAAAAATGTAACAACTTAGCCGGCTATTGAACCACTCTTTTTGGGAGTGTAAATTAAGCCGAGCGGTTCTCTCTGTGGCCTCTCCGCTCAGCCTGAACGGAGGGTACCAAATTTGCATATTTTATCGTGTTCGAGAGCCTCGTTTTCGCTACCTCGCTGAGTGCGGAAGTGTGTGTGGGAGAGAGACCGGCATACGATCTCAAAAACAAGGCCGTGAACTCAAACAGAAACTTATCTTTCTTTTAAATATTCAGATTTTCATTGACAATAAACCATTTATTAAGATTTTTCAAAGTATTTGACCAGGGAGTGCAAATTTTTTTTAAGATGGCACAATTACCGTGCCAAGGCGGACGATCGAACGACGTATTGGAATCCAACTTTTGCCGAAAAACCTAACTTTTAAGGGTCTTGTAGAGCTTGAGCCAAACTGAAACTTTCAGAAAATGTTCCTTATAGTATCGATAGTAAGTGGTCCAAATTTCAGGGCCGTACGATATATTGCATGTATTTGCAGCATGATTAAGTGACGCCGTGTAGAGACCGCCGTGTAGAGACCGCCCGCAGCTGTGATATCGCACTGGAGGCGCGGGCGTCCACGCTGCTGAGTACGGCAACTAAATTTTGATTGGGTCAATCTTAAAGGTAGTACTACGCAGGCAGGGTATGCTTAGGGTGATGGTGAGGTCATTGTCCCTCGATGACTGCTTCAATCAAGAAAGTATTGAATCCTCTAGAAAGCCAATTTTACTTTTATTAGATTACTATTAGCACTAAAATTCACATGTCAATAGAACTCTGTGTTTCTAGAATTGTTGTGTAACTATTGCGGTGATTAGGTAATGTTAGAAATTTTCTACACATGCTGTATTAACTACGAATTCAAAATGACGGATATTGTTTCTTAGACCGAAGTCTTTCTCTCTTTAAATTTAGATTTTCATTCTTTGGACTTGAACTTTCATTCAGAAGATTTTGTAGAGCTTCAATCAAGTGATTAGTTAGGTGGCTAATAGCTAGGTGAGCCAAATGAATAGCCAAATTTTAGCTCTACTTGACTTTTCAAGCTATTTTGAATTTCCACAAGAGCATATTAGGCGTTCATAGCCACTTTGAAATAGCTACTTGCTGCTAAGGGACTGGACGTCAATTACGGGGAGGGGGTGATTTTGGGTTGGTCGCAAATTTTCATGCCCATGTTTGGGGGAGGGTCATCATTTGTTCCAACTATATTTAGGTAGCATCACAAACTTTTCAGCAGGAAATATTTACAAAGTGAAAAGGAACCACGCGGTCTTTTCAAAATGAATGGACGATCAATACATACGGCTAGTTTTCAATCGGGTTCGAACCCACAGCATGCGGCATCAGTCGCCTAGCGGAGAGGCCACAGAGAGAACCGCTCGGCTAAATCTCCACTCCCAAAAAAGAGTGGTTGAATAGCCGGTTAAGTTGTTACATTTTTCTGACGGAGACCGCTCCACACGTTGTACAGTTCGTGAAGCACTTACGCACGCATGCTCACTATCACACATACAAACTTTATTGAAGCGAAGAAACGAATTATTCGCTTTAACTGGGCGTTTTACTGTCAGCGGAGGGTCATAAATTTCTGAGGTTAACTGTTGGGTGGGGGTCATAATTTGTGAGCAGTAGATATGGCGAGGGTCATTAATTTCTGACCAGCATCTTCCCTGATCCCCACCCTCTGGTTATTTACGTCCAGTCACTGACAACTCTGACCTTTTAGAAGGCCGTAGTAATAAGCTTTTCAAGCTATCAACCTTTTTAGCCGGCATTAACCTTTCTTAGCTGGCCATTAGCTTGCTTGCAGCGAATCAGTGGTGACTTCTAAGAAGGCTGTGCAAGTCAGCTATTGAAGGTAATAGTCATTTTAGCAGCTATTAGCTTTATAAGCAAGCTATTAGCTAGCTACCAGCAAAGCAGTGGACAGATCTCATGAGGCCTGACCTGTCCAACTACTTTCATAGGAACTTACGAACCTGATGTATATTTCTATGTACACAGAAGAAGTCTCCTACGTATACTGGATAAATATTGTGGAACCAAGAAGGCAGTATCGAGTTGCAGTTCTACAGGGAAATTTGTTTCACTCCGGCAGGTTTAAGCTATTACCAACTCTAGCACTTACTTTTTGCTGTACTTAGAAGAAGTCACCCAGTGTATGTGGATAAATGTGTGCGTTTGTTGGTATTAATAATTTTGTTTTAAAATAAATCAAGAGAAGAAACTTGCGATTAGTAGAACAAAGAAATTGAATAAAGTCACATTACTGGTTGAACGGTACAACAATAATAATGAATTAGTCTCTGTTTGAAAATAGGTTTCATGTGACTGGATATAAGAACATTTATACAAAGACCTGATTACATATCAATGCCAGGTTTTGTATTGTATTAAGTTAAGGAACGTTAATATGCGCGCCAGTTTCTGTGTCCAAAGAGTAAAGTGCATGATTGTGAAAGACTTGACACACATATTAAGTGAAAGTAGAGAATGTTTTAACAAAGTCGTACAGCAGAGAAAGAAAAACAAAAAGGAAAATGAAAACTCCTCCGAGGTCATTGCATATTCAATAAAGATCACAGAATGACACATCTGACGAAGTTGGAGGCTGAAGGGTGTACAGAAGAGCCTCGATGGAGTCATGAAAGAGAATGTGTTTCAGACATAAAATTTTGATACAAAACAAGTTCAGGAACGTAGTTTGCAAAGGTAATTATAAAGTTACATTATCAAGACCCCTGCTTTTACACATATGTCAATACATTGTTTTGACTAATAAGTGGACTGTGAATGAACTCAGACATTTTTGTACGAAAAAGTCTAAATTCAGAAGACGTTTCTACTGTGTAAGAATAACAACAAAATTCCAAACAAAAGGAGAATAATTCATTTTTTCTCAAAACCAATATGGACTGCCTAACTTGAGATGAATATAACGAGCATATTTTATTGCTCATGACACGACATGACATGAACTACTTTATTTATAGTACAGGAGAATTAAAGTCATCATCCATGAAATGAAAACTGGTGGAATTCATGAGAAACGAAATGCTTCTTCTTATTCTAATTGAGATAAACGCATTGATCTGGAACATGTCACACGAAAATGACAAGACAGGCCCTCTGCCAGGATAATTGAGCACTTGTTAACAGTTGTGAAATTCATGTCAGCTTACATGAAATGTTTCATGATGTGTTCGCAGAGAGAAACAAAGAATACGAGACAAAATACGTTTTTGTGTATGTGTTCGGAATGCATCTCAATAACACGTGTTGTGTTTGTGTGGTGCTTATTCTTTCTTACACAGTTTGTTTTGTTAGTGGACTTTGAAGGGACTTTAAGAATTTCTAAATAAATCATCCAAAGTTTGAAGGTATATTTTCTGTATCACGATGACGACAAACTTTATTCTTTGTGAAAGAACAAAACACGGTTTCATCACCAGGTTTACCCAACTGAATAGATATACACTGTAGCTATGCGTGTTCTTTGCACAGGACGCCACCTAACACGACCACTTTGCTTTTTATGATATTCATTAATTAAAGTTGTAGGTTCTTTGTATCGCTATGCTCAACTACAAAAGCAAAATGAAATATACAAATTGGTCTGAAATAAGTCACGATGCAGCGAAAAGACTCACTCTCCATTAAAGAACAAAGTCGGCCATTTTTCATTAATTTTGTTTGATACGAGACACAATTTATATTGTTTGACCTGTTGAAAGATACTAAATGAATGCATATATTCCATGCCGCTTTTAGACACTATAAATGAAACCATCGCGAGAAAGAATAAATGGTCTTTACCGTTAATTCGATAGTTCAACACTGTGAGCATCCGCGTGTCAAATGGTGTCTGTTTCAGACAAGGGCAAAAACTGAAACACAAGACGAGTCTAATATAGTAGTAGTTATACTAGAATAACAGGAGTGGCTTATGTTTATAACTACATGGCATAATCTATGTAGACTGCAACAGATGGGACATGTTATGTCTCGCCGTTTTTTTTAAGTTACTTGATTTGATGTTGATGTGAACATGGCACGATAATGATTCAACTTGTAATTGGGCTACTAGGAGTCAGGTGTGATTTGGTGATCTAGATATTACCACAGTGACAGAGTTTCAAAAGAGCAGCATCGAAGAGAGACTCCCCTTCCTGGCCTCCTCAGTCTCGTCATTTCTTCAAGGCTTTTCGCTCATCAAACATGACTTATATTGGAGATCAGGTACACTTGATACTTTTATTACGGTTTGGAATACCCACAGTAGTCGAACTAAAGACGTACGTATACATAGATACATAGATACATAGACATATGCATAGATAGAGAGATACATACATAGATACATACATAGATACATAGATACATACATAGATACATACATACATACATACATACATACATACATACATACATTCATACATACATACATTCATACATACATACATACATACATACATACATACATACATACATACATACATGCAAAATAATATAAATGCATGCACATATAAATACACACATAATCATATTACCTATATATATATCACACATACGAAATCGTGTGTGTGTATGTGTGTGTGTATGTTTGTGTGTATGTATCTCCAAGTCTACAGATGTCCTCGATGCTATAAATAATAACACAAATAATAACAAATTACTTCAAGTACAATGATATTTGTTACTTAAGTTTCATGCACCCTTCAATCTTCAGACAGAAGAAGTGAAAGGCTTCTTAGCTCTACACTCTCATTTATATGTTCGGGACGTACCATTCTATTTGTATAAGTGGTACCATCAGGACCTTTATATGGAACATTGCATCTCCTTCTTGCAACTTGCTTTTGTGAAGTGCAGGTTACAGGTAGTGCTTCACATAGGTGCTGGGGTTATCGGTTATCGTAATGAAAATAACGCAGTAAAACAAATGAATAACTCCGTTCTTCCTTGTATACTAACATAATTGTTCTTTCCACACGGGTATTATGATGGCTGAAGAAGACGTGGATGACGAAGATGACACATTAAGAGAATGAAGCGAAAATTGGGACACTTTCAAGCATCTCCCCTCTCAGTTTCCAGGTTCCAATTCGTAACTACTGAATAGTTTATCGCCCCTTTGAGAATGTAACCTTTGACTTCATTCCCATAAGTAAACACAACCTATGACGTAATCACTTATTGACTATCCCACTTTAAATTGTTGCCCATTTAATGCCTCACTCGCACGAGCGAAAACTAAATAGCATAGGACTTTATATTTCCGAGTTGAACTTGGGTTTGATAGAATCGCCGAATTAAAACTTTTTACGTGGGTATGACACCGCTCTAGACGTAGGGTGTAGATTTATTTGTTTGCATCATTTTATGATGTGTTTATGTGGATACACACTTTATTATTTGATCAACTTTTCTTCTGATCATTTGCTATTAATGCCAGTCCCATTTTTCTTAAGAAGTCTGTTATTTTCTATGAAGTACGTGGACATTGTCGGCTGTCAATACAGATGAACAACTTTTAACTCGTATCAAGTGTTGTAATAGTAACACTTCGGGGAAGTGCGTACTACTTGAGCCATAAAGGAACTGTCACTGTGGTTACAGTATGCGACGAAGAGGAAACCGTGTGCCTTTTATTCAAACGCTTGACCGGTGACCAGTAACCATTCAGGATTGCTTAACAATTTGTAGATCACAGCATTTTGACATTGGACGTCGACCTGCATTTTGTTTTATAATTTGGTTTGTTTCGAGTTGTACGCTAAATTCCTATTGATCTTATTGAATTTGTGACATACAATTTGATTGATCTTCCAATTTTCACACTGCCGTTCAATTTGCTATTGCACTTTGGATAATCGAGATTTAAGCTGGTATAAGGCTACTCATTTGAATTAAATTCAATTCAAGTCAGTTTATTCAGTACTTACGGCCTCCGTCCAAAATGTACAAACAGTAACAGTCGGATTTGAATTGTTTGACTTCAGTATGCTTGTAGAAGAATTTTATGATACCAAAATTATTGTTGTGTAATATATTAATCATTCATTGGATTTTGACTGTGTTAGTATAATTTATTCCACCCTTACTTCGTGGGACCTTTACGTATATCGAAACTGATGTATTCCACAGACCATGCACCAACTCACGCGAATGAATTGGTGGTATGTTTACCCTGCTGGAGTTTGCTCGAACAGAGCTAGTCGGCGAACCGTATGGAATAAAGCCAGGGTAACACAAACAAAGCAATTTGCTTATCTGAACCGTACGCATAGATTTCGCTTTGTGTCGGAAAACCAACAAACAGTAAGATTTTTATAGTGCTATATGAGCAAAGATCGTAAATAAAGTGAGATTGTAAACAAACCTTATTTTTATCCCTATATTTGCCTAATAATTGTCCCTATGGCACACTAAAACCGTGTGTAAGTCTCTGATGTAACTGAAAATGAAGCATGCAATAAAATTCTCCTGAAAAAAACAAACTGTAGGGCATTTTTGTCTAACTGATTGATCTCTAGGGCAATGACACATGTGCAAAGCGCAACCAATGGCGAAGAGTCGAACGTACTTTACTTCACGGCTTTATCAGGTAAGGCACAGACAAATATAGGCAAACTTGTAATGCGGCATGCCTTTTGTTCCATGGTCGTCTCGGTAGACTATTGGCTTTTCATATTAAAATGAGATTCAAAGGTGTTAAACTTTTTAGAGGCTTTGTTTGTGGTTGATAATTGCACGAGATTATGCGAAAAATACGACGAGATGGCATCGTACTGCCAGTCGCGTAGCAACCATAGTTACTTTGTGAGCTCCCAGGACAGAAACACTGCTTACGCCAATCAAAACATAACACGCCGGCAGTTTCATAAACATGTCCTTCCTTGACGCACGTGTAAAAGACGGTATGACTGACCGTAAACCATTGAGTAAAACTAGACAGTATCGATAAAAGACTTTCAAATTTGGTTCAAACACTCATTATATATTCATAAAAATATGAGAGGAATTTGTAAAACGGTAAAACTCACTTTCCTGAAGCTCAAAACACTCCCTTTTTCGCCAGCACGTCGATTCCGCTCAGCACCACACGACAACAACAACGCAAACTTTGCCAAACATACTTTCGCTTAACAATTGGCGAAAATCCGAAAATTACCGAAGGATGCATGGTCGGCACTCTTCGGAAAAGAGAGGCGAGAGCAACCTGAAGGGAGGCGAACATGGATGGGTTACGTAACCGCTTCACGCCTTAAACAATACCCGTTACAAGTCTGTCTATGTTTGTCTGTGGGTAAGGTTAGTGATCGAGAGAGATGATTACATCATCGACTTGCCATCCTTTCCATTTTTCAGAGGAACATGTAAGTATTACTTTCATCCGTGGCAAATGTTTCAAATTGAAGAAAGAATATAAAAAGTTGATCAAACACAAAAAATCTACTTTCAAAAAGAATCAGATTGCACAGTTAGAAAACGCACACACTAACAAAAGTACTGATTTCTGGAAACTTTGGAAAGAAGTAACAGAGGTGCACACAGAAAACAAAGGAGCATCTTCCATCTCCCTAATATTTGGTATGAACATTTTAAGAAGTTAGGCAATTTTGATTCTGCTGAAATAGACACGTGGTCGAAAATGGTTGTTACTGATTTAACTGGTTTAGAAATGAGCAACAATGAAAATATATGTCCCATCTTAAATTGCTATTTCTCCAATTCAGAATTACAAAAAGTACTTTGCAAATTAAAGTCTGGGAAATCCCAGGAACGGATGGTATTTTAAATGAGATGTTGAAATTTGGGGGCCATTCCCTTCTCAACTCACTTTGTTTTTTGTTCAATGCTATTCTTCGATCAGGCAGCTTTCCAAATTCATGGAAAACTGCCTTTATAGTACCAATTTACAAATCAGGAGACAAGAATGATCCTTCTAATTATAGAGGTATTTCAATCAATAGTTGTATTGCTAAACTTTTTACTTCTGCCCTTAATTGTAGACTTGTTACCTTTCTGAATAAGAAGGGAATTAATACACCTTTCCAGTCTGGTTTTAGAGCTAAGAGAAGGACTGCAGATAATGTTTTTGTCTTAAAATCAGCTGTTGACAAATATTTGTATTCTTCAGATATGGGAACAGATTGTAAGCCCTGTCAAACGTATGTTCTGCTGCTTTATTGATTTCCATAAGGCCTTCGATAGAGTATGGAGGACTGGTTTGCTTTGGAAACTTAAAAACTATGGTATCAATGGGAATTTTTACATTCTTATTAAGTCTATGTATGAGAATGTCAGTTATTGTGTGAAAACTAATAACAATTTTACTGACAACTTCATGTCCAATATTGGGGTTAAGCAGGGCTGCAATTTAAGTCCTACTTTATTTAATATTTACTTGAATGATCTTCCTGGGATTTTTGACTCTGTTAATGACTGCCCTATCAAACTTGGTACACTCTCTATTAGTTGTCTCATGTATGCAGATGACTTGCTATTAATGTCTGAATCGCAAGCAGGATTACAAAGTTGTCTTGATAAATTGTTTCATTTTTGTTCAAAATGGAAGCTTACAATTAGTACTAAGAAAACTAAGGTGATTATTTTTAATAAAACTAACAGGGTTCTCAAAATATTACCTTACTTTATAATGGTATACCACTTGAGTTGGTGAATGAATACTGTTACCTTGGCTTTGTAATAACTCCCAATGGTAAATTTAAGGGCAATTTTCGCAACCTCAAGTTAAAAGCAACAAAAGCCTTATTTAGCTATACAAGGGAATGTCTCACAATAATGGTTTCCCTGTCAAAGTTGCATTAGACCTTTTTGATCGTTGATCGTACCCATTATGACTTATGGATGTGAAATTTGGGGGAAACGAAATCAATGATAAGAAGAATTTTATGAATGATGTAAGTATTTCCTTTACAGGTATTTACTTGGTGTTTCAAAACAAGCTCCACGAGCTGGTATTGTTATTGAATTGGGTAGATACCCCATTCAGTTCACTGTTATACTACATATGATAAAATATTGGCATAGATTGGTTTTATCAGATGATATTCTACTACGTGCTGCATATACAACTGCTAAGCACCACTCCCAGTGGTTTGAGTATATTCAGTATATTTTGGATAATTATAGTGGAAGATCTATCTGGTCAAATACTGTAACATTAATTTCACTGTTAAAACAGTTCACAGAGAACTGAAAGAAAGATATCGTGTCTCATGGATTAATGATTTACATAATGATGTAAGGACTCAGAGTGTGGACAAAAATAAACTAAGAACATACAGAAAATTTAAAACTTTATTTACTTTTGAGGAATACTTGATGGATATTACAAATATTAACTGCAGGAAATTGATTACCAAGTTTCGTATTTCTGATCATAATTTACAAATTGAGATTGGCAGAAGGTCAGTCCCAAGAATCCCGTTAAATGAGAGATTTTGTACTTTTTGTAAGTCTTCTGTAGAAGATGAGTTTCATTATATTATTAAGTGTGACAAATATGTTAATAATAAAAATACTCTTTTCACTAGTATGAAATCACATTTTGAGAACTTTGAATATTTAAGTGACGGAGAGAAATTCCTGTACATCATGAATTTTGAGGACAAGAAGCCTCTTTTAAGGTATATTTCTTACACTACAGATTCATCCCAGCAGCAGTCTTACCTGAACATGTGTGTAATGTTTGATTTTGATGTGCTCTACCGCACTTCCCGAAGTGTGCTGTTATGCAATAAAGTATTATTATTATTATTAAAACATGTCGTCTGCACAGCGTGGGCACGTGTCGTTTAGCGTCTGCACAGCGCGGGTGGACAGTCATCCTGAGACTATTCGCGAATTTTGATTAGCGTGCAATAGCAATATATTTCCTGATTTAGAGTTGAGGCAGAATGTGCCTCAGGGACAGATATTCGAATTCGGACTCTCAAATTTCTACAGCTCTTATCTGACCTACTACTTGTTGGTGCTCATTTCAAAACTCTTGGAACTCTTTCGAAAATCCAAAATTTAATCCCCCCATAGAGTTAACAGGAGTGGTGGCCATTTTTAATTTCAAATATCGCAAAATGTTAGGTTTTTTTCCGTAATCTAGTTCCAAAATTTGCACGGTGAACCCCAATTTTATCGTTGATTTGGCGGGAGAATGGTTGAACGTTTCCTTGAGGAAAGTTTGAGCAAAAGTTGAAGTCTTTCACTTTCGAGGTGCATACCACCTTAAATTGTCAACTAGCACTAATATTCGCCCAACTTTTTGTTGTAAAGCCTATACCAGCTACATATGTTCCGTAGCGCGGGAACCAACAGCCTATATTCAATGCTGTGTCGGGCAGACCTTAAGGTTATTACTTAGCAAAGTTTGGCTTTTAAAATATTCATGCTGAAATATACATATTGCAGCCATCGTCGTTTCCTACTGAGGGGTCAACTCTTTGACACACTCGACTGATAAATGTGAAAAAATAAATGTTTATTGTCGTTGCCTGTCTGCCTACGCACTGAATGACAATTACAAAAACACGCAGAATGTCCCAGATTTTGTGTGATTGGATGATTTCAGGAGAGAAACGGCTCAAAGATTATTTTATTTTGCGGGTAGTGCTGATCAGTTGAGAAATTCAACTTAGTAACACAGTTTGGAATATTGATGCGGATCAATTTTCATATGATGGGGGACTTTAAAAATTCAATAGTAGTTCGATAATGAAGCCTGGTGTGATCACAAAATAATATTTTCTTCCGTTACACATAGCCAGTCGATTTCAGAGTCTCTATTAGCCCACTTTTAACTAATGCAGATGGTTTGCTACATAAAATGTATTTGTGCAACGAGGCGGTCATGTATGCGGGCGTCACTACTTTGTTTATGCGGCAGATGATTTACAGGTAATGTAGCCATGGTTACTCTGCGAGTTTTAGTATCGATTAGTAAACGGATAAAAGCGAATAGGTTGGTCTCTAACTTCGGCAAGACTATGATATTTTCGGGACTAACTGGCGTCGCAGAAATTACAATTTATCTCTGAAATCGAATTATTTGGAATGATATTGTCGGCCAATTTCTACATCTCGGTGTAGCATTAAGTAAGCATCTGAATTTGGAAGTTCGGGACATCGGGATTGCCAAATCTATTTTGTGTGGGAGCAATAAGACAATTACCTCAATTCCTTGATTAAAAGACCCTCGTGTTGATGGTGATCTCATTAGTATTTCCACTGATGATCGTCAGTTAAGGAATGCAACCAAAGATTCGGAAATTACAGGGTAGAGCAGCAATTAGAATTAGCAGTGGAAGGCATTGTTGCAATACCCCTGCTTCAGTTAAACCTAACATGACACCCTAATACACAATCGGTGATATTGTTCAGTCATCTTTCATAATTGCAAAATGTACAATTAGTCTGGTCCACATCCATATTTACTAAACAGCGTCAACAAGACTGATATTGCACCAAACATTTTCAGAAGTATTACAAGACCTGCCGCCATAACAATAATATCTGGTACATATTTCCCATCTATAGGTAGGGGGAAGCACAGTTGACTGTGAAATACGCTACCGTCCAGTTAAAGTGCTTCATAAGAAATTCTTGCCTTTGGCTCGTGTGTGACAGAAATTATCCAACAAGTGTAATGTATTCCATCTCAGCCAATTAGAGTGTGGGATTTTCTCACGTTCCTTCAATACTGGCAAAAATTGAAGTTACTGTATTTTAATGCAGAAAACGCTGTTATTATGGACGACTTTCTTTTATTGAAATCATTCCCCTGAAAAGTGTTGTCATTCATCTTCATCAAATGGTTTGTGTGAAACATATGTTTTCTTTCTATACTCTTCCCCTTAAAGCATTGCGTAATGATAACTTTGGGATGCACTTTAATTAATTAAACCGCATTGAATTGCTTTAAGTATGCTATGGCGTATTTCCATATATTTTTGTCGTCTGCCAACTCTGATGTGTTGGTTTCATGGTACAGTACGATTTCCCATTCCTCAAATAAAATGCACTGGGTGTTGGAACTGCAATGGACAAAGAGCATTCATCAAACGAAAGTTTGTTCTCAGAGTGTGAGATCGATTTATTTTCACACTCTGTATTCTCGCTCAAGCGAAAACATATTTTTATTCGACGGATGCTCATCGGTTTTTAGCAGTCGGCTCACGTAAAGGCGTACGTGTTATTTGACGACGTGGAGAGTGCGTACTTTAAAACTTCAACCGTAACATAGGTAGACGACACATTTTGAAGTGAACTAAATCAAAGGAAGACAAAGATGACTGAGTTATTTTTTACAATGCAAAACAGTATTAGCAATTGCTACGCCTTTTTTTACAAATAAATAAAATGTACACCAAAATTTGTATTATTTTACCCGTGTGTTATAAGTTAGGTATAAAACAACAGTTTAGATATGTTTAGTTATAATTTCTGCTCCTAATTTGTATTTGAAAATAATCATTATGATGAGGTCATCACGTACTGGATTGTCATAACTGTACAGATAAATGGATTAATGTTGCATAAAACAAGTCATACATCTTCTGATTGGGCGCGAAATGTGAGAAACGACAAAGTCGATTGAGAAAGTGCAATTTTAAATGACGATAAAAGATGAATCTTTCTTTCTTTATGAAGAAATTCAACTGGAGGTTCCGGTACATTGAACAGAGGGGATTGCAGAAGGTAGGTTTGTTTGAAAAAGCAATATACTTTTGGGAGCAGCGTCACTAAGTTCACGCGCTTCAATGCCAAAGGCGATTGCAGGGAATACATGCGCATTTGGATTTTTTGATTGCATTAATTTACTGCTGCGTCATACAAACCTCACCACATTTTCTGTGTTCATACAGTCCACGTGTACGACATCTTGTCAAGACACAGATTTGGCGATCACGATGTTGTCAAAGTCGAAATCTAGATGTCCATCTGATATCAACGAATTTCAAAATGGTTTTACTTATACCTTTGAGGCGCAAATATGCCCCGAAAATAGTGGAAGTAGTCTTATCGTCCGAGTTATGGATTTGTCCATTTGAGTTAATCCATTTACCAATCGACAGAAACTCACTGAGTAACGAGTTGTATGTTACCTGAAACTCATCTGCCGCGATGGGATATTATTTACATAAATCAATACTCATAATGACTATTGGTGTAAGTAAATATTCCATCTGGAGCTTATTTTATGCGGCAGATGACTCACAGAAGCCCTCAAATTGAGCCTTTTTTGCACTCCGATTTGGACAGGTAATGCATCCGAGAGAGATCCATTATATGTGCTTGGTGTGGTCTGTCAGATCTAATGTGAAACTTGTCGTTGAGGCTTTTTCTAGGTCAATGTAGAATAAACACTACTAGTACGAACACTATCAACATCGGAGAAGATATAATCTATAACCATGATAACATTCAGGTTTCAGTAGAGTGTGTGTGCCAAAACATCATTAGTTGTCACATGTGAGTTCATTCTTATTTAGTTGCTTTAAGCTTGATAATGGAGATATACTGTTAAATCGGTTCAACACGAATTCGGATCACTTTCTTTAAACATAAACATTTTATTACCAGCTAATTTTGCTACGAGACTATTGAGTCGTGTTCGATGAATTTCCAAAGAATCTGGTTTCATGTCAATATTACCAAAGAGTTTTTCCTAAAAAACCTTTCACCGTCTTACAACGATCCATACAAATATCAGTTCTACATTGGATATGAGATACATAGGAAAACCACACGATTGAACACGATTACCACGATTGAAACTAATTTGAGATAATTGGATAGCGTAGTAAAGTTGGTTTAATCTGAAATGTGAGTCCATCTGGGTTTTTTTTACAATACACATTTTTATGAGTAATTTGTAAAATTGCAACTTTCAGCTATTGGGCACGGAACACTTTCGATAAATTTGATAAATTAGTATATTTTTGAGTAGATATCATAGTAGATAAAGAGAACCGAGTCTTTATACAACACTCCGGGTTGACAAACTTGAATACAATATATGCAAACGGGCGCCAATCATTTCTTTTTAAGGAAAGGCACAGATAAACAGTGACTGGAATGAATGCGTGCAGTCACTCAGACGTTTGTAACAGACGGAACCATATATCATGTTATCTGCATAGCTTGTGTGCTTCACAAAGTGTAATCGTAATATATGCAACTGCCCAGGTTTGATTATCGTCCGTGTATGTCCTCCGGCAATGTTACCTAGCAATCGCTTTCGAACAGTTTTGATAAGCCTACATCCTTCATTTAAGTGCACTTGTTTGTTTTATTTCTGAAGTAGACCAACATTTTTAAACTGCTTGCCAGGGATGAGTAAATTGTAAGAAGCTGAATTCAACAGTACAGAAGTAGCCGAAGGTATTGTGTTCTTTTCTTTGAACAGGGAATTTATACAGTAAAGTTACTTAAAACTGTTGGCGTAAGTGTTACATACTGTTTGAACTGAGAAATCACAGAAACCAGACAGAAATAAATTTGACTTGATTTGGCTTTGATTCATTGCATCGGATTAGGACCGCGAAACGTGTTGTGTTCTTTATTTTTATTTAGGTGAGCACGATTCAAAACAATTTTGGATATTTTTATTGCCATGTTTTTCAAAACATGAACATATTTGCTAATATTTCACCGTATTTTGCTTATTTTTTTATATAGTATTAAATATTTACGATCTTTTACATATGTTGGGATTAAACGAAATCTATAACACTATCTCATTTTTTTGTTGGCTGTAAACGGAATCGTACAGCTATCTCATTTAACATTGTTTGAAACACATAATCTATATTAAATATTTCCAAGTTTGAAAATATGTTAATTTGCCCTTTATCTATTCATTGTGTCCGATCGGAGTTTTACATATTAATTGACGTTTGAATTTTTGCACAAGTGCGTGTCTCCCCTTGGCTGCTACGCCCATAAGGTGTGCATGCTGCGCGGCCTGGGCCAGACCCAATCAATCATTTTGTGAAATTTAAGCTCCAACCGTTTCGATTTTACGACTTTCCTTCTTATTGAGCCCAGCTTATAGTCCCGAGATAGTTCAAATCGTGTTTAATTATTGATATGACACATACAGGGTAATAAAAATCATCCTGCCAGCCCAGAGCTAGCTCAGCCGGTGTCATCGATACACGATAACATTGACGGTTATTTTGGGGTTAGGGTCATTTCGGCGTCACGGGCGTATTAAGCACCGCGTTTTCGTGGCCAGCACACAATTCATCAGCCAATATTGCAAAATCGCTGAACTCTCCATTAAGAATCAAATTACTGTGAAAACTTATGTCGAATTCGTCGCTCCTTCCTTGTGACATGACAACTTTCCGGTAGATCTGATATATGAACTCTGCTCTAGCGAGAACAAGCAATGATGACCTTGACGCAGCCTGCTACATCGCCTGTACAGGCTGTGCTTCATAAAGTAGGCCGGTTTATTTCAGACGAAAACGTTATGCTAGTACTGATGTTGCATATTCAGTGGATGATGTGCGTATTGGCTAGTAGAGGTCATGATTTTAGTTTTCATTATATTTTTAAATTTTGTCTCAAGTTAAACTTAAATGATCAACTGTATGAATTCAGCAGCATTCAGATCGTCAGGCAGTGAAAACTGTTGGTAATACAGTGTCATCGTGTCTATTCAAGGCTAGCTTTTACTTATTCTTCCTGTAAAATTATAACATCTTGCCAAACGATACACTGAAAACTGTGTAATCTTCATCGACCTCTGCCATTCCGCATGGTTTATGCTTTAATGACACGACTTTGGTAGCATGCTGCGTACTACTTCGCCCGAATAGATAATAAAGTGATTTCATTTTCATATCGAAGAACTGCTCAGAGGAAAAGTAAGCTTATGGATTGTAAACTAATTACCAGAACGAAATTCTCGTATTTGTGAAAATCAAAAACTCGTAATAACGATGTTCAAATGATAGTACTTACGAGTTTTGATGTTTACTTTTTAAAAAATGGCACAATGCACATCGCTAACATGTACATTGTGTACGAATGATCTTGCCGAATGCGGTAAAAATAACTCAAGCAGCGTGCCATACGTGCACGCTTTGTTGGTTTTTCTGAAACTGTAGTTGGAAACAAAAGCGTTCGCGAAAACAGTGTGATCGTAAGCGGGTGAATAGCAATGTTTGATATCGGTAGACAGATACATTGTTAAACAGACAATGAAATACAGCATATCCTAAAGCACAAACATGTCGTGTCAGATACATATTGTTACACAGAAAGGCAAATTATTCTGCATTTGAGGCTACAATGACTCATGAACTTTTGTCGACAAGGCCATATGACGCAGAGATCTGAACCTTGTTTTGACAAATCGTGTTTGATTTATAAGGCTTCACTTTATTTTGTAGCTGTGATATGTTGGGGCAAGTATTTTGACGGGTCTCCCTTATGCAGACACTGTAAATAAACTATACCTTGTACAGATAAGTGCGGGTAGGGTGAGCCTTCGGAAGGCTGAGCGGTGCACGTCATATCATTAATAGCTGCTAAAAGCTGAAACCATAGTACACTCACTTTCCATTTAAGCTGAGACTCAGCCTAAAGCCGAGGTTTTACATCAATACAATGCGTTATGGTACGAAAGCGAGCTGTTCAGAACCTTAAAGCTATATCGAATGTCTGAAAAGCAGTTGCCATGACACGGTCAGTTTTATTCTATGAAGTACAGCATCGCTGTGCTGTCCAACTTGGCAAATAGAGTTCGTTAGTCGCTTATTTTTATGGAAATGAAATGCATGGAGGGGAAAAAAACTCACTGTCCTTTTTGGTGTTATAATGGCAGATACCACATTCTGGCGAAAGAAACAAACGCAAGTAGCTAAAAGTTCTTTTTTTTCAAAATACACAGGATTTTTCAGTTTCCAAAAGTTACATGTCCTTGATTGTTCTATCCTATGACTAACACGTGGTTTCAGTTTCCACCATAACGGAGTTGAACAATATGGCATCGTATTTTGATGGGATTGTTTTCAAAAGAACTTAGCTTGTAATTTGAATCCTTGGAATCGGGTCGTAAAATTAAAAAATCTATATGCGCTTCAATGACAGTTGAATATCGTCTTATTTTCTGATTTAGATTGTGTGAGCACAAAAAATACACTGCAATGAGGGAAACTGCTTTTGAACAAGCGCTGCCAGGACATATGAACCTACATGCAGTCAGCAAGCATGAGTTTGTACAAGTTGGTATAATTTACGACCTACCAGTATGAATCCAGTATGTTTTAAATAAGGCCTATTTTACTGTCACCGTGAGCGTGGAGGCAGCCGGCCCACGTTGAGAAAAGCGATGCTCTAAAATTAGCCCCCGTTTGTACAGCTTTTGTAAACTATCGCTGATTTACGACTTGCTGTTAGATCTGTCGATGAACTAAAAATGTACTGAGGTAAAGACCGGTGCGAGATGTAAAGTTCTTTTATCGGTTCCATGATGCAGTGCGCGCTTGGGTGTACAAAGCGTACAATGTACGTTACTCAACTCACAGAACTTTTTAGCCATAGGGTAGACCTATACGCAGGGTGTTTACGGAAAGTTACACTTTGTGCTTATATTTTCGTACCGACGGATACAACTACATTTGGCATTTTTTGCATGGCAAATTTGTGTAATTTGTGTATAATAAATAATAAGTTAGACAACACAAAATCGGTACTATGTTTTTGTTGTTCTGAGTATGTTACTCCAGTGTTTGATGCAGCCACAGCAATCCATTGTGGGCAACTGGGAAAAGGTCTAGCGATATCCTCAATGAGATTTTACAGCCGTGACAGACCGCCATCATAGACGATAAAGTCCGATACACCAACTCCGATCCACAGGGTCCCATTATAATTTTTTTGTTTCTAATCTGTAGCACACAAGAGTATTCTCTAAACAAAACCTGTAATGATATCCTAAGCAGGAATATTCCTATCTCCTTCCCTCATACATTTTCGCAAATCTTACTACCCGGGTGACTACATCCTATGATAAGTACAAATCGATCGATAATTAAAGATCATTGCTGAGTAACTGTGCCTAAAAGCTTTCTACACTTTAATTCCATCTTTTTATCTTGCTTTCTTATCGTTTACATTCAAATTTCCAACTTTGAGCGTTTTCTGCAGTCTTTATCAAACGAAAACATGTGTTGAAGTCGGGTTAAAAGCGAAGTCATGTTAGCTATCGGAATTACTCCGTGCAACCTGTCGTTTACGTTGAATAGCTTGACTCAAGATACCACTATCTCTACAGCCAAAAGTAAATTCTTGCAACTTTGATACTCAGAAAAGACATAATTTGCAATTTTGAGCAGAAACGCTTTTTCTTTGTGAACAATTGTCGGCGCTCTTGAAATAAGCTGATATCAAAGTTGACACACACACACAAATTTTTAGTCAGAAAATATAAGCAAGTCTCACCTGTTGCATAAAAACCACGATCGGGCACATGGCGCTGCCAAACGGCCATCTTGATATCACAAGCGAAACAGTAGTGAACGGCATGCACATGATCGCCATCACAAGGTCGGATACAGCTAGATTTATCAAGTAAGTGTTGAAATTTGTCCTCACTCGGTTTCCGAAAGCCAGTATTGTTATCGCCAGGGTGTTTCCCGTAACGGACAGGAAAACGGTTATTGAGAATACGACACCGATAATCACTCGAGCAACCGGCCCAACAGCATTGTCACTGTAAACTTGTGGGCAATATTTCTCTATGAAAATTTCATCCTGCTCAATTTGGTCGGCAGCGAAATATTGTGAGTAGTTGAGGTAGAAAGCCCAGTCATAGCTGTCGTATGATGTAAAACTATAATCAGAGAAAGCTGTAACATTTGGACAAATGTTACACAAAATGCACAGTAGTCGACTTATGTCTTCCTGATGAGAGCTGTCCATGTTCCTCTTTCGAAGTGTGATGAAATGAGTTTATGAGCCGGAAGAGACTGGTGTCCTTTTGAGTAGCGACGCTTCCTTATACCGGTGATTTATCAGTGTATTGGAAGTCCTCAGACAATTGTCATCCCGCGAAAACGATGAATGCAACGATGCTATACGTCAGTTTGTTCCTATGCCGCAGTCGCTCTGACTTAAGTGTACCCACCCACATGATTTAAACTATGAATACGGTATCCTATTAATCCCACGCGCGTTTCAATCCGCATCAAATCATAGACGAGCTGATTAGCATCTTTGAAGTCGATCAAATATAGAAAAGCTACAAGCAGGGCACGACACAATGCTTCTTAAACGGGCATTGGTCATCAGTATAATTATGCGCATTTTATCGCGCTTTCAATTATTAGGGGAAAACCATTCGATTGTTGGGGAGTATCGGAGTAAAAATAGACACAATTGGAAATAAACGAGACTATTGGATCCACTCTATGGCTACATTCGCATAGATATTTCTGAATATCTTCAATTTGAACCGCAAAACGGAAACAATTCACGCCTGGCAGAATGCTTGACATATGACGAAATACAGACCTATATTGATTCTGTACATTTTCAAACACGTTAAGTATACATGTGTATATACAAATTGAATACACAATAAGGCTGCTTTCACAAATAACGGTGGGGGGTAATGAATCGCGATTGAAATCTTAGTTTTTTTCAGATCCCCCTCAATACCTTAAAAAAAATTCAAGTGTGATTAACATTTTTCAAGTCCCCCCACTCTAATTATCATATGGCCGCATATTTATCATGGATGCACGCAAAATAAAAATAAACATGTATATTGGGCAGTTCTAGTCCCAGATGTTCGACACTACCTGTTATTAGCAATTTGTAGAGCCATATTCCTAAAGCAAGTTTTTAAATTGATTCATTTTTAAAGTTCCATTTTTAAAGTTCCATAAGCTGTATCTTTTGTCTATTTTTTCAGAACTTTTGTTTTGTGGTTTCCCCACACTTTCTACATTGAATCCCTAAACTGTAATTTAATGCCAAGTATTTAGCATATCAACACAACATATATGAGTATAATCTCCATTGTTATTAGGAAAATTATATTCAAGTCCGGACTAGAATTCATTTGTAAACAGTAAACAATGGTCAATACACACATACAAGCTGTGTTGACAAAAAGAATACTGGAAATTTCAGCATGACAAACTGATTAGGGTCAGACACGGTATTTGATATACAGAAGCAGAATACTGAAAAACTTGCCACAAGTTACAGTTTATGTCCCTTTAAGGATATATATTTTAATTGACGCGACCAGAGTTGACAAAACTTGCTACATGTATTGAAGATACTATGATACAACATTCTTGAAAGTCATTAAGCATTTTCACTTCAGTCAATTCCTAATTTGCATATTTATGAACTTTCCTAATTAGGGATATATATCTGAATTGACATACCAAAGTTGACGAAACTTGCTGCATATATTGCAGATACTATGATACAACATTCTTGAAATTCATTAAGCATTGTTACTTCAGCAAATTCCTAGTGTGCATATTTTATGAACTTTCCTCATCAGGGATATATACCAGGATCTACTCAATCAAATTTAGCAAAACATTCTACGTACACTGATGATACCTGGTCAAAACAATATTGAAAGTCAATTCGCATTTTCATATCAGCTAATTTATAATTTGCATATCTAATGAGGCTTTACATATATAGCTTGAAGGACTTGACCAAAAGCAATTATACTTGCAATATAAAAGGTGATACTCAGTAGTCAAAGAAATTTAGCATTTTTATTTCAGCTAATTACATATTTGTATACTTAATGACCTTTAGAATTAATCTGTGGTGAAAATTATTCATGATGTTAATCATAACACTCAAGGAAGTTGCAAACATGTGGCAAAAGTTTAAATTTACACACAACTGCAATGTATAATGAAACACGTGAGCATTTTCAGTTCATATCTCGTTAAATTCATCAGTGGACTTTTTAGATTTATCAGTCCAAGTCGATTTGAGTTAGTGGCACCTGTTGACGAGCACACATAATGACGATCATGAGAGAGTATGCAAATTGTGAACTACTCGCTACAGTTTACCAAATAGTGACAAACCTAATCACAGTGACCTACCAAAACATATTTTTTGAAAGTACAAGACACATATGACTTAGATGCTGCTCATAATCGACAATAATGGAAGGTTGAAATATTTCATAAAATAAACGTTTTAGTCTCTTAAATTTTGAATGTAATAATTGCAAATTAAGTAAAAAGAGAAATAATTTCATTCAGGTGCAAATTTGTTCATTAAAATAGTCTTTACCGTTAAAAGTTTTGCCGTTTCTTATTTGACGTTGAGAAAGAGAAAATTTACAAAAATCAAGCATGGTGACCCCATCTTTTTTCTTCAATGTTTGATTCTTCTATATGCCAGAATTCAAAAATTCCTGATACTTTCAAGTCTCCCGGTCTTCCATACCACGTGTTGCTCTCTGGCCTGATCTTCTGTACAAGTATATTTCACTGTCATGAGCGTCATTTGACCCAATGAAAGTTTTCTTCAACTACATCAGAGTCAGAGCTATCTCCGCCACTGCCGGTATGCAGTGACAGTGACACTCCAGCAGTAGCTGTATTAACTTTGATAATTTTGACAATGTCTTTGACTTTTCAGTTTACACAACTGCATTTTTGTTTTACTCCCTACAGCATGTTTAACTGTCCAGTATTCAGCTTGCCAACGCAGCCTGTGTATGTGTACCGTACATTTGTCATTGACAATTAAATGACTTTCAGTCTGGACTCTAATTAATTTATCACCCAATATTATATATACAGGCTTTGCCGACAGACTGAATATTGTGTGTTTCAACATGCTGTAGAAACATTGAAGAAACTATTTGATATGTTGCATAGAAACACTGAAAAAAATTATCAACAGTTGCAGCTTCTGCCCCTTCACTAGGTCCACATGTTTGGTTTTTTGTATGAAATACCTTACATGTTTAGATGTTTTCGAGATAAAAGTCATGAAATGTGATAAAATTTTCAAGATTCTGTTTAATTATTACTAACATTAGAACGATTAGATTACATTAAAATGTTTTTCATTTTTCATTGACTTACCTACATCACTTGGAATCGGGAAATGTAAAAAGTAAAAAAGAACCAAAACATTTTCAGGTACCCCATAGGTAGAACAAAACCTGTAAGGGCCCCCTCTTCTACTCCAAAACATTTTCGAATCTCCCTAAATTCCTCCAGCCCCTACCCCCACCCCCACCGTTTTTTGTGAACGCAGCCTTACATTGTACACTTTGTCAGCAAAGATATGCGTTACAGATACGTTCAGAAAAATATTACATATGTTTGAACAGTTTCACATACAAAGATATACATTATGTGTTCCGAATTCCATACACGTCTGTATACGTAAATGCTGAATGTATTTCAAGCATTGTGCCCCGTGTAAGATTGTTATGTATATATGTCTATATGTTGTCATAATTTTACTAAAAAAAGAAGTCGACACTAAAACTGAAGAGTGATAATATAAAACTGGTGTTTGTTTATTGAACACGGAACCATGGCTGGGCCTCACGACCCAGCCGATGATACATCGGAGTATTTCTCAATGAGATAATAAGTGAGCGTACCGAGGGTGAGAGTCTGTGTTTAAGAGCCCATTTATCTCCCTATCTCTTGATTTGAAGTATCGTGGCTATAACTTCTACCGATGTCGTAAGATCACAATAACAAGACTTTCCTTTGACTTCTTCCGATTCGGAATTCGAAAACAAATAAAAGTATGAATCATGATTTGCCCATGCATTGCATGCTAAACCTGTTGTTTGAGACTGACGCCAGGAAAAAATGTAAAACTATATTATTAACTATATATAACAGGTCAATATAATAAATGTTTACGATACACTTAGAACGTTGAGGTAGGACGCATATTTCGTATATTGGAAGAAATTGTCGCCGGACAGGTTTTTATTAAACTTTGTGAATGAGTTCTGCCATGTTGTAGATCCGGCCCTGCTATTTATTGTTCCATTATTGTCATATACAGTCAAAACAGAGTGAATATACGCGGGGATTTATAGCCTCCATATAAAAATATACAATGGTACAGAAAAAGTTAATCCGAATTATTGCAATTTCACAAATCTAAAAACGCAATAAATAGTACAGTAGTTCAACACAACGAAAGAAAGATATTAATCGAGCTAAGCCACAAAAAGAGGCGTGATATAAAACCCATCAGAATTACACTTAATAATTCTTAAAGATCAAAAATCGAATGAATGTTCATGAAAATCTCATTCATTAAAATACAAAACCGTAACAATGTCCACAAGTCATTGACAATGACATAGTCAACGCTGTTGATTGGGAATTAGTCAGTGGAAGTAACTAAATTGAAGTCAATATGATCCACATGACAAAAGAAATAAGGGTACTAAAGACATGACTGATGCCTAAACTGGTTGTACTGTGAACAAATAGACATTAGTATGAATGGCATAGTTTTACGTCCTTTTTCAAGTTGGACAGAAATAGGTATGTCATGTACTGGCTCTTGAAAAGTCAAAATTCATCTAATCTGCAAGAAACTGTCTGAGAAATGGCTGTTGACATAAAAAAAACAGAACACCAATATGAACCAAAAATGCCCCCATGTTCATTACAGATGATAATTACTATAGTTAGCTATTAATACTGGTACATGCTGTCAATGTGGGAATTGACACTAATGTTAAAAGTCAATAAAATATCAAGATCATTTAAGCAATTTACCCGAGCGGGAGAATTTCCGTTAATACAACTGTCACGGTGAATAAAACTCATTTTGTTGATAAAAGTAATAATACAGTGTCTACACCTTTGTAAATTAAGTTTTAGTTTCCTAATACTGCACCATATATACATGATAACACTGCCCAAAGGTATACAGTCACCTGTTATCTAAAAATGTCCATATAGGGTCAAAGGGGCGTTCCTTGGTATTCAAAATGCCAATGTGAGGGCGCTGTTTATAAAAAGCGGCCGCCCGCTTAATATCTTTGATTGGTTAGATTTTCTCTTTCCATGGTAAATGTGGCAAAATTGGAATAGGTGACAGTATACCTTAAATTGCAGAGCAAAAGTAGACATCCTGAGTCCTGATCGTACCTGTAGAGTTTAGCATCGGCGTACATTAGGTATGAAGAGCCTTGACAATTAAGAATGTCGAGCTGGTCATTAACATATTGTATAAACAGAAGTTGGCCAATCAGAGAACCCTGCGGAACACCAGATGTAACACAGTATGGTAATGACACCGTATTAAACATAGGCACTTGACTCAATGCAAGCGAAACCTTTACTGATGCAACCAGTAATCAGTGACGGTTTCGCTTGCTTGCATTGAGTCGAGTGCAGTTTGTTATCAATTGCATCACTGACGTAATGAACCTGACTTGCCAGATTGGTCAGCGTGGAATTGAACGACCCTTGATAAAGCCATACTAAAAATGCTTACATGATTAAAACCACAGGTACTCGACTCAATGAAATATATTCGCTTACATGATTAAAACCACAGGCACTCGACTCAATGAAATATATTCGCTTACGTGATCAAAACCACAGGCACTCGACTCAATGAAATATATTCGCTTACGTGATCAAAACCGCAGGTACTCGACTCAATGGAAGCGAAACTGTCGCTGATGCAATCAGTTATTACCTGAAGCGGCAGCAGTATAGGGAAAGTATATTTCATTAACACATCTCAAGATTTATAATAGGAGTGACGTTAGCAACTTTGAAAAGAGTGGTAAAAACACATAATTTATGGGAAATGTTTGGGCGATAGGCCCTACACAGTGGAATAGGAAGTTCAGGTACACATTCTTTCAACGCGAGACCAGACAAAAGGTCCGATGTCATTGCTTTTAAAACATTAACATCGCAGCTCTACACAACACAAGATTTATCAAGTACTTCAGAATATCGAGTATATGTAACCAGGTTTCAGAAAAAGCAATGCAGTCAAACTGAGACTCACTGATATGTGTGTTAAAATCGATCAATTTTGTTTAACAAACTTTGTGCATTCTGATAGTCTAAACGCAGGGGTGGTTTTGAACGATGCTCAGATGAAGCACATTATCTTACATACACACACAGGACTTTTATATTTCTATATATATATAGATATATACATACATACATTCATACACACACAGGACATATATATATATATATATATATATATATATATATATATATATATATATATATATATAATATATATATATATATATATATATATAAAACTTGATTGATACACACTACCACACCCATTTGTTTGGTCCGGACGTATTTTAATGAACTTTTGACACAACGTTTCGCTCCAAAACTAGAGCTTCTTCAGGTGTACTGTATAACGGAAAATACAAAGACCGTGCTTATAAATAAATGCTGTACATTAAGAAAACATTGCTTTACAAAACTTTAAACTGTGGAATTGTTTGAGAAAGTCGATCGATTGGAAATGATATGTGATTTTGTGAAAAAAGTACCCACCTTGCAGTCCGACGCCCAAGGTTGGAATCTGGCGTGCGGATATGCAGGTGAATGGCTATTTATACCTCCGGGAAATGCACTAAATGGATGAGAGGGCGCTGTGTTTTGTCACAAGTTCATTAAAATACGTCCGGACCAAACAACTGGGTGTGGTAGTGTGTATCAATCAAGTTTTCGATATTATTCCACTCCACACTCCACTGGGGATCAACTGCTCACGTCCTATTGATACTATATATATATATATATATATATATATATATATATATATATATATATATATATATATATATATATATATATATATATATATATATATATATATAGATCAAGATATGTGAAGCAATGAGTTTTCAGTACATTTTTGAACAGTTTTGATTTAATATTTCGACATGCATTGCACAACACAGCGTAAACAATGTTTCATACTTAGGTACTGTTACAATATTGATAAATATGGCAATCTTGCCATCCAATCAGTGGCAGCACTCTTCCTAATATGTAGTAAAGATATTTTTTCGCATGTCCAAATCCCGTCCCTTAGTTGTTACTATGATATTGAGCTATTTACACATTTCATGGTACCCGAACAGATGAATTATGAATTATTAGTCCAAGGTACCTACTTACATAATATTACTACGCTAAGATGCACAATCTGTACACATTGTGGTTTTCTAAAGAGGGTGTGGCCAAAATGGATTTCTCCCATGCTCAAAGGAATATTTGAAATATTTTCGACAATGTGATATTTGAGGGATATTTTGGTTGAAATGAAGAAATGAATTCCCAGTGCGACAAGAAAGTATGATTTATCTGGGCTTATCGATATCATCCATGTTTCTTATGGCAACAAAGTTGTACTTGCGATAGCGCCGCCCATAACCCTTGCATTATAAAGTGCAAGCATAGCATGGAAAGCATGGTTTCGAATAAAATGACATAGGTACACCCACAGAAAGCAACAAGCTCGCAATGAGGGTACCACAGGTTCAATAATGCTAGGCTTCGGTGGGCACACTGGATTGAACGATTCCTGACACGTATCGGATTTTATCGTCCTTCTACTAGATCTAGAATCAATCAGACTCTGCGGGATTTGACAATAGCCTATCCATAGGGATTTGGAATTCCTGCTCAGTCGTCCATCAATACTTGACAGCTGCGTTGTCGATTTTTCGATATCGAGAGGAAAATTGATGACGATCAGATCAGGTAGTGCATGACACGAAAATTGACTTTCATTGGCGTTAATGAGATCATAAATTTATAGTCAACGGTAGGATTCAATAATACAGACTCGTTGATGACTTCCGGGCTGCCTAGTCCTCATTTGACTGACGATAACCCGAAACTACTTTCAACTTGACGACTTTCGATTTCAAATAATCAAATTGCATATTTCAAGTGGGAAATCCGTCTTTACAAAATCACGCTAGCAAAATTGGTTAAACAGCACAACAGTAATTCAACTACACAGTTCCATGACGAAAATCGTCTTATTTTTACTTGAGCTTTGTCCACTATGGGAAATCAAGTACGTGATTGTCAGTTGCATATAAAACTACTTTCAACTTGACGACTTTCGATTTCAAATGATCAAATTGCATATTTCACATGGGAAATCCGTCTTTACAAAATCACGCTAGCAAAATTGGTTAAACAGCACAACAGTAATTCAACTCAGTACACAGTTCCATGACGAAAATCGTCTTATTTTTACTTGAGCTTTGTCCACTATGGAAATCAAGTACGTGATTGTCAGTTGCATATAAAACAAAATTATGAAAAGATGTTTGGAAGAGGTATGTAATAAAACCTGTAATAATTACACTGATGTATTGCGTAAATATGTGTGGTGTCCCAAGAAAGAAATTCAGTTTTCTAATCTTGTTAAAGAAAAAATGTCAAGTCATGGCCTTGAAGATGAAATTCTCTGTCCTTTTTCGGATGTAAATGATGTAGTTCTTGATTTCAGTGATATGTTAATACAAGTAGCTGATCAGTGTAATATGTGTAAAAGAGTTGCACCAACCAAGCCATGTCATAGAGAGCAACCACCATGGTTTGACAGGGAGTGTGTTTTATTGAAACAGAAAAAGTATGATTTACTGAGACGGTTTAGAAACAGTGGTGGCACTACTACAGAGTTAACTTTATATAAAAAGGCTAGAGCTGATTTTAGAAAACTTTGTCGCAACAAAAAACGGTTATTTTTATTACGAAAGGGAGAAACTTTCAATTTGCTCATCAACAGACCCAAAGAGCTTCTGGGCAAGTGTAAGGCGTTTGGTTTCAACACGCCGATTTCAAAATAATGTTCCACCCCAGGTTTTTTATGATTATTTCAGTAATTTATTCAAACAAAATGTTACTGTGGATGACGATCCCAATTTTTCAAGTTTTTCGCAAGAGCTTTCAGCTTGTGTAGACGAATTATTTGGGGGAGAGTGTGAAATAGGTTGTGATATTTTAAATGCTCCAATCACAAATAACGAGATAGAAATAGCCATACGAAAACTCAGAAATGGTAAATCAGCCGGTCCAGATGACATTTTGGGTGAATTTTTTAAATCTACGAGCCACTTTATTCTTCCTTTTTTGAATGTTTTGTTTAATAGACTTTTTGATTCAAGTATTTTCCCGAAGGAATGGTCTAAAGCAATAATCATTCCACTTCATAAAAGTGGTCCGACTGATTCTCCTTGTAACTATAGAGATATATCTCTGTTAAGCATATTTAGTAAAATTTTCACTTCTGTTTTGAATAACCGCCTGTCTTTTTGGGCAAATACACTCGCAAAAATCGATGAAACCCAAGCAGGCTTTCGGAGAGGGTATTCCACCGTGGATAATATTTTTATTTTACAATCTATTATTCAGAAATATCTTTCTAGAAAACGGGGTAAGTATTATTGTGCTTTTGTTGATTTTTCGAAAGCCTTCGATACAGTGGAGCGGCAAAGGTTATGGTATGTACTTTTAAAGGGTGGAGTGAGAGGGAAAATGTTCAAAATAATTCATGCTATGTATGTTGATGTCAAATCATGTGTTCGCACAAATAACAGTTATTCAGATTATTTTAGTTGTCCAATAGGAGTTAGACAAGGATGCATGTTAAGCCCCTTCTTGTTTTCATTTTTTATTAACGAGCTGATCCAAGATATACAAAATAGCGGTCTCCGTGTTATTTAACTTTCACCAGATATAGTTGAAATAATGTGTCTATTGTTTGCAGATGACGTAGTTCTTTTTGCTGATACTGTCATTGGTTTACAGCGCCTTCTGAATTGTTTGAATACCTATTGTATCAAATGGAAAATGTCAGTAAATTTAGATAAGACCAAAGTCATTGTATTTAAAGGTGGCGGACACCTTTCAAAGACTGAGAAATGGTACTTTAATGGAGAAAGGCTTTGTGTAGTGTCGTTTTATAAGTATCTCGGGGTTATTTTTTCTACCAGATTGAAATGGTCTGTTGCAACAAAAACTCTTGCCCAACAAGCCAAAAAAGTGTTAATGGGCATCACCAGAGCTGGTAAAAAGACTGGTCCCTTTAGTTATGATGTATTTTTTAAAATTGTTGATGCTATGGTCTTGCCTATTATAACGTACGGTTCGGAAGTATGGGGTTACACAATATATTAAAGTCTAGAACGTGTACAATACTTGGCCTGTAAAATGTTTTAGGTGTATCCTGCAACACTGCTGCTGTTCTTGGAGAATGTGGGCGGTATCCTATTTATTTTTACACAGCTAAGAGATGTATAAAATATTGGGTAAAACTTTTTAAAATGCAAGGTAGTAGATACCCCAGAAAGTGTTATGATATGCTTTATCAAATTGATAAATCAAGAATAAGAACAAAACCTACATGGATACATCACATTAAAAATATTCTCTTTCAATGTAATCTCCAAGATGTGTGGGAACGACAAGAAATAGTTGATGAGATATATTTTTTTAATTTATTTGTGGAAAATCTTAAATATTTTTTGTATTGTAATTGGTTTAGCCAAATTTGTACAATTGATAAACTTTCAACTTACAGAGAATTTAAGACATTACTTGTTCCAGAAAAATACCTTTCAGCTGTTAAAGTTCATACGCATATGAAAATGTTGGCACGATTAAGGTGCTCTTCTCATTATTTAAAAATAGAAACAGACAGAAAACTAAATATCGATAGAACAGACAGAATTTGTGTATTATGTGAAAGAAATGAGATTGAAGATGAGTATCATTTTGTTTTGATTTGTCCATTTTTTGATACTTTAAGAAGTAAATATTTACCAGCTATTTATTTCACATCACCATCAGAAAGGACATTTGTAGATTTGATGTCTTCGAGTAATATCGATTTATTACAGAGATTAGCAGCCTTTACATTTCATGCTATGATATGCAGAAAAGATATCGAAATGTAAAATAATTTTTTTCCCGCAATAATTGTTGTTTTTCTTCTTTTCGTGTCATTTAATAATGCTATCTGAGTTATGTTTGTATATTGGTCCGATGGCCTGGAAATACAGAATAAAGACCACCTACTTACTTACAATACAATAAATGCAAGTTGAATTAGTTTATTTTACATTTTTAACATTTCTTGCACATACTGCAAGACAATTGTATGTATCTGTATGTATCAACAACTCATGAGGATTAATGGATAGACGATGATGAATCCATTATATGATATGAAATGCTCTCCTTGCCCCGAAAGCATATCTGTGTTTTGCAAAAATTGGTTACATAGCTGCAAAAGGGTAAAATATTACCGCTTTGCTGAATGCAAATTGGCTTCTTAAAGATTAACACATGTACATACCTTGTGTTTTACGTTTGTTATCAGGTCTCTTGAAATACACTATATGATGATGATCTTACGCTCTTTTTGACCTGTTTTGTGAAAAGAAAAATCGGAATACTTGCAGAAAGTCTCTCAGGGTACAAAATAACAAGGGTACATAGATGCAACAAGGTCAAATATTGTCACAAGTTGGCCTAGGAGTAGGCTTACCGATGTGTTGAAGTAGATCAAGCCGAATAAAATGTAAGGAAGCTGGAGTATTTTGGTGTTAGGCCAAAGTAATTAAATTCTTTGTTTTGCGTCCACTCTAAATGGGAAAAGGTACGCGTCTAAGCGGCTGAAAAACACACACAAGAAAATTAACACAATGTAATTTGATTGCAGCAAATAAAAATTGTAACAAAATTTACATTCAGAAAAGCTAAGCGGTCATGTCCTAAAATTTCCTATACAAATACATTGTGTGTGTTTTTTCATGAAAACCTTAAAACCTACGCGGGTGGGGACGCAAAACAAAGAATTTAATTACTTTGGCCTTATGAGAATTACACAGAAACAAACATATTTAAATTTGTTTGGGCCCAACTTTACATTGAACTAAAACAATAGCGTAAATGTAAGAATTAAAACACTTCCCTACTTAATTTCTTTAAGACGTACAGCATTATCGTTTTAAGGGGAAATGTTGAAACTCGCGTAAATTCCCAGTAAAAATGTATTTTAGGTCGAGTAGCGCCTCCGACTTTTACCTGACATCGACCCAAAGCGCATTCTAGATGCATCTTTGTTGCAAATGTCTAGGTTCAATACATCACCAGATATGAACTTTAAATGCTCACGTGTTTCATTATATATTGCAGTTATGTGTAAATTTGAACCTTTGCCACATGTTTGCAACTTCATTGAAAGTATTATGATCAACATACTGAAAAATATTCACCACAGATTAACTCTATAGGTCATTAAGTATTCAAATACGAAATTACCTGAAATAGAAATAATTAATTTCTATGACTGCTGTCACTGTATCACCTCTTTATATAGCAAGTTTAATTGCCTCTTGTCAAGTCCTTCAAACTAAATATTCCAAACTTGAAAGCTCATTAGATATGCAAACTATAAATTAGCTGACATGAAAACTTAAGTGCGAAATGACTTCCATATTGGTATAACCTGGTATAATCATCAATGTACGTAACATGTTATGCCAACTTTGATCAAATAAATCCAAGTATATATCCCTAATTAGAAAGCTTATTAAATACACAAATTAGGAATTGGCTGAAGCAAAAATGCTCAATGCCTTTCAATAATATTAGCCTACATAATGGTATCTTTAATGTACATAGCAAGTTTCATCAATTTTGGTTATGTAAATTCAAATATATATCCTTGATTTCCAAAGGTCATTAAATATGCAAATTACGATTTGGATGAATAAAAATGCTTAATGACTTTCAATAATGTTAAATCATAGTATCTTTAATATGGATACCAAGTTTTGTCAATTTTGATTGAGTAACTTCAGATATATACCCCTAATTAGGAAATTTCATTAAATATGCAAATTAGTAATTATCTTTCACGTCACCCCTTAATAACTTTCACAGCTGATATATCTACATTTGTAGCAAATCTCATCATATTGTGTGCAGTCGTTCTCAATATATCCGTTTTTTTCTAAAATCATTAATTATGCAAATGAGCAAAAAGTAAGCAAGCCACATCCACCAAAAACTCATCAGTTCTTGCCATTTGCTAACTGATTCTGATCTGATGAGCCAGTTTTGAGATATTCACCACACAGACAGACACACACAGACACAGAGACAGAAAGACACACAGACAGACACACAGACAGACAGACATCGCTGCGACATATGCTCACGTGTGTCAACACATGAGCAAAAAATGAAATGTGAAATACAGATTCTGTTCGGCGTGTCAAGTCCATTCAGTCAAAGGGATCCGGACTGATAATGTTTGCTTGAAACTGTGATATCTGGGAGGAAGATGGAGCGATGGTGGTCAGCCTTGCTATGATGAATCGCTTTGAAGGTGAATGGGATGAATGAGTAAGTGGAAATATACCAGCAGAAACCTGAGTATGCATGGATGTGTACTTGTATTCTGAAATGCATTACTGTTAAGTATCAGATAATGCATTGTCAATGTCATTTATCATGTCAAATATCATTTTAATATATATATATATATATATATATATATATATATATATATATATATATATATATATATATATATATATATATTGTTATGTAGGTCATTTCCCCCACACTCATCATGACCTGAGTTCAATTAGTCTAGAACATTCTCAAGGTCACTGCCCTTGATGACCTCACAACCTTGAATTCAATTAGTCATGTTTGGAATGTTCTGGAAAGTTGATTAGTTGTGTAAGGGAGATAATTTTAGAACAGTAATTAGCATGTCAATAAAAGTTCTAGATTGTTCTTATATGCCTTTATAAAAGGGACGTGCACAGCTTCCAGTCAGACTTTTGGGATCGTGTCTCTTGTGTGTTACTAAACTCCAGCAGTAGTCATTCTCAAGACTTTTCAAGACCTTCACTGCCAACGCTGGCTTTATACTGTGGACTTTGTGCAACTTCAAGCCTGCAAGCCAAAGGACTGTTCATTCATCCGACTGACTGTTACAACTCTGAGACTGGAGCTTTGCCGTCCCAGCTGAGATAAGTAGTCTGTACACTTTTAAAGCTTGTACTCTATCCCTGACTTAGCAATTAGTTTTATTTTCGTAATAAATTTTGTTTAAACGTTAACTGCTGAGTTCACCTTTTTGTTCGTTTTCTCTGCACGTAACAATTGGGGGCTTGTCCGGGAGACGAATATTTTGAGCCGTTTGACAACATTTTGACAGCCTTTTAAAACTACTGTATACTGTGAACTCAGCGAAATTTAATCATGGCGGAATTTAAACCAGAGGAAATGGATGACCTTGATCAGGACACATTTGATTCCCTCAGAAAAGACGACCTCATAACACTGGCCAATTTCCTTAAGGTAGAAGTTAAACGATCTATGCGCAAGCGAGAAATACAGTTCAAGATTGCAAAACATTTAGTTAAATCAGGCCATTTTGAGGAGTCTGCCTTAAAAGATTATGAGCCCGAGTCTACCTCTGAACTCAGAAAATTAGAATTAGAAATGCAGACAAATTTGGAGATCAAGAAACTAGAATTACAAATGAGAGAGAAAGAATTAGAAATGGAAGAAAGACAAAGAGAGAAAGAAAGAGAGGAAAAAGAAAAGGAAAGAGAATTAGCAGAACACCGACTGCAATTTGAAATGAGACGTTTAGAGCTTGGAAAGTCAGGAAAATTCTTCCCTTCAGACGGTTTTGACATCACTAAGCATTTCAGGCTAGTTCCCCCTTTCCAAGAAAAGGATGTTGACAAATATTTTCTCCATTTTGAGAAAATTGCTCAGAGTCTGAATTGGCCTAAGGAGTCCTGGTCTATGCTTTTGCAGAGTGCTTTGGTGGGTAAAGCCAGAGAAATTTACATTCAGTTGTCAGTAGAGCAGGCTTCAAATTATGATTCTGTGAAGGAATTAATTCTCAAGGGCTATGAGTTGGTGCCTGAAGCTTACCGTCAGAAATTTAGGGATTGTGAGAAGGTGAAGGATCAAACTTATGTTGAATTTGCTCGAACAAAAGAACAACTGTTTGATCGTTGGTGTTCTTCTGAAAAGGTCAGTCAGAATTATGACAAATTACGACAGCTCGTTTTGATTGAAGAATTTAAGAGGTGCATCCGGAGTGACATCAAGACGTTTATCAATGAACAAAAGGCAGATACATTAGAGGTTGCTGCACGTTTGGCCGATGATTATTCATTGACTCACAAATCTTCATTTCTCAGCAAACCATCCCAGTCCTTTTCCTACAGAAACAATGCAGGTAAATTTAACTCCTCCTTTTCATCCAAGAATTTCTCAAAGGAGAGTAGGAAATCAAATGACAGCAGTTCACAGAGTTCAAGTAACACTCCCACATCATCAGATCCCAAGTCTCAATCTCCTTCTGACAAACAGTTCGGTACACTTTCTTGTAATTATTGTAAGAAAGACGGCCATTTAATGTCAGATTGTTTCAAATTGAAAAGAAAACGTGAAGGTCAAAGTGGTCAAAGTGGATCTAAGCCCAACGGCTTTATTTCTTCATCAACTCAATTAGAGTCTAATAATGTGTGTAACACATTTTCTGAGGTTAAACCCCTCTTATCCCCAATTAATGAGGTCAAGGTCAATTCTTCTCAAGATAGCATTATGGGTATTTTCGAACCATTTATTCATGATGGTTTTATATCACTTTCTAGTGATTTTTCTTCCGCTACCCCTGTCAAAATTTTAAGAGATACCGGGGCTTCCCAGTCTCTTTTGTTGGCAGATACCCTGCCTTTTTCTGAAAAGTCATTTTCAGGTTCTAAAGTTCTTATTAAGGGGGTAGATTGCAATGACTTTATTCCTGTTCCTCTCCATAATGTCTATTTGTCTTCGGACTTTGTTTCTGGACCTGTGGCTTTAGGTATTAGGCCTTTTTTGCCTTTTGAAGGGATTCTCCTTCTTCTTGGAAACGACCTTGCTGGGGACAAGGTCATTACTAATCCACTTGTGACTGATAATCCTAGTTTAGATCAGGATCCAGAGCCAATTGAACAAGAGATACCCGATTTATTTCCTTCGTGTGCAATTACTCGAGCCATGTCAAAGAAAACTTCCGAGAATCAAAATACTCTCAAGAATAATGTCACAGATGTTGACTTAAATGACACCTTTCTCAGTCAGGTGTTTGACACAGATCATTCTGTTATCCCTCGTGGATTTGAAACTTCCAGTAAAACTTCTGCTGACCAAAGTCAGACATTTTCTAGATCAAATCTCATTGCAGAACAACACAAAGACCCAGATATTTTGTCTTTGTTTAACAGGGTAGATGATGAAGATAAAACTTCAGATAGCTCTGTTTCCTATTATACAAAATCTGGTATTCTCATGCGTAAATGGAGACCTCCAGATGTCTTGGTTGATGACGATTGGGCTATAAAACATCAAGTTGTGGTTCCAAAATCTTATCGTGCTGAAATATTGCGCCTGGCCCGTGAAGCCCCCTGGGCTAGTCATTTAGGAGTCAGGAAGACTTATCATAAAATTCTCAGTCACTTTTATTGGCCTAATCTCAGGCAGGATGTAGCACATTTCTGTAAAACTTGTCACACATGTCAAATGGTAGGAAAACCAAATCAGACCATTCCAAAGGCCCCTTTACAGCAAATTCCTGCATTTCAAGAACCATTTAGTAGGATACTAATAGACTGTGTTGGGCCCCTACCAAAAACAAGATCAGGAAATGAGTACATGCTGACAATAATGTGTACATCAACTCGGTTCCCAGAAGCCATACCACTGAGAAATATAAAGACAAAGACTATAGTGAGAGCTTTAGTCAAATTTTTCACTTTATTTGGCCTCCCTAAATGTGTCCAGTCCGATCAAGGCTCCAACTTTATGTCTGGAATTTTTCAACAAGTAATGGATCAGCTAGGCATTAAACAGTTATAGGTCATCCGCCTATCATCCAGAAAGTCAGGTGCTCTTGAGCGATTTCATCAAACTTTGAAAAACATGATTAGGACCTACTGTTTTGACACAGAGAAGCAGTGGGATGAAGGAATTCATTTTCTGCTCTTTGCTGTTAGAGAGTCAATTAGGAGTCTCTTGGTTTTAGCCCATTTGAGCTTGTATTTGGACATACAGTCCGTGGCCCACTTAAGCTCGTTAAAGAGAAATTCCTATCAGACGATGATGATTGTCTGAATATTTTGCAATATGTGTCAGATTTTCGTACAAAACTCTCTAAAGCATGTGAATTAGCCAGAGAAAATCTTGAGTCATCTCAGCAGTCAATGAAAACCAAATACGATAAAAACACCTCAAAACGGAAGTTTGAACCAGGTCAAAAAGTTCTTGTTCTACTTCCAATTCCTGGCAAACCACTCCATGCTCGTTACTTTGGGCCATATCTAATTGATAAGAAATTGAGTGATTTAAATTACATCATAATAACACCTGACAGGCGAAAACAAAAACAGCTATGTCACATAAATATGCTTAAGCCATATTTGGATAGGGATAATCCTACTATAACTCAGCCTGTCAGTCAGTCTGTCCATTATGAAGATAGTGATACTGAAACTGACTTGAGTGAAAATACTCTAAACTCAAAGCTGGGCTCGGTCAAGCTTCAGAACTCAGAAATCCTGGAGAAGCTGGAGTCTACAAAGTTGGCACACCTCCAGCCAGAACAACAACAACAGGTGAAAGAACTGCTCCATGAATATAAACACCTGTTTCAAGATGTTCCAACGAGAACGAACGTCATCTATTACGACGTTGATGTTGGGACAGTAAGCCTGTAAAACAGCATCCATACAGACTGAATCCAACAAAAGCGAAATATCTCAAGGAAGAAGTCAAATACCTGCTGGACAATGACTTTATTGAACCCAGTAAAAGTAACTGGAGTTCGCCGTGCATACTTGTTCCCAAATCAGATCACAGTTATCGTATGTGCACGGACTTTAGGAAGGTCAACACTTTAACAAAGACAGACACTTTCCCAATCCCGAGGATTGATGACTGCATCGACCGAGTGGGAAAAGCCAAGTATGTGACGAAATTTGACCTACTGAAGGGATTTTGGCAAGTCCCTCTGACGGATCGTGCTCGTGAAATATCCACCTTTGTTACACCAGACGGATTGTTCCAGTACAAGGTGATGCCATTCGGAATGAAGAACTCTCCGGCAACGTTCCAACGGATGATCAACGACGTCATATCCGGGCTAGACGGATGTGCAGCTTACGTTGACGACGTCGTCCTGTATAGTGACACCTGGGAGGAACACATCAAGCTCATGCGGAAGTTCTTTGAGAGACTGAGCAAAGCAATGTTGACTGTCAACCTTGCCAAATCTGAGTTTGGTTGGGCTAGAGTAACTTACCTCGGACATACTGTAGGACAGGGTGAGGTAAAACCTGTTGATGCCAAAATCAGTGCCATTTCAAGTTTTCCCATACCAAACTGCAAACGACAACTGATGCGCTTTCTCGGTATGGCTGGTTACTACAGAAAATTCTGTCCAAATTTCTCCACAATTACTGAGCCTTTGACTAACTTACTTAAAAAGAAAGTAAAGTTTGTTTGGTCAGAGCAATGCCAACAGGCATTTGATATACTTAAAGCGATACTGCAAAGTGCCCCAGTGTTGTCTGCACCAGATTTCACCTTGCCATTCAAATTAGCTGTAGATGCTAGTGATACGGCTGCTGGTGCTGTTTTATTGCAAGAGGATAGTCATGGTATAGATCATCCTGTTTGCTATTTTTCATTTAACAAATCCCAGAGAAACTACTCTACAATTGAAAAAGAGTGTTTATCTTTGATATTAGCTTTACAGCATTTTGAAGTTTATGTTACTTCTTCAAATCAGCCAATAGTGGTTTATATTGATCACAACCCTCTTGTTTTTCTGCAGAAATTTAAAGGCAAAAATCAGAGATTGCTAAGATGGAGTTTAATGTTGCAGGAGTTTAATCTTGACATTGGACATATCAAAGGCAGAGACAATTTAATTGTAGACTGTCTCTCTCGTATTTAGAGTTTATTGTTGTTCACTTTCAAGAAATTTATTGTTGTTCACTTTCAAGAAATTTTACTTTAGAGTAAAACAAAATTTGAGTACTTAAATCCTTTTCAAGATTACATTTGTAAAAGAAAGATTTTTCTTTGAAAAATTTTTTTTTTTGAAGAGGGGGTGTGTTATGTAGGTCATTTCCCCCACACTCATCATGACCTGAGTTCAATTAGTCTAGAACATTCTCAAGGTCACTGCCCTTGATGACCTCACAACCTTGAATTCAATTAGTCATGTTGGAATGTTCTGGAAAGTTGATTAGTTGTGTAAGGGAGATAATTTTAGAACAGTAATTAGCATGTCAATAAAAGTTCTAGATTGTTCTTATATGCCTTTATAAAAGGGACGTGCACAGCTTCCAGTCAGACTTTTGGGATCGTGTCTCTTGTGTGTTACTAAACTCCAGCAGTAGTCATTCTCAAGACTTTTCAAGACCTTCACTGCCAACGCTGGCTTTATACTGTGGACTTTGTGCAACTTCAAGCCTGCAAGCCAAAGGACTGTTCATTCATCCGACTGACTGTTACAACTCTGAGACTGGAGCTTTGCCGTCCCAGCTGAGATAAGTAGTCTGTACACTTTTAAAGCTTGTACTCTATCCCTGACTTAGCAATTAGTTTTATTTTCGTAATAAATTTTGTTTAAACGTTAACTGCTGAGTTCACCCTTTTGTTCGTTTTCTCTGCACGTAACAATATATATATATATATATATATATATATATATATATATATATATATATATATATATATATATATATATATATATATATATTGGAGTAAGGTCAATCTTAGAACAACCTGCCGTTCTACAGATCTTTTCGTCTATATATATATATATATATATATATATATATATATATATATATGTATGTATGTGTGTGTATGTATGTATGTATGTATGTATGTATGTATGTATGTATGTATGTATGTATGTATGTATGTATGTATGTATGTATGTATGTATGTATGTATGTATGTATGTATGTATGTATGTATGTGTGTGTGTGTGTGTGTATGTATGTATGTATGTATGTATAAGTTTAGCATTTTCTCTTGAACCGATTTGTATTTCAAAAGAAAATACTGGTAATGCCAATGACATATATGTTGTATGCCCATTTGATAAAATATTTAATGAATAAAATAAAACTTTTCAGCTGTAACTCAAATCTCAGTAAATAATTTTGTTTTGTGATATTCATTACACGTGTGATTACATTGCCTTCAATCTTCTGTCACACATGTTGACGTTGAATTGGTTTTTATATGGTGGCAATTGTAAAGATATTACTAGTAAACACTTACTCCCTGACAGGTTACAAATAAACAACATACATTACTCAGCATCGTAGAAACACCTTACTGAAGCTAACATTCTGAGTTGTAAAACACGGTTGAAAATTTTTAAGGCAATAAAATGCATAAATCCTTACCAATAACCGTAAAGTAGAACTTTATATGAAAACAACTCTTCGCTAAACCCAACAAACATTTTACGAGATTTTGGGAATAAATATTCGAAGAATAGATACACGTTAAATGAATTTTGTTGAACTCAAAACAATCTTACAGACATAAATTTAAAAATGCTAACTGTACTCCAGGAAAAAGTAAAAAGATGGCTTTGTCCCTGTAAAAACGTAGGTTTTACAAAGCAGCAAATTTCTTGGAATGCTTGGTATCTAAAACCCAAAGTTCAAACTTCAAGCAGTCGTAAAAGCATTTTCTACTGAATATTTTTTTGATATCCTGAAAAGTTACGCTATCATAAACTTGAAAATCAACACAGCTAATTTGTCACAACTGAGAAATTTAAGTGTCTTAATGTTCACGTCCGTAGAAACCAGCAAAGTCAATTTCAGAAGAAATACACGAGCTATTTACAGGAAGATTTATGACTACCAATGAAAATTAAAAACATCAAATTATAGGTTATTGCAGATAGGTAGTTGTAGCATTTTCAAGATTTGTCATTTCTAAATTTAGTGATGCTATACTGCAGATATCTCTTGACTCATTATGATTAGCACTATTGGAGATTCCTCGGTTAAGTTGACAATGTCTCCCATGTGTAGTTCAGACTAATTTGTAGAATTCTTTAAAAACACTTTTAAGCACACCATTCTTCTCTATTCCCATATTGCACTTGGAAAATTATGCTTGATTGAGGGACGAGACAATTTTTGAAAAAATTGCCACAGATTGTGTCAACAGCATACAGAATTATGTAATGGAAAGTAGGGAGACTAGTTGCACCTGTTTTATGAAACAAAAGGGTATTCCAATAGAAATGACAAAAGAAAGTTACTTGCTGACTTTTCTCAGAGAATGATCCCTTCAGTTTTTCATAACTTGCTTCCGAAAGCAGAATATGTGACATTAATGGTAATTTAACAAATAATTTGAAATTTTTACTGAACGCACTTACTAAATATTATCAAACAATTTTATATGCTTTCCGTTACTGCTTGTATGCAGAGCAGGAAAAGTTATAAGAAAAGCAACCTTCATTTGTACAAATCAAACAAAATTGTGCGTAATTTATTGTGCTGTGCGCCTTATACAATAGTTTGCGGGTTTTTTTGTGAAAAAAATGCTTTGACGCTGCTGGACAAAAAAAAAATTTCCAAGGTAAGCTTTGGGGGAAAATGCTGCAACGATGGGTGAAAAAACATGTTGCTATACCCATTTCCTCCAGCTACCTCCCCAGAAATTAAATAGTCCACCCCTAAGTCTAGTAAGTTTAAGACTTGTTCAGGGTACAAGATCGTTCTGTAAGTCTGGAAAGGTGTCCAAAAGTCACTTGGTCCTGCCGGGGTCGTGGAGGGCGCAAATCCCATTCACACTACAGCTTTAGCCCCAAAAAGTATATGTTCTAAAAATGTTTACATATGTTTACAACAGTGTATTCTCTTGTCAGCGTTGATTTATTTACCAACAGTATGCCAACAGTTTTGTGAATTGTCCCAAAATGATGCGCTGATGTAGGAAAACGCCTGAAGCCAGAACCTTGGCCTATCAGTCAACCCTCCACAAACTTTGTATCATGTGTCACCAAGATGTATACAAATTTGATGTACCAGAATTTTCTGTACATTTTGGTGTGGCTTTTTATACTATTTATTAACACTTCAATCGTTGCATAATCATTACCAATAACGCAACAAGGTTTTCTGAAACATCTCAACGATGCAATTTCATACAATTACTTACATGGACACTGAGGGCGCTGTTCTTTGGCCTCGTCTGCAACTCAGCGGACAACACCCAATAATTTCGGAGGCTGCAAGTGTGTGGGCATTTTTATCTGTGGGCAATTTTATAGCTGTTAAAGAAGAGTACACATTGGTAAGTTTTCTTTGACACTCAATTTTCACAACGCTTTGTTGGTCCTCTGCACATATGAACTCATTTTGAAACCTGCGAAGTAAATATTATTTTCATCATATCATTTTTGAGAAAATCAATCTTCCACTATACAGTGCACAGTGGATTTAGAATATTGATAAACTTGGGGCAGTCAAATTTCCTGTAACCTGAAATGTGCAGTGACCCCAAAATTTTGTTCTTTGTTAGGAAAGAGAATGGTTTGATGTTGAGAGGAAAGTTTGAGCAAAAATTTTAAACTTTCGGTTTCATGGTACTGGGTGCATACTACCTAGCTGCAATAATATTGTGGCTTTTTCTGTCATGTTTTCTGTGTACAGCACCGGTCCATACAATTATTGCAGATACATACCACATGTACCTCAAACATGATACACAGTTTTATGCAGGTACATTAAAAATGCATTCACATACACACACACATCATCTTCGCTTGCCAAGGCCTGCTGCTCGGGCAGTCGGATGCTTCCCAAAATCAGGATTCCTGTCTGGCTAATGATCCATGCTGCCGGACGATGCACACACATACACTGAGAAGGAGTATTTGCACCCTTAGCCTAGCTGTGGGTCCATAGCTTTGGTTTTTTCAGATGGGATTCCTGCCTTTTATGGGCTGGTTTTGACGTTTTTAACCCCGCCAACACAGCTGTGGTGGCGGGGTTAAAATCGTAAAAGTCAAAACCAGCCCGTAAAAGGCAGGAATCCCGTCTGAATACACCACAGCTATGGACCCACAGCTAGGCTAGGGGTGCCAATACTCCTTCTCAGTGTATGTGTGTGCATCGTCCGCCAGCACGGGTCGTTAGCCAGACAGTAGTCCTGATTTCGGGAAGCATCCGACTGCCCGAACAGCCATGAACACACAGACACGCCAGGAACACACAGACCTGTACGCAGGGCTATGGTACCCCAAGGGTGCTGGATATAGCATGCAGGTACAAAACATACAGGAGAAAAACATTACCATGGCTTGTTTGTTTTTTCAGAAACTAATGATTCTTTTCTGTCTGCAGTATTCCTAACAACTATAATACCCCTCTTACACAAAGTTCATATACTTTATAATTTCAAAAAAATATTTTGTAAATAAATCAAAAATAACAATCTTATAAAAAATTCAGATTTCATAAGCTATGGATAAGAAAAACAAAATAAATACTCATGTACAAAGCTATTCCTACATTTTATAAGACTAAGGAAGCTAAAGCAAAATAAAATAAAACTGCTTTTCATTCCTTGTATGAGCAGAAATTAGCCTCTGCAGGTTGATCGTTATGTTTGAGCTACTGTGAAGGTTTGTTACAAAGCTCCTACATTTTCTAAACAATGCGAATAAAAAGGTTCTATTTTTCAAAGCAAATTAAAATAATCCTTCAGTTCTTGGCACAGCCTAAGCTTTGACATTTGATATGGAAGCTTTTGGGTAGGCAACCTGAAATCTCTGAAACATCCATGAAATAGAAAAATTGGCTTATGACAAAAATAATACACACATGGGCTCAACTGTATAAATGCGTTGTATACAAATTTCACTGACTGTTAAAACTCTGCGTAAATTATCGGCCGAGTGAGCGGAGTGAAATAGATGATTCACTTCGCAAAAAAGCAGGACCACATCAATATTTCAGACAATAACTTGACAATAATGCAAAAACCGAGAAAGGTGAGTGAAAATCAAACTACTGGATGGTGGACAGAAAATGGTTTATATACACAGAGCTTCTGATAACTTTTACCCTTTCACTATCTGACTTTTGTAAAAGATATCTAGTTTCAACCTGTTCAACCCTACTTCCTAATAAACTGGTCCACACTCGCCAGTAATAACAATGAGTTTGGTCCAATCCATGGTGGTGAAAGGGTTAAAAAAAGATGAGTGAATTAATATAATTGACATTTTAGTAGCGGTGGAATTTCTTAACATCATCATGTAATATGGAAATGATAATAAAACTCTGCTGACAATATATGACTCTTCTATATCCAGCATCAGCAGTTATGTAAAACAGCATTGGGCATAGTCAATACATGAATCCACACTTCTCCCCATCGCCGTTAGTTTATGTGGAAGGTTTCGAGGTCAAAGGCAAGTTCATATGAGTGTGAATCAAAGGAAAATGTGCTATATTGATTCACATTCAAATCACCTTTCCGTTGACCTCACAGCCTCCAATATATATACTGTGATGCATGCACATTAACTTTAACTGAAAATCCTCAAGACTGCTGTGTAATTGAAAAATAACAAAATTTAGCAACGAAGGTGATCTCTTTATGTGCGTTCACGTGATTTTTAGTTGCAAGTGTGTGGTCTAACATGCCTTCAATATCGTGATTGTAAAACATGTCTCTCCCCCCTCCCTCTTCAACAGTTTAACCCTTTCACCACCATATATTGGCCCAAAGCCATTGTCATTCATGATGATTTTGGAACTGTCCACTGGAAACTGGGGATGAACAGGTTAATAAGGTTTGAATTCTGATGATGAGTTTGTTTGTTAGAATGGAGTTGGTGTTAAGTTGAGTTGTAGGACCAAGATGCTTCTGGCACCGTCCAAAATACAGCAGTTGTAGCTAAGAAAACAAGTCTACAAGAAATTCCCATAATACTACAAGAAATTCAAAAAATTATACTTTATGGAGAATAATAAAAACCCATGAGATGAAACTGAACCATCCACCATTAACAAGTTTCGTGACTTTTCTAAAAATAAAATGCCATACTGTATTTTTGTGCACAAAATTTGTTAAAAATTCAGCTGGTCATAAATTGACTTATGTACATGATCTGTTCAGTCCCGTAAATCCTGAATCTTCAAGCAGGGTGATATATTCTGTAAGTACTTGCTTTGTTTGAAACTTCACTCTCGAAAGATTAAATCTGTGTTATTTGTCAAATCTACAGGAAGTATGTACAATTGTTTCTGGAAGGTATTGTAATAAATATCCGCTATTGACAATTGCTACAATGATTTTCTAAGAACAAGCATGAGTTCCTTTGTCGGAAAAGAGATTTTGCTCTTGTGTCATTACCGATTAATAAATTTTTTGTATTTGCTTGGTCATCCCCTTTAAGATCTGAACCATCACCAATTTAGGTTTCTTCACTGTCATATCATGCTAACAAAGACTGGTTGAATGAAAGACATAAAAATAAACTCTTTGCATATATTTGTAAAAATGTTACATTTTCATATTGATCACAATTATGCATTTTTCATGCTGACAGGACTCAAATGAAGGCAAAATTGATGCACTGTCTTCATCAACTAACAACAAAATATCTACAGCACACATAATATCACTTTCAAACTTTAAGTAACAGCTTTGACAAATAATCCCAGTATAAAGAGATCAGTCACAATTTTTTTCAGTCTCAGGTTCCACTTTAAAGATATGCCACGCGTAAGGAGTTGACAAATGCCACTGACTTAGGGAGTCTGGTAGAGGTTAATGCCAGCAGTCAGGGGACCTCTCAAAGTCATTAATGCAGGACACAGATAATAAGTAATTTGTATGTGCTAACCTTGAGGTAGTGCGCACCTCAAAATTAAAAGACTTGAACTTTTGCCTATAATTTCCGTGAGGAAACTTTACATCATTCCCTTTTGAAATCAACAATAAAAATCTCGGGTCATCATGCAGAATTTTTCACTAGAGAAGCAAATTGCCAAATATCTACCAACAATCGAAATTCAAAATGGCTGCCATATGTGTGGTAACTCTATGGAGAAAATTTTTGATTTTTACAAAACGAAGCTGGTGAAAGCTTCACTTACTCGATGATCTTCAAAATAAGCCCCTCCACACGTGGCTGACCAAAAAGATATTGTACACGTTTGAGAGTTTCAATATCTTATCCCGAGGCGATTTCTACCTCAAATATGCACAATGGACAACAACAGCTATTGTATTAATCAAAACAATGTAAAGACAGAAATAACACAAAATCACATTGGTCCAATTAGTAAACATGCAAATAAGCAAATAGTTAAATCTAAGTCAGGACTGGCAAAAGTATAACGTTATCCAAAAAACTGGATAAATAAACAACTTTATGTATCATAAAGGGGAACAGTCTGTTCAAACATTAACTTTTCATTTTCATATTAGCTTCACTTTGTATTATATCAGTCACCTAAGAGCTGTGAGTTTCTCAAATCTAACGTACATTTGTGGACCATCTCTTCATGTGTTTCAAAAAGTGCAATATGAATTCATTGAAGAGTGATAGTTATGATTGGTGGACACAAACCTTTGAATATGAACCTGAAATGCTTTCCTGGAGGCCTTCAGCTACCAACTGCATCCTTAAACCTTCACCTGACTCACAGCGTGTTTGCAAGGTTATATCTGATTGGTCGATTGTCACTATTCACAGCCACTTAGGGAGTCTATTTGTATTATTTTCATTATATTGGTAAGATTCAGCCACCCAATTGGATAACAGCTTCGAAATCGCTGCGAGTCGGCCTTAAACCTTCACCTCTAATGACTCCTTAGGTTAGCAAACCTTCACCTCTAATGACTCCCTAGGTTAGCAAACCTTCACCTCTAATGACTCCTTAGGTTACTAGCAAACCTTCACCTCAAATGACTCCCTAGGATACCAGTGATTAATACAACACGTCACTGTCAATCAATCTTCACTGTTGCAAAGGAAAGTTCGCATACATTACAGAATCTTTCCAAATCTACAGAGTACACTCTATATGTTAAGTAGCACAGCACTTCTGGAGGAAACAATGTAATCTTCAGATATTCTTACATCATTTTGTACAGGACAAGGATCATAGAAAATCACAGTGAAACAGTTAAGTTATATAAAATCTAGTTTAGTATGGCACAGAGAATAAATGGAGAGATATTTATTAATTGGAAGCATTATTGAAAGGGAAGATTTTTTTGAGAAATGGACATGACTCTGTGGCTGTGTTAAACGGTAAGTATAATAATTTTTTTTTCGCCACGGGTCCTGTCTTTCACTTTTTGGGTTTCTTTACTAGGGAAAAGTTTTTACGAAATGTTTTTACACATCTTGAATATGTCATAAAGGCTTATTTCAGGAAAACATGAATGTATCGACATTAGTAATATGGATTACTGGACCTGCCTAAAACTTTTTTCTATCAGTAAACTGCAATTCAATGTGTTGTATCAGAATTCTTGCTACCTTAAATAGCTTTTGTCTTGTGCCAGGGGGCCAAACTACATTATATTGAAATGCATTGTGGGTGAAAAGTTTTCTCGCCATGGCAAGAGTTTGAAATAGTGATCTCAATGGTACTTTTAACACAAATTCAATCGCTGTCATGGCAAAAACTTCTGTTTGTTCATAAAACTATCTCAACTATTTTATCTTTTCTTCTTTTTAGGCATTTCTGGCATTAAAGTTCTTGTAAAACCTAAAAACCTCCTTTAATCTTATGTGTTTTACCTATAGAAATGCACCATGGTGAACACATGGTCAACCCCTACCCTACAGATTTTTATGACTCAGTTTGGTGTTAAAGCATATTGAAGGTACCAAGAATTCACATGTGACAAGGGGAGCCAAAAAACATTTCGCGATATACTGGCCTTCAAAATTGATAAAAACTGTGCAATGGGGACAAAAGGTATGCACAATATTTCAAGAGTTGTCATTCCTTTTTTATGCGCAAATTACATAATTCAGTGTTTTGAGAATAAATGTTGGGATGAAACTATTAAAACTGTTATTTGATCACTACTCTCCATTGTCCTCCAAACTAGTCTGTACAAAACTCAAACTAATATAAACTGCATATCCAGATTCAAACTAAGTAACATCGCTTTAGAAAACTGGATTAAACCAGTTCAGAGCCAGTTGTTACAACATTCAATAATTGTTCAAGATGGCCAATGATAGCCAGTTCACACATTTGAATGTGAATAATGTTGCATGACACTGAATGAGAAAAGTTCCACTATAATATTTCTTCATTTCATAAAAGTTAATCTTAAATCACCATGGAATGCCTTTATATACAAATATTTCGGTTGTAGTCTATAAATACAAATTTTTTAAAGATTTTTGACCTTTGACCTTGATGCTTGAGTATTATAAGATTTAATTTGCTTAACCTTCTGTGCTTACACTGCAAGAAAATGGCAGACAAGGAGTTGATCTTGCAGCTGACTAGTCAGATAATGCCATTCATATTTTGTATTCACATTCTAATAAGTGCGTTCAAAGGTCATTATGAGGTCTACTGACAAGTATTCTATCATAATTGTTGACATTGATGGAACAAAAAAATAAAAAATAAATAATATTTGCAACAAATTATAATTGTACTATAGAAAAAAACACTTAAAGATTTCTCAAAGTTCAATTGCAATACACTAGGATAAGTTTTAAAAGATTGTAAATATAATGTTCTGATTCTTGGTTACATCATATTTTCAAAACGTTCTGATTTTCAAAAATGTGCCGTCCCCTAGGTGTGTATCTGTCTTCATTAGTTTGAATATCATCATTACCATTGTCCTCATCAGAGTAATTATGCCTTTGTGTTGTACTGTCAGGGTTGTGTGTGTAGTGCGAATTATTGGCAAAGTGGTTGACAGCAGAGGCAGTGTGGTGACGTGGATGGTGTACCGGTGACCTATCAGAAACAGCGTAAGGGTTAGCCATGAAATGAACAGGTGGCTGAGAGTTAGCAGGCGAAAACTCCTCGTCATCCCAGGCATAATCACCGCTATCCATGTCACTGTTTGGATTCTGTAATGCCAGTAAGCGTGGGTCTAGATTCGCTATATTTCCATCATCACTGCTTGACGAGCTGTTGTCACTACTCGATGATTCGCTGTCGGAATCGCTCGCAACCGTCGTGTCTTCATTGGTGTAGACGCTGCCGTCCTCAGCCTCTAATAAGGACATATCATTGGACTGGACTTCAAAGGAGTCCAACGTGGGTCGTTTGAAAGCATCTTCAGGGAGTGGCTCGCGCGGCTGCTGATGTAGATAAATGTAACTATCATCCATATTACTGTCTTCCTCCTCTGTTTCAGCAACCGGATGCCTTGGAATATCATCTTCTAAGTCAGAATCAGTTTCCTGAATTGTTGGCGTATTACCCTCCCTGTTAAGTGGCACCAATTCAGCGTGACGTTCATCAAACACTTCCTTGTTTTGATCCAGAAGATACCTATCCTTGAAATAATCTAATGGAGACACTGACACATTCTTGTTATTGTTGGTGTTTAATTGACGTCTGGTGAGGCTATTTGGTGGGCTGTGATTATGGCTGCGATTGCCTCTTTCAGGGCTACCTTGACGACTATTCATTGGACTGTTGTTGCTTTGGTAACTAGCACTGCTTTGATGGGGGCTACCCTTAGCATGATGGCTTCCAGTCCTGTTAGGACTCTGGTGAGTTGATGATGGCATATCGTAGTTTGGTGGAATTGTTGAGAAAGAAGTTTCTTGTTCCCGGCCTTGCATGTCCATTCCAAGATCAGATCCTCTACCCTGCAAAAGAAAACACGAAACTGAATCCATAAATTTCAACAACTTGAGAAAATACATGGATAAAAAGCCAAAAGCATCTACATGAGAAGAGTCACACACAAAAAAAATCAAAATTTTGTGTTCTAAATGAAGAAATCTCATCTTTTCATTGTCATTTTACATTTATTTTTTGAAGAAATCTCTTGGTTAAGTATTTTTTGTTTAATCTTTTTCATTGAAAGAAGAACATGCCATAGTGTCGGTGCATTCAAGTAGTGCCCATATCAAAACTGAATGATTTCAAATTTTGCTCAAATTTTCTCAGAGGAAACCTGAAACCACTCTTTTTCAAAATAAAGAGTAGCATTAGGGGTCGTTGTGCAAATCTGGATACAAGAAAAACAAACCAACAAAATTTAACCAATATTTGAAATACAAAATGGCCACTATACCTATATTATCCCTGCGTTGCAACGTCATATTTTTTGATTTTTGCAAAAACTAGACAAAGAACACTGTATTTACTCAACAGGCTTGAAAATGAGTCAAGACAAGTAGAATACAGCAAAGCTTTCTACAGATTTTGTCTTTAAGGTAGTATGTGCCTCAAAAGTGAAAGACTTAAACTTTGCTCAAATTTTCTTCAAGGAATATTTCCACCATCCACTTTCAAAGTCAAGAATAAAAATTGGGGGTCACCGTGCAAATTTAGGTACTAGAGAAAAAAATTACCCAAGATTTACCAATATTTGAAATTCAAAATGGCTACGGGGTCATCCTTGTGATGACTCTGTGGAGAAAAATTTGATTTTTGAAAAACTAAGATGGTGAAAAGTTTTCTTACACCAAGAGCTTTAAAATGAACCCCCAAAAAGTGGTAGATCAGAAAAGAATAGTAAAAGTTGAATATCTGTGCCCGAGGCGCATTCTATGCCTTAAACCAAGAGCCAATACATTAAAATACAACTATGTAAACATGCTTCATTGCAAGTACCAATCACTTTGTACATGCCACTATCAATATCACATTCTGCATGTTTATCAGTACTGGATTTCAGGTCAGCTTGAGTAAATATTGACAATGTATCTGTGATATGATTTTGGGAAAACTGTCTTCAAAGTTTATCATGTTGTCAGTTTGTCCATTGGGTATAATTATGTTCATGGTAGTAAGCAAGTGCGTGAAGTGCCAATGAGAAAGCTATACTTGTGTTCTTATTAATGGTATCACAAAGTCAGTATAGAATACATGTACATCTATTTATTTATTCTAAAACTCAAAACATTGGCTATCCACAGGCATGTGATAGAAGCATCTGAATACATTGATTTGTGGACCCTTGCAGAAAATGGTTCTGTTGCCTTCATAACGTAAGGCAAATGGCCACTTTGTTCAGATCACTTTGTAACCACTGAAACTAAACAACAATCCATGATATATTTAGCAAATGGGAGCTAAAATAAGTAGATCAGGTCAAAGGGGGGACTTTTAACACTATTGGACCTCAAGTTCTGCATGCCGTAATGCATCACACTCAAAAGCTAGCTCTTTTATTCAGTGAATGGTTTCAAGCCATTCACATGGAAGGCTGGGTTTTCAAATGAACACTTTGTCGTGATACCCGCTTTCCCTGGGGCATAAAAAATTCCTCTTTTCAATGAAAAATGTGAAAAGCAAACCCACAACTACGAAGATGGTAGTGAAAATCTTTCACTATATAAACTCAGAAATAAATTTGCATTCTGAACATCATGGACAGAAAGATCTTTGTATAACATGATTTAAGAGATGTACATGTGGGACTAAAGAAAACATTTATGAAGGGTTTCTATTTTATAGATTGATGCTTCTTAAGGTATAATGTGCCTCAGAGGCAGATATTCAGAATCTAAAACTTTTACAAGACCTCCACCACTTGGGGTTAATTTTAAAGTTCATGCAGTAAAAAGGTTTTACTGGCTTATTTTGTGAAAACCAACATTTAATTTTTCCCAATAGAGTCAACACAGGAATGGTGGACAGGAATTTCATGTGTCAGGAAATATAGAGTTGTTTGTTTCTCAGTACCAAATTGTGAGCAGTGGCCCCAAAATTTTATTTTAATTCCAAAAGGGAATGGTTTAATTCCCCTGTGCAAAGTTTGATAAAAGTTTGTGTTTGTGTTTGTGTTGAAAGGCTTGGTTTTAATGGCAGTGATATTACTCTTATACTTTGATACACATTTATATCAATCTTATCATCAACACATTATGTTCATATTTTCTCTGTGCAAAATCAGAAACTCAGTTACAATATCTGGCACCTTACTCAATACAAAACACTGTATTAAGGTAGTATGCACCTCGAGAGTGAAAGACTTAAACTTTTGCTCTAACTTTCCTTGAGGACTCCCTCAACAATTCTCTTTCAAAATCGGGGATAAAAATCAGGGGTCACCATGCAAATTTTAGAACTAGAGAAACAAGTTACCCAAGATTTACCGATATTTGAAATTCAAAGTGGTTGCCATCCCTGTGTTAACTCTATGGAAGAAAAATAAAATTGTAGATTTTCGAAACATTAAGCCAGTTAAAGTTTTTCTTCCTCCAAGAGTTTTAAAATGAACCCCCACAAGTGGTAGATTAGAAAAGAATTGTAAAAGTTTTAGCGTCCAAATATCTGTCCCTGGCATGATCAGGAAGGTGCTGATCGCCCTCTAGAGTCTGAAAAGGGAAAGGCTACTGCTTAGAGAAACTTCATTGCCGGGGAAATATTGTCAAACATTCAGCTGGTGGGCCAAGGCCAGCGTGCTTGTTTTGCAAAAGTTACATATACAAGTTTCAAATTGACATTGTTACTTTGTTCCTATTTCCCTTATTTGAGGGACCTGCATCATAAAATAATGTTTTGTACTGTTTTCTGTTGACTGTGAAAGTTGACTGCTGATTTATGAACGGAGTCATTCACACTTGATGTGTTGCACTAAGAAGTGGGCAGATATATTTCACCTTTTCACCCCTGATTCCCTGTATACCAGTTTCCATTCCACACTAAAAACAATAGGGTTGGGCCAAACCATTGTGGTGAAAGGGTTAAAGAAAGAAAGGGGAGAGAGAAGGTGAAAACACTAGTAGAAGGAATACTTCAACGTGTGCAAAGAGTAAACTATGATGGGGGAAACGTTGTGAAGGAAAGAAAACCATATCTTGACAAATTTGACATTCTTTTATCTTCATAATTTGCAAAAACCCATTATTTTCAATGGTCACAGTGGGCCCTGTTTACATGGAAATGGGAAGTAAATGAGTTGACGTGAAGACAAAAATTGTGTGGGTATACCAGCATCAGAGAGTCACGACTGCACCTAATGAAGCACAACCTCATGACATGAAGTATGACACACAACACTGACTTGAAACATTTGAGTCAAGGCAGCTAGCTATGCATGACTTGGAGACATCAGGGCTACAAGTGTTGCTAGATTTGTCCAACCAGATATGGTCTACACACTGAAAGGTCTTTCACACGCAAGTATTTGACACTTATTAACCCTTTGAGTGCTGTAATATTTCCCATTAAAATTTTAGTGCAACATTTTACCAGTTTTTATGAATTTTTTTGTAATTGTTTTGATGATTTTGGACCGAACGGACATCACATTTCATTGGCTACAGTTTTTCATCAAAAGGTTTGGCAAAACTCTGAATAAATTTTACTGTGGGTGACAAAAATTTTTTTTTACAAAGGTGACATAAATTAACTTTTGTGCTCAAAGGGTTTTAATGCCTTGATCATTGTCTTCAAACCAGCTGTCTTGTCAATAGAGGAAAATCAATAATCAGCCCTACTACCAAGCATTCTATTGTGTCAATAATTTTTATTCTAAGGATCACAACACGACACATTTTCAAAAATATTTTACCTGCATCGGAATGTGATCATCATCAGCAATAATATCACCATTTCTCTGGTTCCCTGGAGGCCGCATCAGTTTTTCTTTCTCCTCCTGCGTCTCCTGCGCCTCCTTTTCCTGCCTCTGCCTCGCTTTTTCTGCTTTTTCTTTCTCCTCCTGCCTCTTATGCCATTTTTTCTTCCCTTTCCTGCAAAAGTTCAGAGTTCAAAATTGGAAATGTTCAATAGTTTTCATATCATCTATGCTAAACAAGGCTTCTCATCACAGACTTGGTACAATTCTGTTAATCAACATCAACCTTGGGCTATATGTGCAGCATCTCGGAAGCTGTTATCTAATTGGTTGGCTGAATCTTATCATTATAATTTAATAATACAAATAGACTCCCTAAGTTGCTGTAAATAGTGACAATCAACCGATCCTATCTAACCCTCCGAGCATGCTGCACATCAGCATTCAACCTTTCAACAGACAAGACATCTGTCCTCTACAGCTGTTTCCATCACCATTTGTAGAAATACACTGATTAAGTGATGGCTTTGGAAATAACACTTCAACCTGCCAGCATAAAGATTTCAAACACCAGTAAAAGCTACAGCATCATGGGTAATAGCCTCAAATGAGCCCGAGATGCAGTTGTATTGAATCAGTGAAAACTACAGCATCATGGGTAATAGCCTCAAATGAGCCCAAGATGCAGTTGTATTGAATCAGTGAAAACTACAGCATCATGGGTAATAGCCTCAAATGAGCCCAAGATGCAGTTGTATTGAATCAGTGAAAACTACAGCATCATGGGTAATAGCCTCAAATGAGCCCGAGATGCAGTTGTATTGAATCAGTGAAAACTACAGCATCATGGGTAATAGCCTCAAATGAGCCCAAGATGCAGTTGTATTGAATCAGTGAAAACTACAGCATCATGGGTAATAGCCTCAAATGAGCCCAAGATGCAGTTGTATTGAATCAGTGAAAACTACAGCATTATGGGTAATAGCCTCAAATGAGCCTTGGTGCAGTTACACTGAATCACAATACAGCATCATGGGAAATAGCCTGAAATGAATCTTAGATGCAGTCGCATTGAATTGGCAATAAGACATGGTATCAAACAAATGTAATGTTATAACAGCTGTAAATGACAAAGACATCGCAGGTGGATTGAGTCGGCAGTTTGGCAAATGAAGTCTGCCCAGGGCCAGGGCTCTACATAGCTAGGACTATAGGTATTGGCAAATGAAGTCTGCCCAGGGCCAGGGCTCTACATAGCTAGGACTATAGGTATCCCCCATATGGTATGAAAGTGAGTTGCTGTGGTCATTTTATGTTAAATTCAAATGTGCTTAGTTGTTCTTATATAGATATACCAGTACATGTATGTGTACAACACGAATGAACTCTTCCAGTATATTAAAGTGTGGAAATACTATGGCTACAGTATTACATTCATTTCCTGTTTGCTACGATACTTTATGCACATATGTATGTTTCATTTTAGTGACGAAAGAGAAGTTCTTGTACAGTTTGCATTTCAGCAAAACGATATGCACCTCATTTGAAGTTTATAACACCATGTACTCTTAGCTACTTCCAGATACACTGATATGGAATGCAATATTTCAGTGTGATTGCTGTTAAATTTTCCAAAGTTCTTTGTTCCGCAAAATAGTTGTATTAGTCTATGAGTACTTCAGTTTGCTTGATATTGCCACATTGGACCACCGCTTACATATTTTGTATTTTGCACAGTCCAATGGGAGTTTAGCACAGTAATTCTGAAATCAAACCCTCAATATATCACCTGGATGGTTCAGGCAGGCATCTGTCATCAGATGGCGACACAAAACCTCTGACCCACAAAAAATGTACACGCCATGAGTATGTCTGTCATATATTACAAAGAATACATTTCTTTAAAAGGGGAAAAGACATCAACCTACAGTAATGATAGAATTTCTATATCAGTTCTATATTTCTGCAGAAAAAAGCCATAAATGTGACAAAATTTTCAAAGGCACACTTAGAAATTATGACATCGTACAATGTGGAGTGGCTTATCAGAACTATTTCATGATATCACATGTGAAATATATCAGCTAGATTTCATACCCTATTTTTGTACATTTAAAAAATTCCCCGGCAATAATGTTTAATTGATATATTCAGAACTACTGAACTGTTGACTGAAGTTTCAGTTTCCGGTTTTTGAATTATAAAGTCAGAAATTTTAAACAAACATTCAACTCAGGGTCTGAAAATTGGACATCCTTGTTCAATAGGGTGAACTGATTATACTTAAAACTGTAACACAATTACAGATTAATGACTTCAATTTCTCATTTTGTTCTAGAGAACTGTAAAAACTAAAAACACAGCAATTAGTCACATTTTTGCCATTCCGATACTATATTTATGAGATGAGACAAAGTTGAAAATTTACTATACACTGAATACATCATGAGAAAAAAATTCTAATCATGTTTCAAACTTCAATAATGAACAGTTATATTGTGAGTATTGGTAAATCAGTGGCAACAATGCTGAGAGGAATCTGCGTAGGTTTGATTCTGTACGACACGACAACAGAGCCAAAACACTTGAAAGTAGCACGGTCTCTGACACCGCTGACCAGAAGTTGACACCGGCAACCACAACCTACGCATTCATACCTGACAGAGAGGAATTCAAGGAATTTCTCTCATCCATTCTCACACCCACACACCGCAATACAAGCTACTGACCAAACAAGAACACCACCATGGGTGTTCTGCCAGTAATTGTACAGCAGGCTGACCTTTGATTCACCTAGCCTGCTACGGGAAAACTTATAGTAGTTGAGGTAATCAATGCCATAACTCTATAAATCTGACTGTTGACCTACAAATCTCACGACAAATACAACTGAAGTATTTGTATCTCTGCCATGGAAACAACAAAAATATACTGTGTAGTAGTACTCTTGAGTTTGGTCTATTGCTAAAAATATCATGAAATACCAAATTTCAGCTTGTTTACAGCCTGCAAGTATTTATCTTATCTGCATTGTTATAGCTAACAGATGAATTCATGTCCAGACCTGAATTAATACGTCATTGTTATTGCAACAATGCTTAACAATACAGTACCAGTCTATTTTGCCCAGCGCTCAGCAAAGCCCCAATACAAGTATTGTCACATAATTTAGGGACTAGACAAAATCCCTATCATTGACACATGAAACTAATATACTGAAAAATAACTAAAAAATTACAGAGACTTGCACTTTTCGGTGCTTTTTGAAACGATGCCTAAGGTCAAAGGTCACAATACTGTTATGGGATCTGTTTTAGTTTCACTAGTACAATACCATGTGAGGTCAGAGTTGCTGGAATTTCCTCGCCCACAGTGAGTATAGACTTCTGCTTTCAATGGTTATCAGATATTGTAATTCCTATCAATTTTTGGAATTTTTGAAACATGAGGACATGAATGTAGATGTTAATGTGACATAAATACAGGCATTTTTAACACTGATGATGTCATATGAGACTTAACAGTAGAAGTCTGAGAAAACAATTCCTATGTATTTTTCATATCCATTTTCACTCATCTTTCACATGACTGGCTTTCAATACATCTCATAAGGAAAGAAACTAACCATGATTATCCAATATTCACAAAAGAATAATAAAGAACAAGTTGAATATTTGTGTTAACTTTCACAAGGTTTCAATATATCAGGCAGAATTAAGAATTGTTCCTTGGCACTCTCACAACTTTTTTGTCAATTTTGACTTTGTTTTTCAAAAGAGCCACAAAACCAAATAATAAATAGTATTTTCACATGGCAACATTATTTATTACTGTCATATTATGTCATATTACATTCTACATACATTGTTGTACACGATATTCAATTTTATTTATATCTCATGATAAAGTCATATGGTGACATATTTGATGCCTTCAAAGCCAAAAAAATTATCAGTGAGAAAAATTGGTCTGAACTAAATCACACACCTGGCACCCCTTCAGCCATTAAATGAGATAACCGAAGAACAATTCTTTTTCTCAGGCCTTTATCTTATACAATTATTCCAACCACTGTGTCATAATGCTGACCTATCTACTCTTTTAGAGCAGTGCACATCCTTTGACATTTCACCCAAATGTCAATCAGAAAACTATTAGCCTCTAGATGAACTTGAATTTGACAATCTCTGTAAGATTTGCAAGTATCTTGAACTTCTCCACATCAAAATACAGGGCAGATTTTACATAAACCAATTTTACATCAACAGTGTAACATGAAAACAAAATTTTACCCCAGTGTGACAGAGAAGCACACTTCCATCAGGTGCTCTTGAGCTAAAACACTTTGTTTACAAGAAATAATGCAGCCCAAACATATTCTAAAAAGTTGTTACATCAAGATAAATTTACTGGAAGTTAGATGTTGGGTTGTCTAAAGTGTTGTTAGGAATTTGATTGATTGATTGATTTACGATAGTATAATAATATGGATTTGTAAAAACCATGACATCATCCATACATAAAACACTTTGTTACAATTTCTTACGGCTGATAATCAAAACCTTTTTGAGTTGAAGGTAAAATGATAATGACAATATCCACGAGGCCACAAATTCTAAACAGTTCCTAGGCGGTAAATACAGGTACTGGGTGTTCAGTCATGAATGGTTGGCCATAAAAGGATGGTTGAAAATATGTGAAAGGGACCGGAAGATGTACAGTACCACCTCTATTGTCCTGTTTAAATTATGTTAGTGAACACAAAAATAGGCTGTCCTATTTAGGAATCAATAGACTGAGCTGACAAACTCTGCATACAAAGTTGAGTGTTCAAGGTCAGGTTATACCAGATTTTACATAAAGCTAGAAGAAATAGTCCAACCTTGGCTTTTAGAAGGTTTCAAAGATTCTTGAATCCCTATAAGCTCACCAACTTTCTCCCACGATATTTTGTAATTTATGTAATTGGAGTTCTCATTTACTGTAGGTGAGTTCACATAAAGGCAGACAGTTTGGGTGTTTATAGTTCTGATTTTGGCAAAATCATTTTGACCTTTGACCTCTGGGAGGACGAGCTATTTGACCTTTGACCTCAACAAAAAAACTTGTTCTGGCATCATAGTCAGTTGTGTCCTAATTTTTTAAATTTGTTGCAAATATTTCTCACTACATGAAATATGGACAGTGGCCAACTTCTCTTTATAACTAAATAATTTTCAGGTGTACGATTTTAAATTTACAGAGTGGATTTGTATTGGTTAGTTTATGAGTTTGTTTGTTTAAGTTCTTGGTTCACATCATGAAAACTTCCAAATTCACTTCAAACACATCTAACATTGTCAAGAATTATTTAAGTAAACCCTTTCCAAGCAAGCTTCAAGCTATGTATTTGTGAATTCAATATGAATGCTTTGAAAATCAGTTATTGATGTCTCCTATTTCTAAGTACACTTGTATATACTACATTCTAAATTAGACTTGCTGGTGAATATTTTTATAACTGAGCAGACGACTGAAGATTAGTGAGACACCTTTTGGTTGCAAACTAAAAGGGACGTTCTTAGGGGGTTCTAAATAACATTGATGGGATGAGTGGACTCACTAGGTTACTAACGATTCGAACAAAATTTCTGTGTCCACTAATCTACAGTCTGGCCTAACTTTGTTAAGTGTGTTGAGGCTCTTTTGTGAAATATGCTAATATGAATTTGTTCTATACTGTTTCTAGATCACAATTTTGTCCCTTTCAGCAGTTTATGCATTTTTATAGCTATACAATTTAAACTGAGCCAATATGCAAATGACGTGCCATTGTATGAGATGTGCACATTATTTTTTTCTGTTAACCATGTTTACCAACATAATATATGTCAAGACAAAATGTGCCACCTTTAAGGGCCATGGTTGGGACAGGGACTGGGGGTACACTGAGGAACAGGTTGTAATACAAGCTGGCAACTAACTAGCATTCACAGCTCCCCTCCCATCTTCCAAGACAGCAAATACAACAAAAACAGTGTACGATCCATGGAGGAAACTGTTACATGGCCAGTAGCTGTAACTTATGCTGAATTTTTTCACTATTTATGTTTCTAATGTCATCCTAACTACAGTTTCTTGTTCTTCTCCCCAAAGCATGTTCAGATACACAGTATTCAGCTTGTCAACTCAGCCTGTACATGTGTAGACTCAGTGTTATTGAAAATTAAATTTTGGTCTAGACAAGATTCAAACATCAATAATAAGTGCATTTTGCATATAGACACTGCATTAACAAGCTGAATAGTGTGTGTTTCAACATTCTTCAGGGAGTAGTACAAAAAAACTGTGATTGATATTAGAAAACAAAAAGAGTGAAAACAAACCATCGTAAGATACAACTACTGGCCCTCTTACTGTGTTTTTGTGAATTTGTTTTCTCTTTGTATAACTTTTGGAGTTGGCAGGGGGGTTCACACTTACACAAGGGGTTATAACCCAAGTGTCTAAATTTTCAAATTGAACGTAAAAACAGTGTGACTATTTTGTTGAAATATTGGTACAATTGCATGCATTACATTATTTCCACCCTTTCACCAGTGTGGTTTGGTCCAAACCCATTGTTATTAATGGTGAGTGTGGACCTGTTTACTGGGAATTGGGGGTGAACAGGTTAAGTCAGTTATTCAATGCAGGGTAAATTATTTGTTATCCATCAGTTTGGTTCATCAACATAAAAACAAACCGCATGTAAAGAATATACTTTTATTTGGTTTTTATAAAAAACTATTTAACACTAGACAGTCACCATAAATTAGTTTAAAAACAGTACACTGGATTAATAATTTTTACAAAAATACATTTCATAAAGACAGCGTCACAAAGTACAAGATACTCAACCTCTATTACTATGAGTGAAATTCACTTGTGTTAGGACGTTAATATGTGGTATGCTGAATATTTCGAACAGTATTTGACTTTGACGTCGTCATTTTACCACTAATCAAGCAATGCTTTGGCACAGAAATGCACAACACGTTGTCAATTCGGATTAACATATTTGCGACAAAAACTTCTCTAATTCTAAATTTTTGATGTGTAGATCCATGAAAATAACACGCTATCCTTTACAAATAAAGACTACTTCAACACTCTTGTACTGACAAACAAACATCCCACTACACTTGAATCTTTGTTAAAATCTTACCTTATCGAAAATGTTAACTTTTACTACGAAATTTTACAAATGTGCTAAAAATCTGGGGGCATATTACTCTGCATAAATTCTAATCTAGAATGGTGGTTTTCAAATCATGGAGTTTATTTTCATCTTTACTGCAGATTGTATTAGTCAATATAGAAGTTAAAGATCAATGACTTTGTCATGATTGGTCAACAAGAGGGATTAATATATCTGATATCATAGGGTAAATATCAGGTCATAACAGGGTTGGGGTCAATATACCGACTCATCGGTTTTACTAAAACTCCATAGGAGCATATGACACTAAATGGTGGCAATGGAGGGTCAAATTTTTATATGATCCACACGTACATCTAACTTTATCTTTCATGGAAAGAGGGCAGCGGAAAAATGATCTAAGATCTGCAGCTCATGTAAAATATGCAGATACAAAGAAATCAGAATTTACATGTCAACAAAACAATCTGGTGAATATGTAGTACTTATTCCATTTCTAAAATATTTTTTTGCCCAATTCTTTTTCACCGCTATAGAAACTGGCTTACAAATATAAGTATTCTACTTAAGCTGGGATGTGTTTGGAAGAACAGATTGTTGAAGTGATCGTTACCATACCATCGCGTAATGGAAGTCGAAGTTAGGATGGTCTCCCCTGTTGAAAATTCCACACAACAGCTACATGCTAGATGTTATCATGGTTGACAAATTGCAAAGGTAGACTAACCAATCTCTGCTCCAGGTACATATCACCACAGTTTCTTCCTTTCTTCTTTCCAGAAAGCACAACATCTCTTGAAGACTCAGAATAAATGCGTATTTGTTCTCATATTTTCCGGTGAATTTTGCTTTACATTTAGTTTTGACTCAATGGAGTAACAGGCTACCACTGAGTTACCATTCAAGAAATAGGCATGTCAGCAATCGCTCCTTGACTATTTGGCTTTTTTTTTCGGGTTTTTTTTTTCGTTTTTTAGTAACTCGTTCCTTTTTTCTTAAACCCAAGAGGACCCCCTATCCCCATCCCCATGAGTCAGTTCCTACTTTCTACTCCAAGATTCTTCAACAGAAGGGTTGGTCATTGTTGCCAGGGTGGCCCTTACTTTCATACCACACATATACATGTATATTATCAAATGCTTATCTAGAAACGGCAACGGTAAATGAAATATAATACTATCTACTAAAAATTTCAAATATACATTTGTTATTATAAGACATGTCTGTACATTATCTGACTTTGGATGTCAGATATGAAATATTAGTAAAAGATGTATATCTCGTATATAAATAAATATTTGTATGACCACAGCAACTCTCCTTCATACTACATTCATACCTATGCCCCCTTTTCACCTCCAACAAATATCACAATGATGATTTATACTTGTACAGGTTGTGAGTTTGACCCATTACCGCCAGCCTGGCTTTTGCCACATTTAAAGGGACTACAATAGCGCTTACAGCAAGAAGGAGGATTCTTATCTGACCTGTGAACATAAAAGAACACAAAACTGAGTTGAATATATCTTGTGAAATGTATCAATGGTGTTTATCTTTATCAAACCTTCAATCCCCAAGTCACAGCTCTGCTTACCCCATCCCACCATCAACCCCACACTGCCAGCTTAGCATTCTATCACACTGCTTTGGCATAACCCTGTATTTTAGTTCAGCGACACAAGGTGGAACTGAGTATGTTAAAATACATATGGCTACAGTTGACTCAGTCTTGACAAATTTTACATATTTGCATACAGCGAATTCCGGCAAACAAATGGAAAAGATCAGATGATGATGACTTTTTGATTAATTCAACACCAATATAACAAGATTTGCAAATTTAAAATTTGAAGCACAGCCGCAAAATTTGACACATGTATAATATTGTATTCCCTATATACAGAATTTGAAACATCATCCACCCAATACACAAACTTTGAAATATTGTGTAAATGCATGTTGTCCTCTGATATGATATATAAATTTGGAATATTATCCTCTCAACGTGCAGAAGTTGAAAATTTGTAAATCAGTACCCTTCTTCTTATACACCAATTTAATTGATGAAATTCCATTAACAAATTGTCACAAGACTGAGCAAACACATTCAAAACTACTTTTTATCATGTTCTCCACAAAATATGCATTTCGCCGTAGAAAAGTTTACAGTTTGATGAAACATTCACAACATCACATTTTTGAACAACGTACGCAATTCACATGTTCTGATTGGTTGAATATAGATGTATGACAGTTATAAATAGATTACATCCCTGGGTTTTGGGATTTCTGAAGAAATGCAAGTCTTGGTTCTATCATATAGATTTTGCTTTGAGTTGAAAACGTTATGATTGCCATGCCAACTTTCATAGCTTTTCTATCCTTACAGCTCCAGGTGAAACTTTAGGTATGGTGTTTGAACTCCATTTCACAACAGAAACATGGACTTAAAACACGATCTTCGAAAGATGAAGCCAACTTCTAGTTGGAAATTTGCAAACTAAAAAATGTTCAAAGAAACTGCATAAAACTAAAAAAATGTCAAAATCATGCAAAGATAGCATCCAATCAAAAGAGGCATAGCCACATAACATAACGCAACAACAAATGAAAACTCTGATTACATGTAATAACAGAAATCTTTCCAAAGCCTACAAAAACAACTGGACACGTGAACACAAACATAAAGAGACCCAACATGGCTACCTATATTGTTATTTGATTAGTACATCAAACACCAATCAAGACAGCCTATTGTTGATCATGTGATGGTCACGTGAGTGTTTTGCAGACTTGTGATTGGTTATGAGTGGCATTCTCACCTTGCTTTACACCATGCCACAATACAGATGATGATAAGCACCAACAATGCCACAAAAACTCCAACAATAGTGATAATTCGCTTGGTATATAAATCCTGGGCTCCTAGTGCACAAAACATAACAAAAACTATGTGTAAGCTACTCAAATAAAAACTGTTAAAGGGGGAATTCATGCTGGGGTTACTACAAGCAAAATAAAAAGACCAATTTTGGAAAACTAAAACTAAAATGCGTCATGCTTACATTGATAAATAACCTGTTACTATGGCAACACATATCAGTGTTGGGTTGGGTTGGTTTTAAAAATAACATGACAATCTTTTACATCTTTACGTATAAACAAATACATGCTGCAACAGGTGTGTAGAACAGAAAAAATATGAAACATCAACACCGTTACTGAACAGATACGATTATCACCTAGAATAGAAGAATTGGGAATTTTTGTTGATCTATGAATCATTAGGGATTTTTCTTGACAGGAGAGCAAAATGACTTCAACTTGATAACTTACTTTTCAGCGGCTCGATGATAGCATGTGGATCTTTAAGATGACAACGGGTTCCCGTGAAAGGAGTTGGACAACTAGAAAGACACAAAAAGAAACAAACCAAGATTTTGTGCAAATGTTAGAGGAATTTCCAGAGCCTTGTGCCATATTAATAAAAAAACAAAACTGGTGCAGTAAAGTAAGTAACAAACTTGAAAACCAGCTCCAAAACCCGTCAGTTGTTTGTCACATATATGTGAAATGAGTAAAAAAAGACAATGGTTAGTGTACACCTATGAATAAAGAAAAAGCAAGACAGGATGAGACAACATTAATAACCATGGTGATGAGTTTCAATAGCAACCCTCTCCGCCCCTTTGTGAGAAGAGAGACAAGTGCGGGATGATTGGTTTGTATGACAAAGCATCATGGGAACAATGAACATAGATGACACACACATACACATACATGTAAGACAAATAATTTTATTTTACCTATTGTTGAAACATTACTTCCTGTACGCAGATTATTTTTTATGAAAAATATGGGGTTTTTATTTCTTTAGGGGAAGAAAAAAAAACAAAATCAGGTAGAAAAATTATGACATTAAAGTTGGACTTCGAATGCTACAGATCTCAGCAATAATCATGAATAAAATACTGATTGGAAATACAAGAAGTGAATTTTATTCTTGATCGTTGTAACATTGCTCTCAAAATAAAAATGACAGAAGCAATAATACTATTCAATAGAAATGGAGCGTCTGGGCAAGAGAAGGGTGGGTTTCCATGGCAATATTTCTGGCAAGTATACAGGATTTTCAATCCAATAAAGCAAAGGTTTGGGAAAAAAATTTAAAATTTGTAGCAGTTTATGGATGGAATGTATCTGAGAAAATGGCATGTTCATAAGCTTGCCATATCTCAATATTAATCTCAGACTCTGATTTCTTATGGAATAGTAGAATGCCTCCATCTTGAAAATATACAGACGATTTGTAGTCAGTCAATAAATGTATGAATTCCTAATTTTTTTTAACAATTACACAAATGAAAAATGAAGAATTCTGATCATTTTAAAAACCGCACCAAATTTTCAATATTTCTGATTTTATGGGGAAAATGACCAAAGCTTCAGACAAGCTAGTTTAAAGTGTATTGGTGATATGACTCATTTTTTTAACCTGTTCACCCCCAATTTCCTGTAAACAGGTCCACAATCACCATTGGTAACAATGGGTTTGGGTCAAACCATGGTGGTGAAAGGGCTGAAGGGTTATGAAGGATAAAAGGGGATTCATTCCAAAGATTAGGTGTGTCATAGTTTTTCTAGTGCTAATTTAATTTTTTCGATTAAAAAAAAAATAACATAAAAAATGAATATTTTTGTGATATCTTATATTTCAATGTTTTGTGCAGTGTTTAAATATCAGTAGAGGCAAGACTATGTGGCTTTAGAACTAGTGATATATGATAGAGAGTATGAACTTAGCAATGAAGCAGGAACAGGCAATGCTATATGGTAGCCGTTGATATTTTTGCCAAGCAGATGCAGGTTATAGAAGCAGCATGATAACGCAATAAAAGCTCATCAGCCAAGAGGTACAAAAAACAACTGTTAGCAACCATTTTTCAGTGCAGTATTGGCCAACAGTCAGTTATTTGGAAAGACGGAAAATTTGTGGCATCTTTTAAAATGATCTTACATGAGTTTAAATGAAATTGCAAATAAATAATTGTACCATGCAAAAAGTACATAGTTGTGAGGTAACGCTCAAAGTTGACAAACTTTCTGATTATGATATTCTTGGATTTTTTGGATACAAAGATGTTAAATTATTTTCTTGGACACATCGCTAATAAATAAATTAACTGTCTGAAGGTGAAGACACACTAATCTACAGAGAACCAGAAGAAACTGATCAGTCAGTCAGAAATTAAGAACAAAACTTAAGTACAAAGGTAACTTTTTTTACAAAAATAAAAACATTTTACTCTTCCTACAATCTTTAGGGGTAAAGAAAATCTACATGAATGTGCTTTTGTTTTCTTCTCTATGTGTATAATGAAATGAACTACCTACTGTTGTGTGCATTCAATTCAGCTTAATGTATTTCTTTGCTACTGTGTTCATAACTAAACAATCCTGTACCCCGCTAAATGTGAGTTCACTATATCTACTTTAAATACCCTCTTGTGCCACCCTAAAAAAAGCATGTTTGTTAAATCTATACCTATTGTGTACTCTGTATTCGAACACATATGAGCTGTACTAGCAAAATTGTATTTCCATCACCTGTTTTTATCACAGATAGAAAATATTTGAAAACAGGACAATCTGTAAATGAACAAGTTGTAGTTGTCACTATAATCCTTTATCATTCAGTTAGGCTGAATTTTCAACCCGTCAAAAGTTACTTTTTGATTTTCAAATGACAAAAATTTGATTTGAAACGTTTTCAGAAAATATCAAATCTAACGGGCAAGAGCACTAGTGGGAATTACGCTAGTTACCATGGTGCCCAATGTCTTCCTTCAAATAACTAAATCATCATAATACTTCCTTACAATGACCTATTGTTTCGTTTTCCTGTTTTTTATCAAACTTTAAAAAAACAGATTGTCGGAATTTTTCACAGTTCATGGCAAAACAGTCAGAAAGTGTTGCTCTCCCAACAACAGCATTTGTCAAGACTCCATAGCACCTCAGTACTTTCATTGCGAAAGTAAGTCTTATCTGAAACTTATTCTCAACTACAAAGAGAGCGCAACTTGGAAAACCACCTTGAAAAAATTTCAGACGCAACATAACCAAAAAATATATATTTATATATATATATAATATATATATGTATGTACAGATAATTCCACTCTCCAGCTTCGAACCAATGAAATGCAACAGATTTGAATTAACAGTTTTGTTGTATATCCTTGCGATGGACAAACAGGATTATAATTTGACTGGTGTTACCACTGCGCATGTGTAAATAATATTATTATATTTATAATACAAAGAATTTGACATCAATGCCATAAAAATATCGCACCGTATCTCCAAGCCTTGGCGACCAAGCACTTCTGTGGCATTAAAACATAAACAGGCATACTTAATATTAATTTTCGTCCTTACTTTACACAAGACATATTTTAAAATAAAATAACAATAAAAAAATAGGATGTCACTGTACAATATTTACACTGAGGTAAAAAAAGTAATAAAAACAAAAAAGACGACAAAAGAAAAACTGGTAGCATTGCACTAGAAGGAATGGCTGCACTCCTAAATAAAAGCTGTATACAGCAGACCTTAAAAATTAATGAAATCTTTGCTCACAATTAAGTAGAATACCATTTTCCATTGTCAAATGTACTACAGGCACTATTGAGAAAGAAAGATGCAGGCAGCTTTAAGTTATATGCAGGAGAAGTACATAGTTTTTTTGTTTCACAAAAACCAAAACAAAGAAACTATAAAGCGTATATTTCATGTGATAACACAGAGGGCGCTTCCAGCCATGAAATTGACCATTGCACTGATCAAAAGAGATAATGAGTTTGTGTAAAGACGATCAGAATTTTTGACGGAAAAAATCAGCTCAATAAGCCTTGCAAAATTTTTACTTAAAAAAATTGTTGTCGATAGGTAATGCTTTAGAGCAGCACTATCATGGATTGTGAAGATATGATGTGGTGATCACATGACTATCACATGATTATCAGATGATATGACAGAGCTGTGAAAATGTGATCGAACAGAATGAAAATTTTACAAAATGCCCGTGTAGTGATAGCAAAGTTTGCAAATGAAATTTGCATCCTAGTAGTTTTTTGAACTTTTCTGACCTAATTTCATGACTGAAAATAATACCCTTGTAAAAACATGTTTAAAAGTTCTGAGTTTCAGCATTGTAGGAGTTCCATCTAGACCTTCTCTTATAACTTGTTGTGTCCGTCTAGCTTTATTGCACCCTAATCTCCAGCTCGGCGGCTCTGTACTTACTTGCAGACAATTTCCTCAACTCCTTCATAGTATTCACAACGGCCTCCGTTCAAGCAGTAATCACAATTGGGGTTGGTGGGATCAGGAGGTCTGTCTATTGGCTTGGGGAACTTGCACCTCGGACCCATATAATTCTCTTTGCACCTGTGAGGGGTTATGAGATCAGAACTGGGCCGCACTATAAATACCCTCACTTAGAGGGCACTGTAGACCCCCTAGGATAGCTTCTGCAAGGAGAATGATCTATGGCGTAGGCAAAGCTTGGATTGGGATACAAATTTGAATCAAATTTGTGGGGAGTGTTTTAGCAGATTGCTCTGAACTTAGGATAGCAAAAACTAGTAATGCTTCTTTCAGTTCAATCTGAATTTACTACCGGAAACTTCCCTTGTCACTTTGTTTTTGAACTCTTTCCCTACATGCACCTAGGGGGTATATAGGGCCATCAAATGGGGTAGTTCATAGTGCAGGCTTTGTAGAGTGAGAAACACATGCAAGGGACAAAAACATAAAAAAAACATACACATGTGCTACTTCAACATATCAACACCACCATCCCTAATTAAACCATCACAAACTGTGGAGTGACATGCAATTAAAGAAAAGGGAAAAAAAGAAAAAAAATCGGCCAAATTTTCAAAACTCCAACTTCCCCAAAAAATATACCCCAGAGTTATACATGCTGCCTCATGGTCCAAACACAAAAGGGATAAACACGATGTAAAAAGAGTTTTCCTTGGAATTTTGATTAAGACATAATGCCAAACTTGATAGAAGAAGTAAAGGTGACAGGAAAAGAGAAAAAAAGAGTTCAGAAAGATCTTTTGATGAGATAAATTCCCAGCCAATAGATTCTAACTATATTGATCAGCACAATATAGAAAGAAACTGATTCGATTATGTCACAATTTTGAATCAAGAAGGAAGAAAATATACTAAATGAAGAGTGGAATTTCAAGCAAGAATTCTGTTCTTGTTAGGGTAAGTTTTTGTTTTTGTTTTTTTTTTTTCTTATAAGTTCTAACAGCACTACGGTTATTAGAAAACTGCACTTTAGTTGTGTAATGTGTTAAAACAGACATCACATGAAATGTGCAGACTTCTGACAGGTCAGAGGTCAGGGGTCAGGTTGGGGTTACAGTGCAGATGAAAGCAAGACAATTGTGGTGTGCAAGCAACACCTCACGCAAATAGCAAGAAAAAAAATAAAGTCTCCCCAGAAAAAAAAAACAACCACAGAAAAAATTTCAAACCTTTGAAGCAGTTTAAAAAAATTGTAAAAAATCACCAGAGCAGGCAGGCATGCAGATTGATTCCAGCGGTGTGGGAAAATTTTGACTGAAAAAAGTGCATCTTCAAAAAAATATCAATGGGTATGGCGGCCAAGTACATGATCTCATAACTACACAGTAGCATTATAAAAACCAGGAAATACAGTCATTAGGAATCCCAAATATCATCTTGCCTGTCCATTATGACAATTTTGCAAAAGTTCATTTTCTGAAATACATTTTTATCTGATTTTCCGCATGTTTGTGGTTTATATAGGTCCCGGAACTGCAGATGTTCAAAATTTGTGAACTGTATTTTTTTCCTGACTGCAGGTTTAGTTATTATGACCAGTGCCAGGTTTATTGTACATAAAGAAGACTGAAATATGATGACTTACTGTGAAGGAGCTGGTGCAAAGTGCGGCTTAGTTATCATCCAACCTCATCTCACTCGTTTTTAATAAACTTTTTTTTTGAGAGACAAAAGTTAGTTGAAATAACAATTAGAGTACCTTTTAATCTCCTTAAAGAACATTTAATTTACTTGCTCATGCATTCACTTCATCCGTTCCTTTGACAAAGAGAACTGACTTCCGACACCATGGCACAAGTACAAGAGAAGGCAAGATCTGAAACACCTGTTCTATTGGCTTATTCATATCACATGGTCTACTTGTTGAATATTTAATTAAATGGCCTCACTTTGATCTTTTGGTCACATGACATGAATTGACCAATAGAGATTTAAGTATAAAGTTTATGTTGCCCAATATTATACAAAGAAAGCTGATGACATATGACCTTAAAAGCCCCTTCACCTTACAGACATGGGTATAGGGTTAACGGTAAACTTTAAAATATCACTACTGTTAGTAAAATAGATCATAATTGTTATACTTTAAGATTTGAAGTGACGACACAATAAGTCGATCACATTCTGAAGGCAAAGTTCAAACCTGGGTTGACCTTTTAGACCAATTAAAAAAAATTTGAGAGCATACTTTCCGACGTGAATGTTTCAGATATATTTTGCAGAAACGATAGCTGCAAAGTGCAGCAAGCAGTCCGTTCAGTGGATTGTCACGTCATGATTCAGAATGCAATAGCAAAAATACACAGAAATGAGACTAAAAAGTATAGAGGAGATCATTATAATTGAAGAAGAGGAGTAAAAAATTTTTCATTCTGAATTAGTAAAAACATTCAACACTAAATAGTATATTTTAAAGTTCTTTAAAGCTTATTTTAAGTTAATGTCAAGAAAGAAACGTCTTCCCCAATTACATTAACAAAATTTGCTTCTTTGCGATGTATAGCTGGTAAAATTTCAACTGGTTGATTGAGTTGAGGCAGTACATTTACTTTACGTCTACTGACGAAAAATTATTGAACTTGTGTTCCTTTGGACAAGCTGTTATCTAGCACATCAAGAAAAATAGCAAACCTCAAATCGGAAGTTCAAAGGCCAAAAGTGCACTGGCCCCAAACTAACCACCAGTTGATTTAATCTTACCAGCAAAATGCCGGTGAAATGAATGAATATGAAATTATTATCCCCTAAAACATGTTGTTAACACATAAAGTTACACAAATATTGTCAGCGTGCCTGGAAAAAATGCTGAAATGAAATGAATGAATGATCAACGCAGACATGATAAAAATGTTTTGTTTATTACTGCTTATATGTATGTGTGTAGATAGTAGACAGGAAGATGAGCTGCTGGATTGAAGAGTAAAATCATCGTTTGAAATACAGTCAGCACAACACCATTTGCACACACACACACACACACGCACACAGACACAGCACTGAACACAGATCACACCAATCATCCAGACAATAGCATGAAAAATCAACAGAGGAATCATTTGACAATACTAAGAGCAGTGCTCGGACTACTGCATCATATGGCATGCCTATCACATGACCTCATTGGTCACATGATCACTGCCTTCCCTTCCCTGTTCAAACCCACAATATTCGCATCACGACTGGCATGAGATTGGCTCCCAAGAATGGACAAAGGTGACCATAATTACACAGTCATGAGCTTGAAAACAAAATATTTCAACACCTCTGATTTTATTTTTTCTCCAAATCTGCCAAAATTGTACTGAATTTAACATCTGACAAATTAAATCCACTGTTGGTTTATTGGCAAGCTGCCTTCTTTAACAGTCTATTTGTTCACCCTTGGATTGCACAATTCATTTCCAGTAAAGCAAATAATACTTGCCCTCTTTAGACAATAGTACACAGCATCCCATCAAGGCAACGGTTGCAGCTAAATATCATATCAGAGATCACCATCAACACAGAATCTCTGCATGCTAGCAATATCCTCACAAAATATATCATTGAACTTAAAGGTATACTGTCACCTGTTCCAATTTTGCTACAGTTACCATGGAAAGAGAAAATCTAACCAATCACAGATTTTAAGCGGGTGGCCGCTTTTTAAAAACAGCGCCCTCACATGGGCATTTTGAATATCAAGGAACGCCCCTTTGACCATATATGGGCATATTTAGATTACAGGTGACTGTATACCTTTAACACTTTGAACATTGTGCCATTGTCTTATTGATTAGAACTTTGAAATAACCTACACATTACAAATTTACATCAGCCGTGATCTTTTTTCGAGGCTGATTTGAAATGCTTTACTAAACCAAAGGCCTTTTGGTCACAGTGGAGAAGAAAATGATTTGAAAAAAACTGCATTTCTGTCAACGTGACATGTATGGCAGACAATGGAACATCTTCAAAATGATTTGCAGAAAAAAAAGATGCTAGATAAAAACAGCGTTTTTTTTTATTGAATCCTCTAAATCAATTCCTTGTGTTTCCATACAACATTTATCCAAAACAAATCCAAACGCCTTAATAAATCAGAACCATATTTTCCATCTAGCTTCTCTTCCTTTTCCCGCATATTTAAAAGTTTCAGCAACATTTGAATTCAACAATGCTTGACCCCATTGTCCTAACGACATTGGCGTCAACCAAGCCAACGTAAGGAGAAGATAAGGAAAAGGCTTTGTACTTACTGGCAAAGTTTTTGGTTGATATCCATGATATTGTAGCATGTCCCTCCATTCAGACAAAAATTATGGTCCTCTGTTTTGCAGGGTTCGAGATGAGAACTGAGCTCTGTATTACGAAGGAAAGACAAAAAATGTGAATAGGTATAAATTCTGTGTGTAAGCTAACAGAATTTTGGTATTTATGAATAATTTCATCAGATTTTAACATGTATCAGTCTACTTTTGATGATAGATACATGATTCTACTCAAAAACTCATAAAAAGAAAAATCAATTGAACATTCCAATAAAGCTTTGATCATTGGTAACACCTACCGCTACAACATACCATAGAAATGTAATGATGTAGGCTTTGAGGAGTTCCGACTACAAAAAGCAACAACTGGCAAAATGCAGTGATGACAATTTTAATTCAGGTAGAATGCACGTCTGGGACAGATATTCAGATTGTCAAACTTTAATACGCAATACCGTTTTAGTCTACCGATTGGGGGGCTCATTTGAAGTTCTTGGAGTAACTAACAGTTTCACAAGCTTATTTTCATGAGAATCGAAAATTTAATTTCCCCCATAAAGTTAATACAGGGATGGCGGCCATTTTGAATTTCAAATGTCAGTAAGTATTGGGTGTTTTGTTTCTCTGATACCAAATTTCCAAAGGGAATCGTTTAAAGTTTTCTAATGGAAAGTCTGAGCAAGAGTTTAAGTCTGTCAATTGTAAGGCGCATACTGCTTGAAAGAATATTACTAATTTCCTATGGCCTAGCTCAACGGATCTGCTTCTGTAGGTCTTACCTTGGCAGGTATCACCACTCCACCCCTGATCACACATGCACGTACAATTTTGAACATTAAGTTGTCCATGGTCCCCACACATCTTCGTACACGTTTCTTCCTCACAAAATTCTCCTGCATAGCCTTCACGACACTTACATTCACACCTATTGAAAAAACACAAATGTAACCATTTTAACAAATTTCGCTATAAAATTTTATCTCATAAACATAGTAAATTTGGCAAAACCCTGTCTTCTCAATTGTCATGGTAGTACAAATTGATCCCATAAGATAAATATTGGTGTATATAATCTTCATGAATTTTATGGCCTGATACGCATACATGTCATATAAGATAAAACGTTTCATTCTCAGTGTATATACACTCAAGCAGTTTCCACAGGCTACTTGCTCAGTGAGATCTTTACTAATCCGTAATCTGTTCACACCTATTTCCATTTACAAAGTCCATCTGCCCTACTCAAAACAACAAAGGCAAAAACTTAAAAACTTTCTACATATCTCTTACTTTTTTTTGTCTAGCCTGCCATGATGACAGCGTTTGTCGCACACTTGAGCTGGTTCTTCACAGCGATCACCTTGCCAGCCATCCTTGCAAGAACAACTGCATTTTTTGAGATTAAGGTCACCATTGTTCTCACAAGTTAAATCGCAGATGTCTGAAAGCAAAAAATTGAAAAAGGTCAGTCGAAAAAAGAGACTATACAAGATTCTTCTTGCATTTTCTGTTCACATCAATCACTGATATCGCAACAAAAGAATGGCTTATGATTGATTTACAATAGTGACAATCATTACAGCCATCTTTCAAACATTCCATATAACCCTTCTTACACCAGCCATGCATTCAGCATTCTTCCACTGCTTTGAAGTATTTACAAGAATAGTCTCCACCAATTCTAAGTCACAACAAAGCCGCCTCCTACCATCAAACAGATTTCCCTTTTCAGCCTGAACTGCAATTGTTCAAATTCCTGGGGCTTGGTGACCAATATTCCTTCCAGCCTACATTATCTGACACAAACACTGCCAAATTGGCACAGAATAAGAATAGTCTTTGGTAACTTCTTTCAGTGGGATAGTTTCTTCATAAAACATATGATAAATTTATCATTTTTTTGCGGGGGGAGGGGGGCATGAAAAACAAGCAATTGTTCTGGAAGAAATGGGTGTAAAAAAGTACAAGCAGCCACTGACAGGATACATTAAACCAAATACAAGAATTTATGATCCATGTGAAAGTCTGGCAGAAAGAGAACAGTGTCTGTAATTCCTTGGTCAACCTTGGCCTAGATGTCCTGCTTATCTGGTATTTCAAGCAATCAGTTCCACCAAGACATGATTTATTGAAACACTACCTGCCATGTTTGTACTTCACCTGAAAGTGACAATGTACGCACGGTGCCATTTAATGTGAAGACACGTCAGTGTGTAGTTTCTTCCTTAACATAATTTGAAAGGAGCATACCAGCTTGTGATCAACTTGCATGTATCCTCCCACCCCCACCTTCCATCACATTAAAGATCAGGTCATGTAACTTACAAATTATTCATGAAGAATGAGTCACTATTTATCTTTATTAATATGAACACTTTCACTTTTTTCAAAGAACAGCAATAGATTGCTTTTTATTGTTGCGTTGTCATACTTTCATTTTTAGGCTAGCTTTGTTATGCAACATATCTCTATAGACCAGCCACCTACAGCAAAAAATCCCAGCCCCATCCCTCCCCCTCACATTTTGTGGTTTCACCAATTACCCTGGGTAAACATATGGTACTGTATATACCCATTATCCAGTCATCTGCATATGAAATGGATGCATGGATGCTTTCTCACAACAGTAAACCATGCCCCACTTCATTTGGCATATTCTCAAACATCTTATACTTGGTATGTACAGGTGGAGGACAAACCCCAACACAATGGCCTTGACCCAGTCTTTCAAACCATTATTGTATGAATGGAAAAAATCTGCAGTCTAATCAAAAGGAAGGATCCTGAATAAATCCATAAATTGCTGGCAAACAGACGTTTCTGACATTTCAATATCCTCAAACACTTCCAAGACTTCCTTCACATTTATCAAACCCACTACCTAAATGAAGCTCTGACAGTCACGAAATATCATGATTAACAAATTTGCATTTAGCTACAATCTTGTAATGCTAATCAACACATGAACTTATTTGGGATTGGGATTTCAGTTACAGATCAAGGAAAGAATGTGCCTCAGGATATTCAGACACTCAAACTTTTTACAAAACCAGGCTTTTAAGTCTGCCACATGTGGGGGCTCATTTTATATGTGTTTAAAGCCTACGGCATGATGAAAGTTTTCTTCAGCTTATATTGTAAAATTCAAAAATTGTCATTTTTCCTAATAGAGTTAACACAGGAATGGTGACCATTTTTAATTCCAAGTAAAGGTAAAAACTGGGTAATTTGTTTCCCTAGTACCTAAGTTTGCACGCTGACCCCTGACTTCTATTTTTGATTTTGAAAGGGAGTGGTTTAAAGTTTCCTTGCGGAAATTTTCAGCAAAAGATTGTCTTGCAATTTCAAGGTGCGAACTACCTTAATCACAATGCACTAGAAAAACAAATATTACTGAGTGCTTTCTCAAACACATATTACAAAAAGCAGAACAGGTTTATCAGGAATATATTACAGGAATATAGAAATGAACATGTAAAAATCAAGGAGTCATTCTACAGTAACCATGCCAAAATAATCTTGGCATGAAAACACATACATGTGTATACAAATGACGAATAACTCTGCTAAAAATACACACTGAGATGTTCTTATCAAAAGACAGTCAGACCAGTATGATGTAACAGAGACTCTGCAAGGACATATTTTTAGAACCAAGTACACAAACAACTGCGTGTTGACGTTCTGACACTGTGGTGACTTCATTTTGTATTGTCAATTTTAGACACTTCAAAAGCTCTGAAAACATAGTAGTTTTGGGACTAGCTCTTATCTGCCCACAAAATGAAAGGTCTCTGGAAAATGTTTGAAATATCCGAGTAATGTGTACTCTGTTGCCAAGGAAAAAAACACCGCAGTGGGGGTGTCCTACATAACATAATCAGACAGGAATGCAGGTAGGCAGTCGGAATGGTCGGAATGCCGGTACGCTGTACACACATATCAGCTCATAGGATGCCCCCTCCTACCTTTGAATCCATCGTCACTCTCAATCACGGCAGTTGTGGTTAGCAATTCTTTCTGAATCGGCTGAACAGCTGAGAAATCTTCGGTGATGGTGACTCCGAAGCCATAGCCAAAAGTTGCCAGTAGAGACGCAATGAGCACAACTGGCACACTTATTGAGCTGAGGTTGCGGAGGGTTGTAGAACTCATTGAAAAATGGCAGTCTAACCTTGGTGCAACGTTCAAGTTATTTGTAACACCTAGTGTATATGTACAGCCGTCAACTCAGCTACACATATAATCAGGTGGTTGTACATTTGGTGATTCTTTTTAAAGGGTCCTGTCTAGATCTGTCAGCTGAAGTCAAAGGAATAAATTTATATGCAGCGTAGGCGTCTGACGTCACCTTCTTTCAGATAGTGACTTTGGGTGGGATTTCCCCGATACAGGTACCAACCGCAAAGAGAAAACTGCTTCTGATCTTTGCCCCTTCATAGGTGGGAGTGTCAGCTGACATGACATCATAGGCAGTGACCCGAGATGGGCCATTCCATTTTTAATCTAGGGAGTGGCTGTACAGCTGATCACTATTACAACCATGACATCAGGGTTTCTCAAGCAAAATTCAAGGTCATTTTCTCTGAAACCGCACAAGTTTTGTGAACACTCTGAATGCAGTGCAAGGTTTGCCAAGTATTACAAGCTTAACGATGGTGCCAAGCTTCCCGCAAAATCACATACAAACAATCACACACCTCAATAGTTGAAACTTTATGCAGGCTTGGACGTTTCAGCATTGTATTTAAAGGTCATTCCGGAAGCGGTTCCCACGGATCAATAATTTCACCAGAAAAGGCTGCACTGAGGAAGTGCCTCTTCAATGGACAGCAAGAAATTACTATGTCAACAGGAAACAAACCTATACTTTCTTGGAGACAAACTTTAAAGAACACTGAAACTTCATTAAGATTCACAGACAGTACACAGTTTCAATCGTGAAAGGAAACATATGAAATACGACGAAAATCTTGAATACGCCCAGTTCCTGCCATGAACAGAATTTTTAACCTCAATGTTCTGGACAACTGTTTGGAAAAGTGTCAGAAATACATGAGAACTTTCATTTCAGTACAATTTTGACAGTGAGGTTCTCAGAAGAAATCCACCAGAATATTGCATATCATGGATGATGCTTGTAGTAGTGCACTTGCCAAGTTAAAATGACTGTCAACTTTACAAACCTAAATTGAAGGACTATAAAATGACATTCTCTTCAATCTTCCAAATGAACCTGAACTTAAAATAATCAACAAAATTTCAAAATCTTCAGTTTCTTTGCATGTCACTGCTATTTTATGGAAAGGAAAAGAATGAAGCTTGATTCAGATGTCACAACAGAACACATACTAGTAAACTACATGTACAAGGGTTTGAAATGCATCCTGTCCTCTTTTATGAAAATCCACGCTGACATCCATCAGGTCAACCTAAGGTCATGTCAAAGGTCATGTAAGGAGATTTGACTTTTTGCATGATCAGGCAGGTATATTAGAAGATTCCCATTTAAATGAACATGAAATTCACATTTACTTCAAAGACTCAAGCATGATCTTCTTGATTAAGGCAGAATTTGACTCAGGGACATATATTCAAATTCTAATTTTTTCTCAATTCTTTTCTGATCTATCACTTGTGGAAGCTCATTTTAAAGCTGTTGAAGTAAGAAAAGTGTTCACCATCCTAGTTTTTTGAAAGAGTGGAAATATATTTTACCTGAAGAGTTTAAATACACTGTGGCCATTTTTAATTTCAGATACGTGTAAATGTTAGGTGATTTGTTTCTCTAGTACCAAACTTTGCACTGTGACCCCTGATTTTTGTTCTTGATTTGGTAAGAGAACTGTTGAAGTTTTGTTAGGAAAGTTTGAGCAAAAGTTGAAGTCTTTCACTTTAGAAGCAGATATCTCACATAAAACCCAGCAACAGTTACAATCAACTTTCCTTTTCAATGATTAACAGACAAATGATCAAAACATGGCTTGTTTTCCTTTTGGAGTGATTCCTTCAACATTATGTGGGTGATGTGAAAACCATTCAAAGCACTCTACAATGAATTTGAATCAGAATCGATGGAGAGAAAGAGACTTTCAACACTCTTTAGTGACTGCCATATTTTCCCTCCCACACCAGGTATCTTGGAGGCACGCGTTGAGCTTTGATACATTGACACAGCAAAGTTGTAGTATTCAAAATATGTCTAATATATCAACTCTCTATACCATTAACTTGATGGGACACTGAAAGCAAATATCATACTAATGGTATGTAACATCTGATGGCATTAACCCTTGCACTCAAATGGTTTGGCCGAAAACACATTGGTATCCATGGTGATCGTGGATCTGTTCACAAAGAGTAGGGGTGAAATAATTGCACATCATCTACCTGGACCATGACCAATGGTATGATAAATTGACGAGTACCGTACTTGTGTTTTCATGGAGTATTGCACACAGACACAGAAAATAGTTCAAAAGCATACCACAGCCAACAATATGTGAACCGTGGCCTAGTAATTCACAATTCTGACACTAATTAAGGCATTACAGTATAAAATTTGGTACTAGCGATACAAATTACCCAAATATTTGAAATTCAAAATAGCCACTATCCGTGGCATTTGATTTACACAAAAAAATAAGCTGGTGACATCTTAATTTCCTCATGAGCCTCAAAATGAGCTTCTCAAGTCATAGATCAAAATGTACTATAAAAGTTCAAGAGTAATAGCTCGAGACAGTAAGTAACTGATAGCCCAACAAACCCCCAAGACACAACACATCAAATCAAAGCAAAACAAACTATATAACAAGAACAAACAATATCGTGAATTATTTGAGCAAAACTTACTAATTCTAGCAGAAGAGTTGACTCTCTCCACTCCATTATCAGCTATACATGTATATACGCCTTCATCGCGAGCTTTGAGGGCCTTTTTAACTTTAAATCTTGAACCTTTTCTGCAAGTAATAAAACAGAGCGGAAAATCTATCAGTCAATCAATTTCATCATTTTTTAATGATTCTCATAAACATCTTAGACATAATTTTCCAACTTTAAGTCACTTATCAAGACTGCAAAGTTTTATCAGACCCTTAAGTAATGTGTGAAAAAAAGTACAGGAAAATTAAATTTTGAAACCATGTCATATAAGATCTGGCATACACTACTACTTGCTGATTGGCCAAATCACTTATACTGATCAAGAAATCCCAACTATTTGACTGTATGTTCTGGTAAGTCTGTATACATATGCTATGCTTTTCAAAAAAGTAAATAATATGAAACAATTTGTGAAGAATTACTTACTTGCTATTTTTAACACCTTTTGAAAAGACCTCTCCATCTTTAGTCCAGCTTACGGTAGGCTGAGGAAGACCTTGAACTTGACACTTTAATGTAAATTTAGCTCCTGCTTTTACTGTTTTATCTCTTAACTGTTTCCTAATCGACGGCGGCTTTGCTGTTGACAAAAAAGAGAAATATAGTATAGTTCATTTCCAACCACTCTCTATGATAATGCAAAAGAGCGCCCTCTTGAGGTGGACATGAATAAGTAGCACCTGTTCTGGATAAAAAATGAGTAGAAATAAAAGAAGTGTTGGCACTGATTTCTATGGAATGCAAAGTCTAGACAGAATATGAGCTAAATCATCCACTTGAATATCTGAATTAATAACGAGGAATGTTGTTTGAAAATCTCTCTAGGTAAAGTACCAATTTCTCTAGGAATACTGAATCAGGCATTGGGATGTGTTTAAGCCTGCACATGAAGACTCTTGAAATTTTTCTTTTCACATTTATGTGCAACAACACCAACCCCATTGTTTTCTATATCACAAAGGACTTCTGAGGAGACAAGTGGAAAGTACAAATCGGCCGCACCTTCTATAAATTCCAGAACTCAAAAAATACTGAAATATTTCAGCGATTTATTATTTACAGAGCTGCAGAAAATGTGTTCTTAATCAACTTCGAACCTCGAAAACTTTCATTAAGCCACAGAAGAATTCTTTGTATGACTGAAGTGATGAGAAAACAGGCATGGTATCCATATGTTTCAGTACACGACTGTTTGAATGGTCGACACATAGTGCTACAAACTACAGTAGTTGCAATATCTGACAATCACAGCTCTCAGGTATTTCCTGCAATAGCTCCAATAAACTTTTACAAAATTTCTGTAAACCCCCCTTTCCCCTTCACAATCTTGCAATGCTGGTCATCCATGGCCAGGGTACATAAAATTGATTCAATTTGCATAAATCCAGGGGTGTATTGAAATCAAGTCATTCTTCCAAATAGATTATGCAAGATTTTTATCCTTTGCTATTCTGCACTGATCATTAGGTGGGAAAAACTAAGCTAAGAAATCTATAAAAGATGTCATGATTATTCATCTACAGTATTAAAAAAAAGATGAAAAAGAATTACAAAGAGCAAAAGCACTGATCTCTGAAAGTTGCATTGAGTACAGTATTAAACACTGAGGGGTGTATAGTTGCGTAATTTTGAAGGGCACCTAGCAGTGTTTCAAAAAAGTGAAACTTGAAACATTGACCAGATTGCTCAACTCATGAGAAGAGATTATTTTGAATCTTGTTTTCTGGTGACAGGTCGATATTCTGGAAAAGTTCAGATAATGCAATAAATGCATCAACAGCAAGCAAAGTGCTGTTTCGTTTCACTTGCAGGTGCCAGCTACCCATCTTGGCAAAGATACAAGGTGCTTTGTAAAAGTCACAGTGGTGTACTTCCATTAAGTAGGTGTCAAGAATTCTTTTAGAAAATGCCAGGCTGCAGCTCCTCTCTTTCACATGCAATTTCTTTCTCACTCTTTTTTCTGATCATGGAATTTACACATCTCTCCTGGGAAGTTACTTTGAATTAAAACAAATCGCAGAAAGTTTTTCGATGCTGTGTACTGGTTGTAGGCATGTTATCTTTCAAATCAAAGGCGGGTTGACGTCACACATACCTGAGAACTGAAAGAGTGACGCTACAAAGTTAAAAGAACCCCGTCCTACATTCTTTTATTTCTGACAAAAAATATTGCAATAAACAAATCATTAAATATTAGGACTACAAATTTGTATCTGTTTTGAAACTTTGCAAATAATTCAGTTGTGCCTGTGCACTGTGCAGACTAACAAATCAAAATTGTGAATTTGAAATGACTCTGCACTGGCAAAGTTAAAAAATGAACAAAACTGTCTTGGAATCACAATGTTTTTGTTTCTCTCTTTAAAGAAAGGTTCTGCAAACAGACAAAGATTGTCAAACAATGAGACACATGCTGGGGTGGAGTATAATATTGCAGACTGTTTACTGTTAATTGCTTTGATTGTTTCTGAGGAGAAAAATAAACACAACTCCTGTGAGGACGTGTTCACAGTGGCAACAGCGAAGTCCTGCTGTCCCTCGTCATTTGAAGGTGGGAATATTCAACCAGCTTTGATATACATGACACAATTGATGCAGTGATGATGCAACCCCCCCTCCTCCCTCAACTGCATGACTTGCATGTCAAAGCGTAACAATGCAACACAATAAAAGAAATCATGGTCCCTACCACTGGCCATCATCTCATTAACAGACTTCAAATTGAGCAACCCGACAATGGAGTCCATCTTATTTTTATTAATGAGATTGTTCTGGCCAGGCACCAAAACTTAAAGCGTGTTGTGACAATTAACACACAGTCTGTTTATCTGCAACAAAAGAGGACAGTAGCTTAGGCGCACCAATACCCTATTAAAAGTGATCAGAGTAGCCAAGTCTCTATAAGCTTTAGCCTCACCAATCTGAAAAATCGATTGAGAATGCATTCATGTGTGACCGACACAAGTGGAAGCCACATCACCATTGCAGCTAATTCCAAATGATAGGGATGGAGGCGAATAAAGCAACCTTTGCATTGTGATAATTTGATTTCAAAATACAGACATGTCTTGTTAAATACCACACCTTACATTTGTTCATGTTGCACAATTTAGGGTCACGGTAAAAACAGTCCAGATTTCAGATACCAAAACAATTCACCGACGCTAGTTGCCGGACTTTTGCTTATTAACCTGTGCCAATATCCGCAAGTCAAGTACGACTCACATACACGGAAGAGAGCTTTTCACTGTTAATGACTTTATAATGACACTTCAGTGACAGGAAAGAACCCCTCACACTCTGGTTTGTTTGCTCACTTCCACAGATTGGCAGACTGCACCACGGTGTAAACATTAGACTGCCTGAAATATAACCCTGTTACTCCGTATCTCCATACATGGGTAAAACCTCACAATTGAAAGCGATATGGCTGCACCAAGCCATGGTGATGAACCGGTTAATTAGAAACATGATCTGAATCTGCATTGCTTTGAAAGCCTGGAACACCAAACTTCCATGAACTGACACATAACAATTCCTTCTTGCCAATGTTACTTTTGACCAATTCCAATGAACAGGGGAAAAAACCAACACTTACAGGAAAACAAAAATAAGACAAGACAATCTTCATCGTCAGATTTTTGTCATTTAGATGCCCTTTCAATATTTCACATGATCTAAATCTGATGGATGGATTGTAACACTGATCAGAAGTTATCTACAAACAGTTTAACATAAAAAACACTGAACACTTGAACAGTTTTTTTGAATAGCCTTCTTATTATGTAAGATATTTCTCTCTCCATTGTATTCATACTGTTTTCTGAAAACATGATTTTCCCCTCGACTAGATTTTGTCAATCTCGGAAACAATGAAGGATGGTCTGTCCAAGTGTACCATCCAAGCTTAAAACACCTGTTGTATCACATCTGTATGTCAGCTAAAACCAAACCTAGACTAAAAATATGGATGGAAATTTATCTTTCTACAATGGCTGTGTGAGGACAGTTAATATTTCCTGTCAGAAACTTGATATTTAATCTTTTCAATGAGATTTCAACTTTCAATTTTCGAATTTTATTTCCTGTCACTTAATACTTCCTATGATGTTATCTTTTTCATGATAAATCGACACTGACTCACAGACTTACTTACAGAACTCGAGGTGCGGTCTTTAAAAGGAAAAACCAAACTTACTGTATTTCATAAAATCTGACACTATGAGAAGAAACAAGGCAATATTTAGGATGATGCATGTTTGTGAGCATTTGTCAAAGGAATGCCGGGTTCCACATTCCGCAAGAGTTGCTGGGATAAGAAGGAACAATGCTACTGTTCACGTTCACGACCAATGACGGATATATCAGCGGTCTGTTTGATGTTAGGCGTAGATCACCGACAGCCAATTACGCCAAACTGAAAGAATGTATGGCTTCAACATCATAGAAAGACATTTGAAGTCAGAGAATTTACAGATAGTGTGCTGCAAGTAAGAATGCCAGGTTGTAAACACATGTGCAATTACTTTCAACACAGCTATAATTTCGTCATGCCAGTCCAGATCTGATATCACCTGGAAAATGAGATCCCCGTAATCAGTGAAACGGCCTTGAAGAAACTGAAAGCGAATCTCTGAAAAGGTGATGCCCAGATGTGACACTGAACCAATGAATACAATGTTATTTCAGTGGGAGGATGTATTTTATTTGGAATACCCGTATACCAGCATTGATTTGTGCCTTTCACAAGTGAACTTTGAACTTTTCTGGGCCACTTCAAAATTATAAAAAGCTGGCCCCATGGAAAACATTTTATTTTGGTTATATTTGGTTTTACTAAAATTATCGACCTGTCTGTATGCAGCATGATAGTACGAAATCAGTCAGAAACAGCCATGCTTGCCTTTCTCTGTCTTTTGCATTGTAAAATATTTCATCTAAATGGTTATCAAATTCATGTGAAGTAACATTTCCACACAAAATCAGATTATCATTGATTTTCAATAAAATTACATATCAAATTTGAAAAATATACCACAACAAAAATGTGATATCTGTCTTGTAAAAACCCTTTTGGAATTTTTTGAGTAACAAGTGTGATTGTTGAAAACAAATGTTTCTCAAATGATTTGAAAATTTCTGAATATGATGCAATGTTGGTAACTGTTGGAAGGACAGTAGATGTAATATTGACCAGATTGACATTTTTTTGTCCACCAAACGTTTCCTTACATGACATTTAAGTATATTGAAATACAGAGCAATCATCTTGCATACATAATGCATTGCATTCAATATGCGACATTACAATTTTGAGATAAATTCTAGTCCTGAAATTCAGTCATGGATAAATCATTAGACACTGAAGACATACAGGCTGCCTTGTAATGTTGAACATCAGGATTTGGGAAGTAGAGTGAGAAACTTTAATTTTTATAAATTTCCAAAATACAGCTATTGGAGCTTAATAAACATTTTTTTGTAAATTATATTGCAGAACAGATATGACAGCCTACCTATTAAGAAAAGTGAAACATATCATTTAAGGTCAGAGGTCAAGGGTAATAATGAGTCTTCTTTCACCGAGACTAAGCATGTGGAATAATAGAAAGGCTAAAAGCAAGACTTAAGTTCAATTATAATGGATGTCTGGACTTGTCTGGCAAAAATCTGTGAAGGTCACATGATTCCCTAACAGGACCAGTAAGTTTACCTTTATGCAAAAAAGGTGCTGTTCAAAACAATAGAAGGTAATTAACACTAAGATTTCATTTTCACTGAGAAATACACCGACAAATATCATACATTACATTCTAAGGAAATTGTTTGACAAAAAAAATGGGCAAGTTTTTCATTTCAATGTAGGAGGTAGTTGTGATATGCACACAGCTAGAAATCACCAAATACTACACAACATTTGAAGCTCGTATATTGATATTGTCATGGCAACTACAACTAAGAAAACAAAGCTATTCACCTTCATAGTCACAACTCATCGCCTACACAGTTCCTGTACACAGCTAGTCTAAAGGGCAGTGGAGAATTTTACTTAAAGGTCCGAAGGATTTACAGGGACCTGAAAATGTGTCAATTGAATTCACAAGGGTGGCAAATCTGAAACCGACACTGTATGTCTTGTGTCGTGTTGCTGGGGTGACTCTAACAAGAAGAAACACAGCAAAAGGGCAACCTGTGGGTGGGCTTGTACAACACTTCTGATACGAAATGTATACAAGTGCTGACTATAAGACAAAGGCGTGACAACTTCAACGCATTAGGGGGGCGAGTGTTTTAGCTGTAGGGAAACATACCAACTGGTAGTAATCTGTTGACTGGAACATCTGATTTATTAAATCACACTTTCATGAGCGAAAAAAAAATCTTTTTTTGACCTAACATAACCTATACTTTTATTAAAGATCTGTGTATGGAATACCATTCAAGTTCTGGAAGTGTAGCAAAAGCATTTAAAACATAAACTATAATGTCACCATGGCAAGCCTTTGCACCCACACTGCTGAGTATCTACGGTACACCACTTTGTAAAATATCCAACTCATTCACCTGTGTTCCAAATATGGTCATATATGAATATTCAACGACCAAGCCCTCTTTCTGATGCCCATATATGGCAGCTAACTGGCAAAGAGTTCAGTCTGATATAGTAGGGAAATACCACAACCTATTACATCAGCTTTTACGTGGGTGTTACTCAGATGAAAAATGTTCACACGCACAAAAATTTAATACTTTATTGGCTAATTTCACTGAAAAAGAAAATAGTTGTCTTGTGAGAATGAGATCATTGCTTTGAGCTCTTGTGACTGGGAATTCCCTCCAATAACCCAGTGCTGCTATATTTGAATCAAATTCAGAACAATAGCAAAGGATATGGTACCTCCAGTTGCCAGAGTCGTGAGAAACTTTCAATTAAAAGTGAAAGCAGAGAACAATTCACGACAAAAAATGATATGATAGTGACTAAGACATAATTCACGTGTCGTGTGCATTCAGAAATAAAGTTTTTAAAACAACATGTCACATCATGTTTTGGTATCACCATATTATCTTCCAAACAGAGCATTTCAAAGTGATAACAGACTGGGTTAAAATTCCAATAAATCACCAATTCTTTACTACACTGGATTCCCAGAGAGGCATTTTATTGTCGTGACCAGCAAAGCAAAGGTGAATTTGAAGTGGTAAAATAACCACTTCAAAAAAGGGCATACAACCCTATGAAATATTCTGGCCATGGAGTAGTCAATAATTTCTGTCAACTTTGGTACCGACCTTTTATAAAATAGCTTTCTCTACCTCAAGCTTTGACCACGGTTCCCCCACAAAGAACTGTGCTTTTACCAACCAAGCTAAGAATCACCTACCTATCAGATGCAGAAGCATTTGAGATAGACATCAAGTTATGAGCATAATTTGGCTTACAATTTTTTTGAAAAATTCTAATTTTTTTTCGTTTTTTTATTTTCTCTTTTAATTTAAAGGTTTGTAGTAAATATCTTGAGATCCTGCCTGGGTAAGATATCTTGCCTATCCTCAGGCAAGTCACACAAACTCCGGAAGTTCCTGTTTACATACAGGCATACATTATCTTACAAGTCAAAGCGACTTATCAAACAAATGACAATAGAAATGCAAATGTTAAATAAATTAGTTTGTGAATTTTATTTGTTACAGACGAAATTCAAAGAGGAGACTTGAGATTACAGTCGTCATGCAAAAGTTACACAAACCTATCCTTAGGATAACATCCGGATCAAAGTACGGGAACACTAAATCCAACAAATATATTTGCAGAGAAATCCCAAAGTGTTCAACATTTCGGGCAGTCAGCCTCAATAGAAAATATTACTGCAGCAAAATATTTTAATTCTTTATTATTTCTCATTTAAAAAATAAAAATATTTCCACAGGCTGAAAACTTTTCAATTCCCATTTGCAATGATCAGAGCTAAATATGGAAATGCTAAATTTGTGAAACCAGTCAAATTCAAGGCGATTTTATAACACAAAACGTCAAATAAATTAGCCGGTGAATTGTATTCACTACAGACAGAATTCAAAGGCTACTTGAGAGAGTCTCTGTTAGCCAATTGTCTGTAAGGTAGCATGATTAAGAGGTATTAAATAGGATAGAATCTTAATCATGCATACAAATACTGATTCCAAACTCCCTTTAATAAGATAATGATGAATGCCAACTTGAAATTTTGCAATTTTCCAAATGCAAATCAGAAAGGTTAAAAAAACAGTTTGGATATTACTATAATTACTTTCTAGCTACTGTAATAGGAATGCCTTCTCATCAGTGAGCCCAGGAAACTTGTATCTATGCACATAGACACACCACACTCTACCATATTTGTATATTATATATATATATATATATATATATATATATATATATATATATATATATATTATATATATATATACAAACTCCGAGCCACATGCAGTACATTACCATATACAAATTTATTGTATGACAAACATTTTGTCACCATATGCACAGACTTTCACTAAGTTACTTCCGTACCTTAACCTGTATCTACTACATCACTCTGCCGGGAAATTTTTCAAAATTGCAACGACTGAAGAGATTATGACAGACATGAGCTGCTCAGATGGACCACAACTATATTTTCTACTTGGCCACTCACAACGGGAGGGCATACACAGAATGCCATACATTTGATACTTTTCATCAAACTGACGCTGCTAATGTTTCCATCACCCTCCCAATGCTGTTTTTACATTTGTGGCAACTTAACTAATGATTCTTCATTACTTCATTGAATTGCTTTCCCGCAATGAACTAACATTTCACAAACATCTAATTTTCACAACAGAACAAAGTTTCATGGCTCATTGTGTTGGAGTTTGATGATAAATGTTTTATTTCTCTTTAAAAAAATCATCTTTTTTCATGATAATTATGTGGATTTCATCAGTCAAACTTTAATAAACTGCTCACTGTACAGAATAATGAGCCAGTTTCTTCCCCTACAAAAATGTTCTAAAAGTTTGAGACACAGAAAGTGGACCATATCTGGTACTCATCATTCAAGACGAGGCAGACAGGAATTGTGCAGAGGAATCACCATAGCAACAAAAGCGTCAGTACCCCAGGCAAGCACGAAAACAAACGTCAGATGGAACTATGTCACTCTCTTTGTCGGGACAATTCCAAGTATCTCTATGAAACACGAGAAGCCTATACCAATAAGCCTCGCTGAAAGCCTCCTTGATCAAAATATGTGATTCACACAACAAGTCAAACTTAACAATAAATAAAAATTTCCTCTCCCAAAGATTCTCTCTACAAAACCTTTCTGTGTTAGCCATCCTAAAACAAAAATACTCGTTGATATCCCTGAATGAACACAAGGTCACAGAAAGGTCATGCAAAATATTTATTATCTCAGATACTGACCTAACCTTGATGAGCACAGTGTCCTATCCTTTGAGTCTACTTAACATTAGAGGTCCTATCAATGCATTGCTGTTCCACATCATCATTGATGAGTGTTTTTGACCAGTACAACAGATCTACCAGGAGCTTGATGTAAAACATTTACAATAATCATCGAAAATTTCACACATGTTTATATTTCAATTGAAAGTTCACTGATTAATTTTCGGAAAGTGGACAAAAAGCAAACTACAAGCAACAGACTTCCTTTAAAACGTTCAAAGACAAAAACGAGAAACAAAGAAAAAGACAAAAAATGTTAATGATTTCAAACACAAGTGTAGAGCTACTGAACTATACCACCACTGCATACTTATTATATGGAGGTATCATATTTCCTATCGCCTAAATTAAGGAAAATGAATACAGAGGAAATAACACAAAATAAATCAAAATATGCCAACCAAATAAACACCCTGAAATTGACTAAATTTTGACCACTACAATCAAAGGTACAATCAATGAACACATGGGCTTTTATTTTTTAAATTTATATTTCATTTTCTATAAAACTTCTATAAAATTTTCTATTCAACAAGCATTAGTAGATATGTTGTTATGTGTTATATATAGTACAAAATTCATGCAATAAACCCACATCCTCTTGTTTGTTTGCTGCTAGATAAATGACGGAAAATCAACCTTTGGTAAGTTTTGACAAGATGAAACAAGTTTCAAGTTTTATTATATTTTGCGGTGTTTATTCCATCAGTGATGGTTAAAACCAATGACTTTCACTTGAACTGCAAGGTTTCAAAGTATTAGACTCTTGTTGCCTACAATCAGTCTTAAATGGGCTCTTTAGTAGTTCCATATGGCCAATCAGGACTCCAGCTGTGAAGTCCTAAAATTTGACATTCAACGCCCTCCCACCTCCTTCCATTAGTTAAAGGCCAATCGCAATTACAGTACATTTACCAATGATTTTGACGATGAGATACTGCTGGATATTGATACACTACCTAATTAGGTTTGTCAGTTTGCTCTTGAATTTACCCTTTTAGTGGTCAACTTTTACAACTTTGCGCCAACATCAGACAGACTAAAACAGCAGGTGACACAGCAAGATGTCTGTAAACTAATTTACTATGTAGTATGTTTATATCTTTACAGCAGCTATCAGTTTCAATGGTGACACACACAGGCCAAATGAAAATGTAACATTGCTAGATTTAGCAACTATTGCCACTACCAGCGATTATAGTACTAGTGACAATTAAATATAACCCATTCAGGTCATCTACTTCAAGTAAAATTTGAAAAATAAGTACACGTCCCATTGCACAATTCTACTTTTTTGTGTGATCCATTTTGTACTACTTTTAGATTTTGGTTAGATTTGAGTTGAAGAGAAATGTTTTAGTTTTGAATTATTTCTTCGTTCGACGAAACACTTGTCTGAGTTTTTTTAGACTAGAAAGTTGCTGACCCAAAGCCCTTGGGTTGTTAGTTTTATATTTTATTTTTCTGTTAAATGAAAACGTCGGATCAACTAGAAATGAGAAACACTCTTACAATGTTGCAAGGTTTTTTCGCTACAATCTTGTCAATATAGAAAACTGTTGTCTGAGTTTTTTTAGGCTAGAAAGTTGCTTACACAAAGACCTTGGGTTGTTTAATAGTTTTAGATTTTTTTGTGTTTAATAAAAACGTCGGATCAACTAGAAAAGATAAACACTCTTACAATGTTGCAATGTTTTTATCGCTTGTCCCTACAATGTTTGCCAATATAGAAAACAAATGACGTTCACGAAATAGCCTGAAACCCCCAAGTTCACTTCGTACTGAAGTAGGCCCCTATATCAGCTCATTGAGAAATGTGGTGTCATTCATTTGTTGATAACCAATGCAAACTTTGTTCATTTTTACACATCACTCTATTATTTTTGAAGTCATGAACTTTATTGATATTCAACTACAAGAACACTGTCCTCTGAGTCTAAATTTGCAGTTAACGTTGTTCTTTTACCACCTCTCGGTGAATTTGAACTGCTTGTAAAACTTGGCAACCAGTCTCTGTGTGTGTCACCATTGAAACTGATAGCTGCTGCAAAGATATAAACATACTACATAGTAAATAGTTTACAGACATCTTGCTGTGTCACCTGCTGTTTTAGTCTGTCTGATGTTGGCGCAAAGTTGTAAAAGTTGACCACTAAAAGGGTAAATTCAAGAGCAAACTGACAAACCTAATTAGGTAGTGTATCAATATCCAGCAGTATCTCATCGTCAAAATCATTGGTAAATGCAATTAATACATTGTTTCTACAACTAGGAAATCCCAATGTATTAATTGCCCTACATTTTCCCTGTGGCATTTTTGGGTCAACACCCCAGGGATGATTACCCGCCCAAATGAGAGGTAACGTCTTCATATGAAGGACACAGCTCATGTAAGGGGGGGTCTAATATCAGCCTAAAGTTCACACGACTAAACAAGTTGGCACGGAAAGTCAAACATTTTCCAATTACCTTTCATCAGACACATCAAATACGACACAGTTGCAACAATTAATTGATAGCGAGCAGTTAAAACATAAACATGGAGCACTATCTTGTCAAGTGTATGATCTTTTAAGGGTCACTTTCTATTGCCTGATCTTTCAACATTACAACTACTAATATTTTCACCGTCCTTCAAGTTATTTTCACAGTCTTAACTTTTATTTTCACTGGCTTTAGCAGTTATTTATCTGTTAAGAGGACATTACAAGTAACGAGTACAATTGAAACAACAATATTTACAGCTTTGCCAGCCAGACTTGTATGTTTTTATAGTCGGAGAGTTGTGGCAGTGTGTAAATGTTTAAAGGCAGTTAAGCACGATAATGTTGATAGAGCTTTGCGCGGCAATAGTGCTCTTTTCACAATATTTTTGGAAAGTTATATTGATAACAGCTTAGCGCTTTAATACATAACCATGGTACACGTCCCTGAAGATTGTGAGGACCCGCATTGCACATTTCTTTGTATCCTGAACTTTATACAACAAAAAAGTGTCAAATGGGTACACATTAAGATCAATCCTTTCTGTAAGTTTCATACTTATATCAATTTTCAATCCCTAATGATGGAAAACTAATCGTTGTTTGCTTCATAGAATGAAATATTACTCAGACAAATGTGTGTTACCAAATGAAAGGTTTTCAAAATTTCAGACAAATTACGCAATGATCAAGATTAATGTTCAGAAATGACTTTCACATATTGATTTTCAATAAAATCAAGGGACTTAAGACCTGTGCATTATCCATAATACCGTTAAAAACAATTTCACATCTGAAGGACCACCCTTACAAAAAGTTTATCATTCATATTTATATTTGCCTTGTGAAAACAAATAGAAATCAAATAAGACGAAGGTAGCCACCACAGACAACTAAATCAATCTGCCAACGAAAGATGCCATGTAATTTATTCTGTTTACAAAACTTTACAAGTAGTCGCATAGACTTCTCTACTAGAATAATGATCTGAAAATGTCAGGGAGGCCATGAAACATCGCACGGATACCACAGACGCAATCCAAGACTGCTGGCTTCCAATCCTGGATGGCATCTCATTCCAAAAATATCCACCAATTGTTGTTTCTCTGGTGTTGGCTGTCAGGTTCGACATTACGATAACTAAATATTGCACCCTGCATTTATTTTTAAAAAATCAATGTTTTTCAAACATTGTCTCCTGGTGTTAAAAAGGGTGGAGTGTTTACTGACTTAAGAAATGGAGCTCTGCTATGACTGTATACATGTAAGCACTTTGCACTGGCATGTTTGGAGAGAAGCTATAAGTCAATGCAGAGCAACTGCACACACATGATCAATTAGAAATATTCCTGGCAGTTGCAACCAAAATGGAAAAATACATAAATAAGGACGGATCTTTTGACATGTTCATCTATCAAGGACAGTTTCCCCCGACGGATGCAAATACCATGTCAAATGGAACAAATTTTATGACCGAGAAGAATATTTGTATATTTCAAAGTCTAATGCTGATGTACCGGTACAATCAAATGATGGTTGGAACTTCTGCTTCTCTCACTGATATCTGCAGTTGTAGGTGCAATTCAGGATAACAAACAGGTCCTGCACACTCTATGTTTGTTTTTTGAGAAACATAAGCCTCATAAATTAACCCCACTATGGTTTTTAAACACAAGCCTTCTGTGGCCTTGGCAAATACCAGTAAATTGTATAAACCTGGCTTGTAAATCATCTTACCACTCTACCATGAAATTCTGTACCTTCTGATACACTGCGAGGGAAATGGCTGGTCTAAACCTTTTTGTTGGACATCCAAACAATTTGCAGTGTGCTCACTGAAAGACAAATTGTCTCTCATCTTACTGTCTTGTGTATAGACTTTTTCCCTTTCTCCTTGAATAACAACAGGACAAAACCACATCAAAGGCGAGGAAAGAATTTTCCAATGAGAAGGAAACAGAGAATCTTGCAATGTGTCCTTCAAGAACAGTGACTCAGGCTCTAATCCACAGATCTGGAACTTCTTAATAAATTGTGTCACTCACTGACAGCCAAAGGCACTAGCCCCTTTGACCGTAAGTAACCTTGACAACTGCAACATGGAGCAAGAGAAGAAGCCAAGACGAGACAGATACAAGACAGGCTGTCAAAATCTCAAGATCAGAGACTCCACGGGGAAATTAGTCATTCAGCTGATTTGTGATGATGTCTGTGATACCCTTGCCATTTTCACCTTTGCTTCCTTGGCTTAGAATTACATCCAGGATGGATGTGAGTTTTGTCACTTGTAGTCTCGACAGGAAATAGGTAATTTCCACTTTTCACAGTGTTACGTGCAGAGAAAACGAACAAAAGGTGAACTCAGCAGTTAACGTTTAAACAAAATTTATTACAAAATAAAACTAATTGCTAAGTCAGGGATAGAGTACAAGCTTTAAAAGTGTACAGATTACTTATCTCAGCTGGGACGGCAAGCTCCAGTCTCAGAGTTGTAACAGTCAGTCGGATGAATGAACAGTCCTTTGGCTTGCAGGCTTGAAGCTGCACAAAGTCCACAGTATAAATCCAGCGTTGACAGTGAAGGTCTTGAAAAGTCTTGAGAATGACTACTGCTGGAGTTTAGTAACACCACAAGAGACACGATCCCAAAAGTCTGACTGGAAGCTGTGCACGTCCCTTTATAAAGGCATGTAAGAACAATCTAGAACCTTTTATTGACATGCTAATTACTGTTCTAAAATTATCTCCCTTACACAACTAATCAACTTTCCAGAACATTCCAAACATGACTATTGAATTCAAGGTTGTGAGGTCATCAAGGGCAGTGACCTTGGGAATGTTCTAGACTGATTGAACTCAGGTCATGATGATGTGGGGGAAATGACCTACATAACACACCCCCTCTTCAAAAAAAGAAAATTTTCAAAGAAAAATCTTTCTTTTACAAATGTAATCTTGAAAAGGATTTAAGTACTCAAATTTTGTTTTACTCTAAAGTAAAATTTCTTGAAAGTGAACAACAATAAAATTTCTGAAAGTGACAACAATAAACTCTAAATACGAGAGAGACAGTCTGCAATTAAATTGTCTCTGCCTTTGATATGTCTAATATCAAGATTAAACTCCTGTAACATTAAACTCCATCTTAGCAATCTCTGATTTTTGCCTTTAAATTTCTGCAGAAAAACAAGAGGGTTGTGATCAATATAAACCACTATTGGCTGATTTGAAGAAGTAACATAAACTTCAAAATGCTGTAAAGCTAATATCAAAGATAAACACTCTTTTTCAATTGTAGAGTAGTTTCTCTGGGATTTGTTAAATTTGTGTGAAAAGTAGCAAACAGGATGTCCCATGACTATCTTCTTGCAATTTGTTGTTGGAAAACTTGAAATGGCACTGAATTGGCATAAAGTATGCACGGCAAAGTCCGGTTATTTTACTGAGTTCGATAAAGTCATTGTTCGGCAAATACTGGCTTCCTCCTGGAGATATTCCGCTTTCGCAGGATTCAGTCCGTCTGGATGTTGTTCCACTGGATTACTGTCGCAGACATCTTCGTTGTGGTAGATGATGTTTGTCCTCGTTGGAACATCTTGGAACAAATGTTCATGGATTGGTTCTTTCAGCTGTTGTTGTTGTTCTGGCTGGAGGTGTGCCAACTTTGTAGACCCAGCTTCTCCAGGATTTCTGAGTTCTGAAGCTTGACCGAGCCCAGCTTTGAGTTTAGAGTATTTTCACTCAAGTCAGTTTCAGTATCACTATCTTCATAATGGTTTGAACTGACTGCACTGACAGGCTGAGTTATAGTAGGATTATCCCTATCCAAATATGGCTTAAGCATATTTATGTGACATAGCTGTTTTTGTTTTCGCCTGTCAGGTGTTATTATGATGTAATTTAAATCACTCAATTTCTTATCAATTAGGTATGGCCCAAAGTAACGAGCATGGAGTGGTTTGCCAGGAATTGGAAGTAGAACAAGAACTTTTTGACCTGGTTCAAACTTCCGTTTTGAGGTGCTTTTATCATATTTGATTTTCATTGACTGCTGAGATGACTCAAGATTTTCTCTGGCTAATTCACATGCTTTAGAGAGCTTTGTACGAAAATCTGAGACATATTGCAAAATATTCAGACAATCATCATCGTCTGATAGGAATTTCTCTTTAACGAGCTTAAGTGGGCCACGGACTGTATGTCCAAATACAAGCTCAAATGGGCTAAAACCAAGAGACTCTTGAATTGACTCTCTAACAGCAAAGAGCAAAAAATGAATTCCTTCATCCCACTGCTTCTCTGTGTCAAAACAGTAGGTCCTAATCATGTTTTTCAAAGTTTGATGAAATCGCTCAAGGGCACCCTGACTTTCTGGATGATAGGCGGATGACCTATACTGTTTAATGCCTACTGATCCATTACTTGTTGAAAAATACCAGACATAAAGTTGGAGCCTTGATCGGACTGGACACATTTAGGGAGGCCAAATAAAGTGAAAAATTTGACTAAAGCTTCACTATAGTCTTTGTCTTTATATTTCTCAGTGGTATGGCTTCTGGGAACCGAGTTGATGTACACATAATTGTCAACATGTACTCATTTCCTGATCTTGTTTTTGGTAGGGGCCCAACACAGTCTATTAGTATCCTACTAAATGGTTCTTGAAATGCAGAATTGGCTGTAAAGGGGCCTTTGGAATGGTCTGATTTGGCTTTCCTACCACTTGACATGTGTGACAAGTTTTACAGAAATGTGCTACATCCTGCCTGAGATTAGGCCAATAAAAGTGACTGAGAATTTTGTGATAAGTTTTCCTGACCCCTAAGTGACCAGCCCAGGGGGTTTCATGGGCCAGGCGCAATATTTCAGCACGATAGGGCTTTGGAACCACAATTTGATGTTTTATAGCCCAATCGTCATCAACCAAAACATCTGGAGGTCTCCATTTACGCATGAGAATACCAGATTTTGTATAATAGGAAACAGAGCTATCTGAAGTTTTACCTTCATCATCTACCCTGTCAAACAAAGACAAAATATCTGGGTCTTTGTGTTGTTCTGCAATGAGATTTGATCTAGAAAATGTCTGACTTTGGTCAGCAGAAGTTTTACTGGAAGTTTCAAATCCACGAGGGATAACGGAATGATCCGTGTCAACAACTGACTGAGAAAGGTGTCATTTAAGTCAACATCTGTGACATTATTCTTGAGAGTATTTTGATTCTCGAAGTTTTCTTTGACATGGCTCGAGTAATAGCATGAAGGAAATAAATCGGGTATCTCTTGTTCAATTGGCTCTGGATCCTGATCTAAAGTAGGATTATCAGTCACAAGTGGATTAGTAATGACCTTGTCCCCAGCAAGTCGTTTCCAAGAAGAAGGTGAATCCCTTCAAAAGGCAAAAAAACTAATAAAAAAAAATAAAAAAAAAAAAAAATAAAAAAAAAAAAAAAAAAAAAAAAAAACAAAAAAAACAAAAAAAAAAAACAACCAAAAAAAAGGCCTAATACATAAAGCCTACAGGTCCAGAAAACAAAGTCCGAAGACAAATAGACATTATGGAGAGGAACAGGAATGTAGTCATTGCAATCTACCCCCTTAATAAGAACTTTAGAACCTGAAAATGACTTTTCAGAAAACGGCAGGGTATCTGCCAACAAAAGAGACTGGGAAGCCCCGGTATCTCTTAAAATTTTGACAGGGGTAGCGGAAGAGAAATCACTAGAAAGTGATATAAAACCATTATGAATAAATGGCTCGAAAATACCCATAATGCTATCTTGAGAAGAATTGACCTTGACCTCATTAATTGGGATAAGAGGGGTTTAACCTCAGAAAATGTGTTGCACACATTATTAGACTCTAATTGAGTTGATGAAGAAATAAAGCCGTTGGCTTAGATCCACTTTGACCACTTTGACCTCCACGTTTTCTTTTCAATTTGAAACACTCTGACATTAAATGGCCGTCTTTCTTGCAATAATTACAAGAAAGTGTACCGAACTGTTTGTCAGAAGGAGATTGAGACTTGGGATCTGATGATGTGGAAGTGTTACTTGAATTTTGTGAACTGTTGTTCATTTGATTTCCTACTCTCCTTTGAAAAATTCTTGGATGAAAAGGAGGAGTTAAATTTACCTGCATTGTTTCTGTATGAAAAGGACTGGGATGGTTTGCTGAGAAATGAAGATTTGTGGGTCAATGAATAATCATCGGCCAAACGTGCAGCAACCTCCAATGTATCTGCCTTTTGTTCATTGATAAACGTCTTGATGTCACTCCGGATGCACCTTTTAAATTCCTCAATCAAAACAAGTTGTCGTAATTTGTCATAATTCTGACTGACCTTTTCAGAAGAACACCAACGATCAAACAGTTGTTCTTTTGTTCGAGCAAATTCAACATAAGTTTGATCTTTTACCTTCTCACAATCCCTAAATTTCTGACGGTAAGCTTCAGGCACCAATTCATAGCCCTTGAGAATTAATTCCTTCACAGAATCATAATCTGAAGCCTGCTCTACTGACAACTGAATGTAAATTTCTCTGGCTTTACCACCAAAGCACTCTGCAAAAGCATAGACCAGGACTCCTTAGGCCAATTCAGACTCTGAGCAATTTTCTCAAAATGGAGGAAATATTTATCAACATCCTTTTCTTGGAAAGGGGGAACTAACCTGAAATGCTTAGTGATGTCAAACTTGTCTGAAGGGAAGAATTTTCCTGACTGTCCAAGCTCTAAACGTCTCATTTCTAACTGTAGTCGATGTTCTTCCAATTCTCTCTCCTTTTCTCTCTGTCTTTCTTCCATTTGTAATTCTTTGTCTTTCATTTGTAATTTTTCCTGCCTTTCCCTTTCTTCCATTTGCAATTTTTCCTTTTCTAATTCCAATTTCTTAAGCTCCAAATCTGCCTGTATTTCTAATTCTAATTTTTGAGTTCGAAGGAAGACTCAGGCTCATAATCTTTTAAGGCAGACTCTTCAAAATGGCCAGATTTAACTAAATGTTTTGCAATCTTGAACTGAATTTCTCGCTTGCGCATAGATCTTTTGCATCTACTTTAAGGAAATTTGCCAGTGCAATGAGGTTGTCCTTTTTGAGGGAATCAAATGTGTCCTGATCAAGGTCATCCATTTCCTCTGGTTTAAATTCCGCCATAATTAAATTTCGCTGAGTTCACAGTATACAGTAGTTTTGAAAAGGCTGTCAAAATGTTGTCAAACGGCTCAAAATATTCGTCTCCCAGACGAGCCCCCAATTTGTTACGTGCAGAGAAAAACGAACAAAAGGGTGAACTCAGCAGTTAACGTTTAAACAAAATTTATTACAAAAATAAAACTAATTGCTAAGTCAGGGATAGAGTACAAGCTTTAAAAGTGTACAGATTACTTATCTCAGCTGGGACGGCAAGCTCCAGTCTCAGAGTTGTAACAGTCAGTCGGATGAATGAACAGTCCTTTGGCTTGCAGGCTTGAAGCTGCACAAAGTCCACAGTATAAATCCAGCGTTGACAGTGAAGGTCTTGAAAAGTCTTGAGAATGACTACTGCTGGAGTTTAGTAACACACAAGAGACACGATCCCAAAAGTCTGACTGGAAGCTGTGCACGTCCCTTTATAAAGGCATGTAAGAACAATCTAGAACTTTTATTGACATGCTAATTACTGTTCTAAAATTATCTCCCTTACACAACTAATCAACTTTCCAGAACATTCCAAACATGACTAATTGAATTCAAGGTTGTGAGGTCATCAAGGGCAGTGACCTTGGGAATGTTCTAGACTGATTGAACTCAGGTCATGATGAGTGTGGGGGAAATGACCTACATAACAACAGCCAATCTGTCACCATTTATCAAAACATCAGGAACTGTTCCACATAAAATATACATAAAAATGTCTTCTCCTTTCGAAACGTCATTAATTGCATTCATGAAAGATAAGCCTGATATTAGTCTGGATGTATGAACGATGATAAAAGAATAAAAGATTTTGTTGAAATGTTATACAAAACTGATTCAGCATCTTTTTCAGTATTTTTCAAAATTATATTAAGTCTGTAGGACAACTACCCAAACACTATCAACAACAGAGTTAAAAAAATATGGTCAGTTTTTCAAATTAATCTTCAGAGAAATCAACTTTGGCGACTTCTTGGCATTCATGCAGCATTAGAGACAGACAAACTATGCCAACTGCTCACTTCTGTAAGCCCCAGAGCCTGAGATACTAAATTTGTTTGTTAGAAATAGCTAGCCTGAATCATCAAGGACCACCATGACACAAAGTTTAACACAGCAGGACTGAGATGTAGGGCATGACATGGACATCTCTACTTCTCCGTTAAAATCACTTGTATCCTGCCTTCATTACTGCAAGGTTGACATTTCTAAACTGAAAACCGGGAGAGGAGTTTTCACGAATGCTAAAATAGACAACGCAATAATTTTCACACTCAGGGTTTATTTTTCTTTCCCACAGACTGACATCAGTCGGATGAGAATTTGGCAAAAAACCGGAAAGATTAGGATTATCTGTATACTGTCTTTGCTGACATAGTCAGGTGTTCTTGATCTGACCAGTCCACATAAACAAATTTTGATTTGTATTACGTGTGTTTTTGCACCCCTAGGCAGCGTAACCCTTCAGAGTACACTGGGTCTGATCACTTAAATCAAGGCAATATTTATGGAAGAGTCGTCCGTTGTAAGCCAACGTAGAAATAACATTTGTCAGATGCATGAGGGTAATCTATCTTGGAAGTTCTTCCAAAGTCAATTTGGACACTTTGCACAACTGTACACAGTTTTAACTAAGACCTGGGCTTTTTGGAAAGAAGATATTTGCCGACTCATTTTCAAGGTGTGTGGGCATGAATTGATGAAGGTCTTGTGGCAACTGATATCATTCTGAACATCTTGAAACAGATCTGACAATTCTTGAATTTTAAAGAATACCATCAAATATTTTACATTTTTTTTCATATGAGATTTAAAAATTAGTGCATAAATCAAGTAAATCCAAAGCCTACACGGTAGAAAAAAGTTTGCAAGTTGAAGGGATATTGACTTTTCAAGTAGAGTTACTGCTCTCCTCCAACTGGTTGAACTTTGTTCAATGCACTGCCGACACTTGATGACTTGCCGACAAATCACCTCCCACAACTTCCAGTTCCTTTAACACACACAGTCAATGCACATGATATCAACATTTACAAAACACCTCAGAGTGTCGGATACGGAAACACTAAAACAAAAGCTTGTTCTAAACTTAAATCTGCGATGTTTTCAGAATTGTTGATAGAACAGAGAACAACTCTTAATTTCCTAGATCAGCTCAGCAAGACGACAATGAACAGCCACTGAACCAGCTGTTACACATACACCTACTGTGGTGGCAAAGACAACTTAGCCTGACCTTCAATGACCTGTATGACCTCTGATAAACTAATATCTCATAGATTTATGCATATATGATAATATTTTCTCCAATGACACAAACATTTTCCACGAAACGATGTATGTGGTCTCAATCATTTACCGCTTACAGAAAGTTTGCAGTTTTTATGTACCGATGAATCAATACACGTTTTCTGCAAACTTGAATACTTAGTTTGCAGTCATGGACTTCTAGTTCTAGTACAGTTGCTGCAATTGATTTGCTGTTTGTATTTGGATAGAAACTTTAATCTTTTTGTGTAAAAACTATATATCAAAATAATCAAGCATACCAAACAATAACTTTTGAGTAAAATCTTATGAAAATGAGAGACAGACAGACAGACAGACAGACAGACAGACAGACAGACAGAGCAAAAGTGCAAATGGTACTTTGTGCAAAGCTGATGAACAGAAGCAGAACTTCCATCACACTGGTGACAGGTTTATATACTACAAACCAAGTCCCAATATCAGATAACATCTCTTGATAAATACCAATGCACACACAGCAGGTTTTGTGAAGTTCCATATCTCTGGTACACTTCACTGGTTTCCAATGGTAAGCCATGCACAAAGACAAATCTAATCTACCAACACTTATCTTCTGTTTTACAGTTTCCACTATAAATAAACACATCTAGTACCAGGAGAAACTTTCCACACCTCAGAAACTATAATGAAATTTTAATTGTTGTGTATAGTATTTCATATGAGACTAAAACAAATGTCAACTTGTGTGAACTCTGACCTTTGACATGACCTGTGACATGATATGGTGGAAACTGACAAGATATTATGGTATGTTTGAAGGACAGTTCACTAATATCGTACACGATGGAGTCAGAACACATCATTGTCAAAATTCCCCTTACTGCGAAGTAATCTTTTTCATTTCCGTATGTCAGCAAAAAGTGAAGCAACCAGGGATTATCAAAGTGTATAAAGTTTCACATGATGAACACACCGATACTGCATTTTACAACTGTAATGTAACAATCGTGTGAATTTCAATCGGTGAATATTTCACACGGTCAGAAAAAGCAGCGGTTACGTCCATTTCCCGTGGTTTTCATCCTCATTCCATGGTTGGCATGAGAGCTTGAACAATGACACTACTTCACTTTACTACAAACTGAGTCGTAAATTCCAATATTGGTCAGCACACCCTCTGAATATCACTTGTGAAATACAATAATTCAGAAAGACCATGATGAAGGAATTACAATTACACAGACTCTATGCTAAGAATCTACGTCATGTTTTTCCTGTGGATAACTTTTAGGCGATATCTCACCAAAGTTATGCATTAATGTTCCAACAGTTATGGGAAAGGTAAACAACATGTCTCGACCGACTAATCCTTTTCTCATGATTCCCAGAAATCATAATGATGAATCCTCCAGCAGAAAGCATAGTAGACAGTGTGTATGTGAAAAGCCAATACATTACTTCTCAGTCCTACATTGGAATTCTTTTATGAATTTACATGATTAACCCTAATGATTATTCTGAATTCTTTGTAGAATAATTCATAATTTTGTTTTACCAATTATTTTTATGATGACGTCATATCTACCGACACCTATACTGTTTTTAGGGAGGTAATATTCTGTTACACAAAATGATTATGAGATAGTGAACAGCTACTTGTCTCACCGTTGATGTTGTTAGAAAATAACATTTGCTACTGTTAGCTTATGAAAACGGTCACATCACATCACCACTATGTCTGACAAGGTGGCAGACGCCCTAGATGACGTGCGTATACATGTACGCATCAATGCATATCTGGTTCATTTTTTTTCCAGTCTTCACTTGCCATTCATCATTTTATCACAGGGTTTTCAATGCTGGAAAGGTTACAGGAGTCCAAATGAGATAGAGTTTTATTAATGCTCTGTTAGGTCTCCAGAGGCACCTATTGTAAGGTGTTTTCTTCTCAGTAATATGGCTGTACGAATGCTCCACCGACTACACAAGGTGGCCAGCAGTGTTTGAAATGCCAAGTTTGATTTCTTTCTCATCTATCATTGTGCAGCTACCTGCCGTCATTAAATCTATCTGGAAATGTGAAACTCAGTCCTGAGGGTCTTGAAATCTGTCTCACCGTGTCCACATAGCTGCATATGACTCAGACTCTACATTATATATTTTATCCGTAATAAATGGCAAACTCTCTCTCTCTCTCTCTCTCTCTCTCTCTCTCTCTCTCTCTCTCTCTCTCTCTCTCTCTCTCTCTCTCTAACTTTCCAATTGCCAGCAAACCACACAAATATGCTGAGTCAATCACTTGCAACTCTATTCTGTATCCAGCCAATGCTGTTGCCAGGAGAACAGCTCGCTTTGTACTGTAACTCATTGATGCAACCCCATTATCAACTGCTCATTGCACTTGTATATATACAAATGTCAGGAATGGTCAAAATCAAACTGATTGTTGCAACAACAAATCATCCTCCACACAAGTGTTTTTCTACGTGGTTCTCTTGCTACAAAATTCTACATCGTAACCTGTCACTCCGAGTATTCCAGTCACCCCACACAGTCTTTGTCCTCTTGTAAACAATATCTGTTTTCGCGAAAGTTGCCTCATTCTCTACAATGCAATAACTGTCGAAATTTGCTTTGGTTGACTTCATTTGTGTATGGTAACCTGCGTCTTGGGTAAATGTATGTGGCAGCCCCAGTAGAAGGCACCAAAATAAATCACACACCAGTTTAGCGTTTCAACCATAAATATTTACTGACAAGGAGGAGTTGCATCTTAGACACATACACCAGCAGCTCACTTCTGATCTCGACTCTCTTTTTTCAAACTTTTTCGCTGCCAGAGATAATGTGAGACCTTTTCCAATGTTTTTCCAATGTTTACCATGAAAGTATATCGACAAAATCCGAGATTGAAGCGATAACCTGATTAGTACTGCAGAAGGAGTTGACTGCATATTCATAAACACGAGTCTATAATAAAATGTTTGCAAATGGACAGTGTTTTTATTAAAACCGTCACCGATAATTTTTCAGATTCTTTTTTGCAAATGCCTTGCTAGTCAAGTTCATTAACATTCAACAGCAGTGATTCGTGCAGATGATATTTCATATATATTGTGATACTAGCTGGTAAACAAATATACTCCTACACAAATCCAGCAAAATTAAGCTCATTCGTTTAAATCTACGAGCAATTTTGTCTTGATCAAACTCGGCACCCTGCATAGGAAAGAGGGTGTAAGAAAATGAGTCAGGTCAGAGGTCAGACCTACCATTGATAATATCTGTGTAAATGAGATGAATGAGTGTGACAGAAAGCTTAAGAAAGTTCACATTATGACCTTTAGGCAACCCTACTTGTAATGTTTTTCATGTCTGTGACCACAATCTTTTTCGCTGAGAAACTCTTTCAGTTGTTGTGAGTGCCACACCATTGAGGGACACACTACGGGTGTTCTGCATTTTCCGTTCACTCTGAACCTTGCAAGGAGTAACCCAGTGATAAACCATGCCCGCAATAAACTCTGAATTGCTCCTAACCACACAATAAGTTCACTTTTTAGGCACAATTAGATCAGTATTACAGTTGACCACAGCCTGCTGCTAATTAGCAAAGACAATGGCACAATACAACCATGTCAAATTTTATGAGCCCTAATCAGTGGACCAATTTTTCTTTGACACCACCGCATTCTACTCCGAAACACTAGTACCTGGATCTCAACAGACAATGATGGTGGACAGACATACAAATCTTTTGTCTTAAAATATTGCCATAAGTCAAGAAGATGTTTGAACTATCATGTTAACAACAGGTATGAACCACGGACTGTGTATGGACATTTTTTGGGGTGATATAAAATGCCAAATCATGACACTATTTTATTTTGTAGGTGTGTTAAACTGATTCCCTAGCTCCATTTAGACCAACACAGTTAATGAGATGCACGTTGAGCCATCAGAATGCAAATTAGATTTATGCAGATTTCAGGATCACTGCTCTGCCAAATACAAAGGCAGCCCTTAGTCACTCATTCAGCCATTCACATACTCTACCAAACTTTCAGCACATTATGCAAGCACTGGCACGACAAGTTGTACAGTCTGGTTGTGTAAAAATTGCGTAAGAACTCAATCTTAAGGGAATGACTCATCACGGTGAGGGCTAATAAAGTTCGGCTCGCACAAAACTAATTCTAAATTTTTAGATCGTCAATTCAAAAACACCAACGTGAGCCTATGAACATCAATGTGCAAGATGCAGATAGTCTTACGACATCAAACGTAGCACTTTTGCAAGTGGTTTGAAGGATGCCTAGACAAATTATATTCACTGAGGACAGGAGTAAGAGACAGAAACCATTTTCTGGAAGTCTGGTTTAAAATGCATACAGTAAATGTCATTAGACATGCGTGGTGCATCTGCATGCTAAAACCATGAGGAAAATCCTCTTAATCTGTAGAACAAAGTCTCACCCATTCACGGTTTCTTGAAAAGTTGACCATTTGCTGGCTGAGTTAAATTAACCGACGCATTAACTGTATCATTAATGTTGCCAGTGCTCCATACCAACCAATTAGCAAAGCACATGCACATCCATAATTACACCGTTAATTAAAAATCCAATTTTCAAAAAACATTTCAAATTTTCAAAGGTTTCAACTTAAACTCCACTTTTCTGATTTGAGCAACTTTAAGATGATTTCCCTCTATGGCTTGAAAATATTTGCGTAAGTACAGCTAATTATCTAAAATTTAAAACTAAAAATAATAGGTAAGCTGTCCTTTCTTTTCTTTGTTGAAGATAAACTCAAAAAGAGATGAAACAAAGATGACAATACCGAGATGTCTTCTGTAAGATTCTTGTTTTGTGTTTGGCTTTTCTATATTGTGTGTTTTCTTGGTAATCGTATTAGAACAGTTTAATCTGTCTAAATATCTGAAAATGGCGCCATTATTTGAACCACTGTTACTATATGCATATCTTAACATGTACCTTAACCATCCCCACCCAAAAAAAAAGAATTTCTTAAACTTATCCCTGAAAACTGACATTTTCCAATTGTTTACTTTTAAAGAATTCTACTCCTTTGATAATAAACGTAGCAAAGACAAGATTACAAGCCATCTACAAACCTAAGAGATTTTATCTGTATGCTCATGATATAAATCATTAAATATATTCATACTGATAAGGCACTCTACTCTGTGATATTCGGTTATAACCATGTTGCAAGCATATTCAAGTTGTCCAACACAATCTTGAATGGGTTTTAATCAAGGAAAGTCAGTGGATTTTGGTCACAAATTTATCAGGCTTGGGATATTTCAAAAATGTCAAAACTCTGGGTTTCATTCAGTTTTAAATAGGCTTAAAATCTGTATTCAATATAAATCTTCATTTTCATTCAGAAAAAAGCCGACAAAACAAATGTACAGACGCGACACACCCTTGAATCCATTCCATTGTCCTGAAATATGTATGAATCCCCGTCCTTTAAACAATCTAGAAATTTTTTTCCAAATGAAGAGTCATAGACGTTCCCTAATTCCTGAACAAAAGCTATCTGGGAGATCTGTGGAAGGTTAATATGCGTGATAATAGCTCTATTTTACCTCTGTTCTCAAAAGTCATTGTAATTCAAGTGATTCAAGACAAACTTCTGATATTGATGCATTTTTCGGTAAAAAAACTGTGAACAACAATGGAGCTCAGAACAACAAGTTACCAGTATGGATACATTAATGTAGTATACACCTCAAAATCGAAAGACAAACTTTTGCTCAAATTTTCCTCAACAAAACTTAAACCACTCTCTTTCAAAATCAACAATAAATATCAGGGGTAACCATGCAAATTTTGGTAATATAGAAACAAGTAACCCAATATTTACAATGATTAAGATTCATAATAGCCATCATCCATGTGTTAATTCTACATGGCAAAAAAAATTCGATTTTCACAAAAACAAGCTGGTGGTAACTGACAATGTAAATTTGAGCTTCAATATGAGCCCCCACATGTGGTAGAACAAAAATAGAATTCTAAAGTTTGAGAATCTAAACATCTATCCCAAAGGTACATCTTACATTAAACAAGAGGATGCCATTGGAAGTAGAACAAACAAAACCGTCTTTCTTCACTAATGAGTCCTGTTTTGTTTGTGTTGTACAGATAGAGAATGCCCGTGAAGACACTCAAAACACTCTATGACTCTGTAAACCGTAGGTCTATCAATTTTGCAGGCCTCTTTGAATTGGGGACAGCCCAACTGTAAAATCACTCACCGTGTATTTTCTCTACAAGCATTCAAAAACAAAGGTAAGTAGCACCGATTGTCACTGCTGCTTATAATAAACCTTTAGACGCGGCTTGATATTACACCAAGGACTGACTTTCTACCTGTCAACTATACATAAATTAGAATCCACTACCACAACAAGTCAACCTAAAGCATTTGACTTCAAACTTTTTTCATAGTTTTCCATGATACTGGTGATAGAAGCTACATGAGAATGTTTACTGGTTTCCATATGTAGCCTTGACAATGCAATTTATGACTTTTTCCAGTTTAACTTTCTTACATATCTTTGTTGAACAAGTGCACACCTTTCTCTATTTCAACAGGTGATGGTAAAGTGGAGGTACTCATGCTGAATAAACACTCTCACACACTTCAAGTCAGCAGTAGTATCTCATCTCCCATACTGCCATCATAAACCTATCTCTTTTCACCTTTATTGCTCACGTTTGACTCCAAAAACTCAAACATGAAAGTATTGTTACCATAAACGAAACCTTATCATTGACGATGCATATGAAATTGATCAGTCCTCAGACACACACTAACGCAAAATCTAGGACTCTGATGGAAAATCGCCATATTTTGTGTCGGATGTTCATTCTTTCTTTCTAGCTGTGCTGATCATGTGTAACACAATGCTTTATACATGCATGTTTATTTGTCTAAATTGAAAAACAAGTACAACAGCGATACAATGTTAAGTTCTATACTCTGTGATCAACTTTGCATTCAATTCATGCATACCAAAGCAAAGATGTGTGCCACTTTCTTACTCTGGTCTGCGATCTCTTCCTCGGCTATAATACGTAGTAAGTACCTTATGTGTGAATCAGGACAGTTACCATCTTTATACATTTGACGCTGGATGTTTCTCACCTACCACTTAGAGCTACGGTAAGAGTCTGGTGAGTAAATTTCAAAGTGACAAGCTGTCCTAGAACCATATTAAAGCACGGTAGATGAACTAGATGTGCTCACTTTTCTCAAACAAACAATCATCACTTCACAGTTTATGATGTTGGGTCTTTCTCTCACAGACATGCTTTGAGTTCTGTATTTTCATTGTCTATGATATCTTTTTTAATGTCTCAATATACTACACAAATATAACTATGATTTACTTCATGCCTGATTAAATTGTTGTCACCGCTCTAAATTCCTTTTTATCTGACACAGAAACTTTAAAATATTAGCTTGATATCAGCATTTATATAAAAGCACACATGTGGGTCTGTCAAGAATATCACAAAAGAAATTCTACTTAGAGACTTCAAAATCCAAGGCAGTTGTCTACATTTTTGTTTTTGGTAAATTGGATTAGGGCAAGAAAAGCGGAGGGTCACAAAGTCACCTAAAGCCAATAAGCTGATACAAAAACAGAATTCTGTTTCCTGAGGCTTTGTCTCTTCTGCACCAACGACACAATACAAGACTGGTAAAATCACCTGCTTACAAGGGCAAAATAAACCAGAACTGGCTTCAAAATCAAACAGTGTTCATGCTCACTGACTCAACAACTTTCCTGCAAGCAAGAACAGCAACCTTCTTATCTCCTAACCCAGTAAAAGGGCCCTAGATTGTGCAGAAAGACGGACAAAGAGACAAATATCAAGCCCATTGTTGGGAAGTTAATTAAGATAATTATGAGAACAAAGCAGTAGATCTAATGAGAGAATAAATTTTCTTTAATGACATAGCCACCAGTCACAAAATTCCTTGAGTCTTTAAGATTTCAACTGGCAAAAAAGACCTTGAATGGCCAATAGTACACTTCACTTGGTAAAAACAAATGATCTGTTTCTTCGAATTCATTATCATCTAGTGGTTTCTAAAAGATGAGCTTGAGCAGTTGCGGCTGACTTTTTCTTGAAACAATTTGGGTCAGACACTCAGAGCTTTGATAATGGTAATAGTTGCTTGGCATGTCATGAATTTTACAAAAAACCTGGAATAACCTGACATACCTCAGGAGCAAATAGGCGTGTATCTCTGCATAAGAATACGACATGCCAGTTCTTTAGGTGTTAAAATAATTTGAAATGATAATTAATTCAACGGAACTTGACTTGAGAACCCTTGAAAAACCTACTGATCTTTTTTGATACAGTGCTTGGAATACTTTCGAATGATACCATCATGAATATTTTTTTTTCAAATGGCTTTGGATGATTAACAAATGCGATCAAAGTTTACAAATCAGACTTTCACTAGACTATCACTCCGTCATCCATAGAATAACAGGGTGCAATGCAGCTGAATCAGTTGATAAACTGTCAGAGCCTGGGCACTGATGGAGTGATGTCTCACCACACACGTCACAACTGCCCGCATTACAGCATCTGAAACGTGACACAAGGACGCAATCAAACTGAACACTGCCTCCCATTGCAGTGTCAAAGAATTAGGGTCAGAGTATTTAAGTATTGACACACGCACAGTTTAAACTCCCTCTTTTCATATTACAGACTTAATGTCACCTAGAGGGTCAGTCATGACCTTTCATACGCAGCCACTGCCATGTATAGGTGACCCCAACGGAACCAACACATATTTCAAAGAATTAATAATACTATCGTGTTTTCCAACTGGCAGGTTGGGGAGTTATATAGTAGTCTGTTTATTATTTGAACCTATGAACTTTGCACCACTGGGGAATGTAAATTTCTGGGTGTAATTTGGACAGACACAAGAATTTATTCTGAGTGGAGGACTTGGAGATGTATTGAACTCACAGATCTAGCCATGAACAGAGAACTGCGGGACATCAGGGTGTGCATACATGTATGTAACAGGCATGTCTATAAGGCCTGGGAGATAAGAGGTTTGAAAAGTATGTCATGTACTCCGAGTATTCTGTCGTGTACATCACATTCTCTGAGTAGAACAGTAGGAGCATGCTGTTTCAGAGTCTTGTCTAACACGTCCCAACCTTCAGATATTCAACATGTGAATTTATTTATTTGTAAACTCTGCGCAGTTGTTTTCCACAATTTTTATGGTCTGTAGGCCGAGCAAAATTATGCCTTCATTAGGACTGAAATTTATGGCCTTGATGAAAAGATTAAAAATGCTCAGCTGGTGATGTAAGAAATGTGAAGGAAAGATTGATACTGATGATATCGGCAAAGCACGGAGTCCTACATTCCTTGTTGGAAATGTTCCGCTGTTCCATTTTGCAAAGGACACCATGTAGACGTGTAGACTTGTTACACTAACATGAAAATGAACAAATTGACTGTCTGCTCGGATGGAAATCAAACCCTTACAGAATTACCTCACATGAATAACTCAACACCAGGCCTGCCTTCAATAGAGGCACGACCATGTCTGGAATGCAACACAAAGTCCCTGAATGAACCCCTATGCTTGTTGTTGCACTCAACCAATTTTTTTAATTTCCTGCGTGAAAATTAATAGTTACACCTATGACTTTTACTGCATCTGAGCACTGAAAAATTATTCCGAAGACCACAAGTGCACACGTGTGACCGATTCGCAATTATAAACATCTAATTATATTGACAAGCTTTGGTGAAAAAAAAAACTTGAAATAACTTATTAAATTTTTTTCAATCTCTAAAGATCTGGTTTTATGAAATGTTGCAATCATTTTATAGCCACTTTAAAACATGTAATATATTTCTAGAATATTTCCAGGACAATCATGTGTACCATGAATGAGGGATGCTCATAAGATGACAATCCTTGTAAACTATGTTGAATTTGTCAGCATGATGAAATTCTCTTTCCACGTTGCAGTCATTGTCCTCCTATCTGAGAAAATCTTTTAAATATATTGGTGGGGGATTTTCACACTAAAAGATAGCATCAATGTGATGTAATAAAGGGAGTGAAAGTGAAAAACAATGAGTGTTATTAACTGTAAGCGGATGATCCATTTGGGAATGCACTCAATAGAGGATTCAAAGACTTCCAGTCAATGATTAGTGGGTTCATTAAAGTGAGTTACTGTCTGAAAGCCTATTAGTGTTCATGAACTTCACCATTGATGATCAATGTACACCGCCAGATTCCATTCAGATTCAGATTGACATTTTCCTGGTTGATGGCTAGGCTGACTTGCCAGGGGGAAGGGATTTTCCAACATATTTGCTTTCACTCTAAAAGAAAGCATCAATACGGCATGGGAATACATTGACTATAAATATTTAAGTTGAATTTTAATATCTGTATTGATGCATTCTTACGTTTTGTTGTATCATCATTTCACACACCTTACTCAAATCCAGGAACTGCTTTTTAACAAAACAAGTTGAAGTTTGACATGACTCCTTATATCTGCACCATGCTGTGAAATACCTTGTAACTACTTGAGGCCCCCCTGCTTTTAATCAATACAGCTTTCATTAAAATCGACTTATCATAAAATATTACACCCAGAACAGCAATAGCAATGAGTGTTCGATATCTTTATACAGTATCATAGAGGCATCAATTTAATTAGGACAACGGCCATACATTATTACATTATGTACTTTATTATGCTTAGCCTACTAACATTTATTTGGCAGGGAAGAAATGTTTAGCTCAGCGGCCATCACACATCATCTCTGAAAACAAATGTACAATTAAAACCGTAACTAATACATTCCTGCCACGTCTTGACTGTTATTTTTAGGAGGCTGCCAAGGAGAAACGTGTTTCACACTCACTGCTCCAGTTTACCATCTGGCTCATATTTATCCGCCCAAATTGTGTACATATCGAAACAGTGGCCACTGCTATTTCACATCTTAGCCTTAGTGATCACGGATGGCATGTGACTGAGTGAGACAATGTGATTTTTCATGTTATTTTCAGTGTGTTCCATCTTGTGACAAAAGTTTTGTGTAACTGCAATATAAAAAAGATTCTGAAACTTATTTTTGAAGGCAAGCGCTCCCGCAGAAATAATATGTATGACCGAGCAAACTCAACCTGATAAAATTACTTGGGGCATCAAATTTTACTGGGTTGATCTGAGCGACCACATATTTTTAGAAGGAAAACCTTCTCTGGGCAGCACGCCTAGCAGAAAAGATGTTGCAATTTTACGCTTAATTGACATACCAATGCTGTGGAGAATGAGATCTGAATAACACACACATCGTGTTTTAATTCTGTTGTGATGTTATGGAAAGTTTCTGACATTCGCATTTGGTTTAAAGCTGTATAATAATGCTACAGTCATGACGTCATTTCAAATTGACATTTTCTCTCTGAAAAAAAATTGTCTACCAATGTAGCCTTGTTGGTCAAACAAATTTTCATTTTTAACCAGGCATGGAGCAAAAACTGTGTCACCTACTGATTTTATTTGTCTCTAGTTTTAAAGGGGAGAAACTGGACGCAAAAAATGGCACCAAGGAATATAACACTAGTAGTGATTACCTCAGCCCAAAACATGGAAACATTCTCCTAACTTTTAATAGCAAGCGGATTTGAATACCACAGCTGCCTCACTCTGGAGGTATGTTGATATGTTAGCCAAGAACAAGATCCCTTGTAGATTTCTCTACTTTTTCCTCCGATAAGATCACTATTACACTTAAGGCAAGAAATATGCATCCTCGATAGGTTACTTTTATCCCTAAAACTTGTAGGAGTACACTTTTAAAGATTTTTGGAAAAAGAATCTTTCTCCAAAATTCACCAGAAAAGTTAGGTAAACTTCTGAAAACTCTGAACATTTATTGATATCTTTGGTATTTTGTTGTGTAAGTAGAACAAACCTTTGCATACCTTTTCGCTTATTTCTACCCAACTGCGGTAATAATTTCATATCCCCTGACAAGCAGACTCAACAACAGGAATATTTGCCCGTTTTAAAATATGACTGACGAAAAAAGGCTGGTTCAGGAAACCTAGTAGGTGTTTGTTAACATAAAAACACTCACAATTTTGGTTTAAAGTAGATGGCATTTTTCCATGTGATGTTCAGTTTATGTATTGACCATGGGAAAAACTTGCTACTTCATGTTCAAGACTAGCGAAAGTTGGTCGTCCCCTCATTGCAAAATATACCTTTTCCCTGACCTTAATTCTCATTCTTGAACTACTTTTTGATTGAACCAAGGAAAAATACAACTCAGAGCATCAAAGATAAAATCATAGCCATTTAGCGAATGAACTTCACACCAGGCAGAATTATACTACCCAGAAAACTGCAATGGTATGGCAGAAGGGAACCCATTTTTGTCACTCTTTAACACTTTGAACAGTTATTTTCACTAAATACACTTCGAGTTCACCTTTCACTCTCACAGCCCTGGGGCAATCTTTCTCTCAGAAGTGTTTCATTTAACAGGCTTCCTGACAATGAAAGTATACCCTACAGACAGAAAAGCAAACAACTGACGCATACAGAGTCTTTCCTCACACACCTTTGATTCCTTCACTGAAACTTGGCAACAATTCTTTTCATTCAAAGTGGGATAAATTTTCTATCGTGCCCTTTCAAACCTAGTAAGACTTACGTTATGAATCTAACCTGGTATTCTTTTGTTCCCAAGCATACCAGTCTGACCTAATTCTTCATCAACAATTTTATTCCTCTTTTTTTTTAAGTTATTTTCTTCTTTTCCATATCTCCTTTTTATCACATTTTGAAATGGATTAGATGAGTAACTGTAAAAAAGATACTTCTGTTGACAATGTACATTGACATTGTCAAGCCCTTATTCTTTAATCTTACACTATTTTCCTAAACATTTTCAATCTTTTCACGCCATATCTTCAAAACAGAACCAGATTTCTACTTATTTCACTTATTTTCCACCTTATTTAACTTCTGAATAAACTGACAACTTGAACACTTATTTGATGTGTTTTCGTGAGCATGGGGATCATTCTCCTTAGTCATAATTTTCTCTGATTTCCTGTCATTGACAACAACTCATACACACCAGTACAGTTGCCATGTTGTCAAACTGTCACACATGCACACAAGGAATATACATGGCCTTTTGCCTTGTGGTGAATTGCAGTTTGAAAACTCACGTTGACCTCATGCCATACAGTCAAGAGAGTTATCCGAGGCACTGTCTATTACATCCTGCACACTTGTCATGACCACTTCAACAGCAACGGATACATGATCCATGTGTAAACTCACGCCATGTGCAAGGATGTGTCTCGGGGAAAAAAATTAAACAAATATGGAAGACAGAAATTGACATTTTCAAACGCAAAGATAAACTAAAGTTGACATCATCAGCAGCTTATCTTGTGCTGGTTTTATACACCTGATAGAAGAAGAACCATCATTTACATTAAATTACACATGAGAAGGCAAAAAGACAATGGCTGTGTCATGGTGATATGAACAGAGAGAATACAGAGGCTAGAGCATAGAAATTACAGAAAAGGCCCACACCCTGGGACTAAACCACATGAATAAAGCTCTCTAACAAAATTATGTAATAATGCATTTTCCAGAGTGGCTGCAGCTCAACAAGGCAATGGTTTGAAAGAGAAAGAAGTTCTTTATGACAAACAGTGGATACAAAATCCTGGCAAGGTATTCAATCACAGTGATCCACTCCTTAAATCCCCTAAATGGCGGTGTGCGGAATTTTGGCCTTGTTTTAAGACCCCCCACCCTCTCTTTTGGCCCCCCACCCTCTTTTTTGACCCACCTTCAAAGAACCCTTTGGCTATGATTACGTATCACTTACAGAATGTCAACACCTAATTCACAATTTACAAAGTTTTCAACAATTTTCAAAAAATTTCTCCTAATCAACTGTGTGACAATATTGCACAGAACCAAACTAATACCTCAATTTAACTTGGTACTAAATGTACAGTGTAACATCTTGTGTACCCTACACCTGTTTCAGGACGCTATCTGCAACACATACATGCCCGGGGGCAGGGGGGCTTCTTATTTCGATAATTTGTACAGGTAATGTCAACTTTGCCACGGTGACACTTCCTGTAACATAACCGCTGACAATTGCCATGACAAAGTTGGTGGTAACTTTCGATCCGGGGGTCACTGATCCATAGCTATACCAACACTGTGTCTAATTGATCATTTAACCAGAGGCCCTCTGTAAGAAGTTGACATGCATAATGAAATGACACGAATTCACGGCTAGGTATCGGTACCTTCATTTTTCGTCTTACCCTCCTTACCCCTAACCCCCCCCCCTCCCCATCCCATCCAACCGAACTCCCCTAATCTGCCCATTCACATATTTCCAGCGAACCCATTGTTCTCCTCAACCAGACCTAGTGTATTCGGAAGCATGTAAAATTGGCTGGACTAGACCAATCACACAGTTAAAATACAGTAATCTTAGAAATACAGCCTAAATCTGAAGCATCATCATTTAATTCCACTATTAACAATATCTAAGCTATGCTGTATGTAGGTGTTCACAGTACACAAACCTTGGTAGACGCTGAATCAATAATTACTAAAACTTTTGACACACCTATTTAAGTCGGTGTATCTAAGAAGTTGACATCACAACACTACACAGGTGAACTATGTAAAACATTCCATTGTACCACATACCAAAATATACACGTAAATATCTCATATTGTAATTTTTCCGTAAATTCGTGATTAGATTCAAATTCACAGCGGAGAACAGCAGATTTGGTAACACAAGTTAAAGTTTTTTTATAGTTTGTCTCACACTTTAATGATTTCATTGTCTATACATTTATTGGAAGCCTGCTAGACGAATGCTCAAAGATTTCAATTCTTTCACACGATTTTTTTCCTTCATATTTTTATGTACTGTTCAACTATAATACCACATCTTGTCAGTGATATGCGTACAAAGGGGGCTATTGAGTAATAATGGATATCTTTTTCTTTTTGAAAGGGAAAGGGACAAGGTGTGAAAACGAAACATTACACAATAACTGAGACTCTGCTACAGCTTGCACATAACTAAGATTTCAACACTGCAAATTTCATTTTATTCTGAGCTTCTAAGTTGTTTACCCTGTGAATTTTGGAATGCCGTTTTTCACTGTCCACTGCGACTCTTTGCATCACAAAATGTCTCATTAATTGCTGGGCTTCAAGGATTTGTGCTCAAACTGGCTACCACAAATGTGCCCATTACATTTAAATGACAAAGTTTACTCTGGAACCACGCACAACAGATATCAATCATGCTAGCTATGCCAGCCAGCCTAATCCTACCTTCCAGGCGTCTTCCATAGAAGCTGGTAAAGGAGGGAAGATCAGGTAGTAGTCTGGAGTGTTAAATTTTGACCAGCAGCAAACAATTAACCCCTGAAAGTATTTTTTGACTTACTATCTATATTGCACCTTCACCAATTACAATCTGTAAACAAACCTGAAGTAAACAGATAATAACACCCGACACAAATCTCCAAAATAAACTTAACCCTTTTGTAAGGGCTTGAGCACCTCACAACAAGATCCAAAACATTTAATGTTGCTATATACGGTAGAAGTATTTAGTCAGTCTACAGTGCCCCATGTTCAATGAACTGATTATCGATCAGCCGCTACAATTTTCTCAATGATACATATGGCGAGGATATGCGTGTTCTGGCAGTCTCTCAGACCTGCGCGAACGTACGCGTGAGTCTAAGGTTCGCCATATCGTCCATTTAATGGGTAATTTATGGCTAAGGCCGAGTTGACTGGGACGTCTAGTTTCTTAGATTTTGGGGCTTCCTAACTGTTTACACCTTAAGGTGAAGAAGTCGCGATCGAATTAACATCTGTTGTGTTTATGTATCACTTCCTTGGGGCGGGTAGAATGTGGAAGTCTGGGAGACTGGAAAAAAGTCAAGTGGCTCTGTCATGGTGACTGGGCCGCTCAAACGATGTCTTGTAGTGCGATCAGGAAAATATGGCTGTTCTTTGCACATGTGGGGGCGGAGGAACATACCTAACATATTTGCCTAAATCTTTTCTTTAAAAATTATTTACCGTTATCTGATGATATACAATACTTGAGTTAAAGCTGTTGCTGTGTAGAAGTGTTGTAGAAGATTTTAAAAATGGCTAGGTAGTAGTAGTACTACTACTATACAGAAATACTCTCCGATTTTGTTACTTGGATTTGGGTATCTCACTCGGGGATGACCGATACACGAGAATGATCACTGTCGTAGTCAACCTCATTTGAACCCGGCCCCGTTTGCAAACCAACACTAGAATACATATTAAATTTGGTTGGCTAGCACTGCTTAAACGCCATTTGGCACCGCCAAGGCTGTTGTAAGGCGACCTTCTTTACTTTCAAACCTTACAGCCGGGGTCTTACCACCCCTTCTCGCTCAGTCACACGGTTGCCAACAACACCATCGCCAATTCGTTGAAGTTCAAAATCATGTAAATTTCTCCCTACTTTGCAACAATTTGAAAAAACTTCTCTACTGACACCTCGATAAGAACACGATCTGAACACGTTTCCCGCCAGGGCCGGGGTGTTGATTGCAGTTTTCAAAAATGTGTCGAACTGATTTGCAAATCAAAACCCCCCACTGTACAGGTACCTGCACACTCTTTCATAAACTCTCTTAACAATACTGCTTTAGAGGTCAAACAGGCGTATAATCAGGTTATCACATATGCACTGCACAACATAATTGATCTGTCAAAATTGACGTGGAGGAATTTATCATCTTCAGCAATTACTCTCACATTTCTCGCAAAACCGCTGGTAGCACATAACCGCACAAAGTTTACACTTACCGCATCCGTCGCAAGCAATTTTTCGAACTACTCGCGTCGTTTCTTTCGAAGAGGCAACGGGGTTGAATTCCACTCTGTAACTACCGTCAACATCTTCGCGAATAAATAAAATGTACGTTTCGCCTATTTGCAGTTCATCTGCATTTATGATACATGGTTCATCTGTACCAAACCCTGAGATTTCAATAACTTCTAACGTTTCCTCTGGCTTAAAAAACTTCTTCACGTCCACCGTAACCGAGTTCGTGTTCTCATCTGTCCTTTGAATATCTCCTTCTAACACTATCGGAGCTTTATATGTTTTTAACTCGGTGCTAAGTTCCGAGTCCGTAGTACATGCGCCGCAAAACGCGATCAAAGCACACAGAAAGATCACTATTTGGTTCCTCTCCATATCTTGATGTTCATGGGTCCAACGTCTGGGTTAAAATGGCCCGAAATAACGGCGTACAAGTCCATGAGTTGTAGGCGTAGAGCAGCTTGACAGCAATGTAATGCTGCGGGAAAGAAGTCACTCAGGGGGAAGTGACGTCATCCAACCTTTGACCTTATATAAAAACGTGCAAATTGCGTGGCGCGACGATAGCGCGGCCGCGGCGCACCAGCGTGTCAGTCACCACATAACGTACTCACGCACTTTATCTGAATGCTCATTTACTTTGCTATATATTTTTTTATATTTTCGATCTGGTCGCATGCTACTCCTGTTCTTTAAATTTGGTGCAAATATTCATTGCGATAGAAATTGGTTTTCGAATTCATGCCGGAAAACTTATCATAGTCATAACTCAGCGGAACTACGTAGGTGCCGCCGGCATTCAGTAGAGTTCCCCCACGTCATTGGTCCACACACACATTCTAGGAGGCGGACCACAAAAAAGGTTCCGGCGATTATTAGGGAGTGGTTTGATGCAATTCGACAGTTATTTGTTTTACGTTTGTTGGCGTATAGTGTAGAACTAAGAATATTTTTAGATTGGGAGTTTCCCGAAATACACCTTAAACTATTTTCACTGCGTTAACGATGAGTGACAGACATATTAGGCTATTAATTGTAAAAGCTAGGCCTACTGCTAATGTGGGGGTTGGGGGATGCAGTATGGGTCTTCCCCAGTGACTTGCTCCACAACGTGACTCGACCTTTCTGTTGATGGAAAAAATAACCAGAGATAGTAGTAGCTTCTCTTACTCTCTATGTTGTTAACGTAACAATGCTGCCCGTTATCCAAAATAAAGTCAGTCGGCTCCGAGCTACGTGAAACCCTGAAGCCATCTGTGAGATAAGCTGTTCATCTTCAACAATAGCACGTGCGCCATCATTTAACCTGTACGAGTCACTGTCGATTAAGTTTTGAAACCATGGTGACAAGCAAATACATTTTTCCTATTACAATCACTCTTTCCATCAATTTTAACTATCCCGGCATGCTTTGTGTACATGCACGTGTATCACCAGCCAGTATGAGCGTGTGCGTCGATATAGGCCTAAGCATACGTACACCAAAATATTATTGTTAATATGATAATTCGATAGTTTTATTACTAGATTTATTTAGAATATCAAAATCTACTGTCGAAAATTAGTGCGAGTGTTGGTCTGAGACGACGAGCCCAACGAACCATCGATTACTTGTCTTTTCTAAAAATATCAATGACTTCGAGAGCTGACTTTATGTAATTTGAAAAATTTAGGCTTTGGCCTTACTAAACTTTTAATGGGGTCGAATAAAATTTATGTGTTTCCGGTAGAATGACTCCTACGATAAAGGTACAAGGCAGGTCGGGGGAAATTTTTTATTTCTTGTTTTCTTTTGTTGGCTGAGACCAATCAAATATGGTAAAATTTAGAGAATTTACATTTTTTGGTAAGGTCGGAAGGTTTTTCTAGGGTAGGTCGGGTTACCGGAAACACACTGGCCTAACCAAGACCTACGCATAAGCAAAGCTATTTGATAGCAAATTTTACAAGAAAAGACGCAGTTCCGACCCAGGTTCACGTGATCAAATTTAATATTTTGTTTTATAATTGCGTCCACACAAACGTTGCCTTTCCCTTCGCTACTGTATATCCGTTTATAATAGTTTCATTTCAATCCGTGCATCCAGAATTTACCACAAACTTGAACCATATTCGATAATTAGTGGATACTGCGTTTTGATCCAACTTTCACAACTTTCACAAGTACTCGCATCCAAATGATGGAAAACTGCGTGGGCATAACTATTTGATAGCTGAATATACACAAGAAACAACACACCACTGTGCCTGTCCGTGTCACGTGATCACACTCTCTTGAACTGCTCTCGCCATATAAACGTTATGATGGCTTTATGGCAAAGAATCTTTGACCTTGTAAAGATTCTTGTTAATGATACGGTAAGACAAATTGCCTCTCCCCTCAAGAATCCATCCCCTTTTGACGATATAAATTCATGAACAGTTGAATCCTTTCCAAATAGGGGAAAAGCTTCCATTCACACCTGCTGAAAATACTGGTAAATCACAGTGGTGTTTCAGATATTTAAAATTACTCTAAAACGATAAAGTGTTATTTAAATTCGCTCATCCAAACTTTACCACAAACTTAAAATCTTCACTCATAAAATTCCCTTACAAATAACCATATCCAATAATCAGTGGACACTATGTTTTGATCTAAGGCAACACCCATGTTTGTGTTTTCACCCGTATCCAAATTTGGTAAGATCACTAGTAGCCGGCTTTCAACTCGCCAGGTCAGTCTAACAAATTCCGTCCTGCATATCTCATATGCTTTAACACTCATGCAAAGTTGTAAACCACATATTTCCTTCATGGCTGACCGGAACATACTATTGCAAAATAATATTATGATCCAACAACACACCCTCTTTTCATGCTGCATTGCTACATATTTCACAGTAATTGTTCCACAAAAACTAATTTAAAGTTAGAATTATTGAGCAAGACATTAACATAGTTCGCGCATTTGCAATTTTTGCTCAACCTAGCTCATTTCAGTATATAGAAACCCTTTCAGACTTTACCGCGACGTTTGACTTTATTTTTAGGTGTCATATTTGTGTTCGTGGTATTGAAGAGGGGTCTCAGTGAGAGAGTATAGGGGTACACAGTGTTTCTTCTTGTCCTCTCTATCTATCCTTTAAATCATCGTAGATAAATTATTGCCATTGCATTTTTTTATTTCAAATAAAGTAAAAATTGTCATTGTGACTATCTCACAGCTAAGGACTGCCTCTCTCTAGCAGGAACTTTTAAGTTAAATGAATTTTTGTACCTGTCAATCGATGAATTCACTATCACGGGCATTGTGATGACTTGCCCTTTCTTTGCCCATTGATTTGTTTTGTTTTGTTTTTGTTTTATTTATGCTTTGTTTTCTTAGAGGTTTGTGAGATATGTTGCAATGATTGAGCCTGCAACTGTTATTGTGCAAATCATTAGAGCATGAAAAGAGGAAGCTTTATTTCTTACGTGCGGTTGACCCGAATTCCGTGTTTTTTGGTTAACGTAATCCTATTCCATTCTCAAAGTAGAAATATGACCACTAGTACTGGCAGACGTCCCGTTCCGCTTTAGAGAAGCGTGTACAAATGCGAGACGGTCATTCTGGAAGATAGTTTTCTAATTTGTCTATGATGATTGTATGTTTGTTATGTTATATTTCCCTCAATTTGCATTGGGTTACGATATCACAGTTGTGCGATGTCAAAGTGTAATATGACATTATTTGTTTAATTTGCTACCATCTTACGTCATGACCGCACAAGCAGCCTCTTATCGTGTGACAAAATACTGGATGTACAGCGTTGTCGATCCAGTTGCTGCTACGTACACGGTCCGTGGACCTCCCAGTTTGCCGGAAAACGGAATATGGCCATGCACATCCCTGTGCCAGAAAACGGCTAGCTATTTCACGGTTGTGGGTTGTACCGCACATGAGATTTCCCGATATATTCAATTCACTGTCATTACACAACAGTAACTCGGAAATTGAAGTACTTTCCACACGCCCATCTTACACATCCTTCCGACTGTTCCCGGTACACCTCCAGTTCTCGGATTTCTTGTACTCCCATTGGAAAATGTGAATAATTATAATGAGTTTCTCTTTACAGAACTTTACGCTACTGTAACACACCGGTAGAAATGAGTCGTAGATGTTTGGCGTGGAGAATGATCTTTGTTTGGTTTGTTGTTGCTCTTCTTACCTAATATTATGGTTAATAAAGTGTTTATAATACAAAAATGATGATAATATTATGAAAAGTTACAGGTATTACCCTATTAGTAATGTGATCCGGGTTGACAAGGAAAATGGACTCCAGTTCCGTAATGCCACCATCAACCATGATTTCCGATCCACAATCGGAGAGATTACAAGACGGTTGCGGAACTGATACTTTTACTCACACCGGACACAACCAAAATAGCCACCGATGCCCTCTCTATTTACCGAGCTTCTTGAATTGCACATCACCTCTCATTGGTAAAAGTTCTATCTTTCGCGTCATCAGGTTATGATCATCTACTTGGTTACGGTCGGGCCGTTCTGCAGGTCCATGCATCGGATGAACGATCTGCACATATGAGGCTCGTGGTATTGCTTTCAGAGATTCTGATGATTTTCGTCGATTGAACTGTTCGCTTTCCGACAGAAGCCGCCATAATATCGATGATAACACTGTGTTAACAATCTGATTTTGCAACCAGATATTAAAGCAAAACTTTAACCTGTCTCATCGGAGCTCAACCGGGTTATTTAGCTTGGAGAGGACACGTTTCTAAGCCTGTAAAACCTTAATAAAACTTTCGGATCTCGAAAAACTGTTTCAATGGGTTATGCGACGGAAATTTTGTAGCGAGGATAAAGTATTGAATGGTGTATCCCAAATCTGCGGATTCGTGGAAATGGTGTAACATGTGACCCAACATCAAGTGCGTCATGATGATAGACCGAGTGTTCCTGAAAGTTCCGACGTTGTGTACATCCGACAAGAAAAGTGTGTAGTCACGCTGGCTACAAGGGAACGGAAGCACAGAGTAACCTAATATATGTTGTAACGAAAGCATGAGCCTTTAGGTCAGTTAACTTTTATTTCCGATAACACGGTACATGAACACTGCTCTGAAAGGTGCATCCTTTCAAAACGCACACTGTGCTGTACTGCTTCGTATATCGGAGTTGGTCACTTGGCTTCTAATCTTATCAAAACTATTCCTACAGCTGAAAATATCATTCAATCTTCGCTCGGGAATTTCTTTGTCCGGCTATTTCCGGAGGGTGTTTACTTACCTGGACAGGTGACATTACATGTTGATTCAAAGGAAGCGGTCACGTGTATCATTTTGTGTCGTCCATCTTTAACTTTGATATTCTGAGATAGCAAGTTAGTCTTTTTATAGTTTTAAACAGCTGATCGGCAATTTTTGCACCGTAAAAACCCGACATGATTATTTTGTTGTGAGTATACACATGTACAGTAGTCCCACATTTAAAACCCGATTCAGTATACTGTTCAGTATATCGTAAATAGTTCTTGGGCTTATGCAGTTTAGAAATTATTTTCAATGAGGAAATAATTTAAGCACAGAGCATGGAGTTCTACATATTTTGAATTCCAAAATTCGGTTAAATTTTAGGTATGAAATTGTTATGCCAGCCATAAACACTACACGACGATGCTTGATGTTTTCGCCTGGATTATTGAAGAGGATGGAAAAAAGTTTCTTTGGAAGTTTCGAGGTGCGCGCATGTTCTTTGAATGTTGAGTGAATCGGTCGCTCGCTAAGAACGTAAATAAACATAAATTAGCCTAAATGTAAATTAGCATCATGAGTTTCAAACTACCTCCTATAGAATAATCTGCCATGAGAAGAGTACCGCCACCCGCATATACTTGGTCTAAATTGACAAAAGCAAAAGATCGGAGTTACAGTTGGCCGATCCCTATATGCAATCAATCCTGCACCTTTTCCTCAGTGAATTGACATTCACTTGCAAATTCACGACCACATTTTTGTAGTAACGCTGTTTTCCACGCGCATTGATTTAAATTACACTTGATCAAGTTGCAAATGAGTTTCGCACACCTATGGTTCACCTCCTTTTGTAAAACAAAGAAATAAACGTAGTGGCTCCATGTTAACTATATAGCTTGAATATTTAAACAGATTTATAGCATGTGCATGCTCAATATCGTCATTATCAGGTATTTACTACAACTATAAACATCTCCTCTGTATCCTTTTCACCAATATCGACATGGGGTTGTCTCTTTCGTTGAACACTCTCTTTCAAATAAAAAAGACCGTCACAAAGTTCCGACCGGCCACTTCGGACTCTCCCTTTCACTTCAAGTTTAAGATGGGACACAATAGTAACAGTGCTGAATGAGAGACAAAGACTGATTCACGTTGAAGTTATGATTATAAGTGATTCACATGTTATCCTTAAAGAAATCCTTAAAAATCATCTCTTGCGGAACGGTCACTCCAGCGCACCCTACTTCTTACAGGAAAAATGCATGTCGTGGTTTGGTCACACCTAGAGACCTTTCAATAATGCAGGTACTTTGTTTGAACGCTTCCTGTCCGGAAGCTATACCCATCATCCAGGGGATGGCGTAAAGGGGCCGATACTTGCCATGCAATTGAAACAATCGAACTGGGACATGCCCACGGTACACCCAATATCATTGACGTCAAACGCGCACGGTCTGCACGCGCCTCTCCATGTCCACATTCCGGCGTGCCTTCATGTATAATATCACCTTTTTTGGTAAAAGTATCATTTCAATATTTATGGAAGGCTGTCTGGAAGGTATACGCCCGAAAACGCACTTTGAATTACTTACAATCGATATTACATGAAGGTATTACATAAAGATTTCGACAACGGAAACTGCCTACCGTTCCGCCTGCAGATCACCACGCATGTCCGGAACAGCAGCACGTCAGTTTCGTCCGTTTAAGACTCAGTCTTTTCACCAAACAAAAATAAATTTCTATCGGAATTATGATTAGTTTGTTTTCTGCCAGTCAAATCAAGGATGAATGTGTCTTTACATCAGCCAAACTTGATAGAGGCGAAAATAATGTATGGTTGCTCAAACGCCAAAGTTTCAGAAACATCTTCAGTTTGTTCTCGCTAGATTTACTGAAAATCTGAATCGAAGACCTTACCGAAAAATAAACACAAAACTTAATTTGAAATGCATTGTTTGTACGATTGTGTCCGTCTCTTGCATGTAATGTGTACAATTAATAATATATGTTGTTGGGGAGAAGGTTTTGGCACTGGCAAAAACTTTGCAACTGGGGCATGGTACCGAACAGTCATTACTAAAGTATGTCGTGGTGAAAATGTATTTAGAAAGCTTCTTTTTTTTTTTTGCATGGCATACTTTTGGTAGATCTGTTTACAAAATTTGGTGCATCATCGTCTGGGTTGTATTATGACATATACACGCCCAACATTCTATCGACTGTGACATTGCCGCATTTTTTATGCGAGTTTGTGAATTACAGGTGAAGAAGCAGAAATCGCATAGCGAGGTCATTCGTTAGAGCGTCGTAAAAAGCTATCCGATGGCTTCCGTTCAACTTGAGGTGTCGCCATTCCACTAATTCGCAACGAATGTTACAAGGTTCATGCTTTGCAGACTATCAGTGAAGGTAGAGGAAAACCTGGTACCTGGAAACGAACGCCATGGTAACTGGAAACGAACGCAAGGGATTACAATTACAAAGGTCTGTCAAGGCCGCTTCGATGCGCGTTTGTTTTCCGATGTGATCCGAGACAGGGGCGATGAGCTACTCAACATTCCGAATGTAGTTTTGCATGGATTAAGGTAGTATGGGACTCCAAACTGAGAGACTTAAACTTTTGTTCAAACTTTCCGCAATGAAACTTTTAACCATTTTATCAAAACAAGAGTGAAAATTAGGGGTCCCTTCGCAAGTACCTTACATAAGTTGCCGATATGACAGGGTGAAATTCAATATGGCCGCCATGATTCTAACTCTACGGAGAAAAACAACATTTTCATTTTGCGAAAAACTGAGACGGTGAAAATTTCTCTAACTCTAAGAGCGTAAAATGAAGCCCAAAAAGCCGTCTGCCAGAAAAGTCTCGGGAAAATTTGAGAGTCAGAGTATCTGTCCCCTGAGCCACATTCTACCTTAAACAAGAGCATGCCCTGTTTATTATATTCGAAATAGTTTGTGTCACGTGACTGGTTTATGAAGCCATCAAGATCACGATCACGGGCGAATTGACATTCTCGCGACATTGCGTGCTTATCAAGAAGGTTGCCGAAATTGATTGAGTGGTGTTCGTGCGATCCCTTGCAAATACCTGAAATTCTTTTGATCACTTAAATGAGGGTTGGGTGGGGTGTCTGGCTGGCGCAGTCAGCCAAACTCACAAACAACAATTCCGAGTTAGATTTGAATAAACGGACACTGATATGCTAAAAATTCACAGAAAGATGAACAAACGGAGAACCGCAGATATTCTTAAATCATTAATTTATCATACGATAGATGGGGGTGTTGACAACATGGCACCATAGGCAATGAACGAGGCTGTCGAGAGATTTCTCATTGTTTCAGTATCCAGTTGGCGAAGAGGCTGTCTTTATCATTATTCTGGCAATAAAGTGGGCAAGGCTGCTATTGGGCGCTAGTTATTCTAGCCATAATGTGTGATCTGAAAACAGAATATTACCCCCATGGCTTTCAGAACGTCACTTACAGTGTATAATTATCTGAGCATTCGATTCTTTGTGTCTAGTTTTTGAAGGTCGAGTGATATTGTAGATAGTGAGGCGTATCATATTGACTACTGTGTGGTTTGTCGCGTATGGCCCACCAAACGTTCCCGGGTTACTTTATAATACCCGTACATCACAAAAATGTCAACCATCTGCAATATCTAGCGTTCCTCGTCCCTGTAGATGGGACTTATGCCAGCTGGACATTTTTAAGGTTTTATCGGGGGCGTACATCTCTCATTCGTACGAACACCGACCAAGCTTCAGCTTGTTCAGCCGAAGTAACCAACACCAAAGAGGAATCTTTTATACAGGACTCTCTCAAGCCATCCCTAATATTCGAGAAGATGACTCGCTTTACATGCTACAACTCGGTGGAGTATCAAAGATCTCTTTATGTAAAGTGTAAGTAACTCGGTAACTAAATATCATTAATCAGATTAATTCATCATTTCTTTCCTGTTTGATTAGCTTTTTTGTACGTCTTTCACTCTAGAATATACACACTCTGATTGCACGTGCATTTATAAGTTTTCGTACAATCTGAAACCGCGTGCTAAATCTAACTGCCAGGTCCCGGGACTTGTCCACAAACGTTAAAATAAACGTTTTGTCTTTTTGTGTTTGTTTTAAATTTGTTTTTGTTTGGGGGCTATTCTCTTTTTCATGATGTTTAGGCCTACTTAGAAATTCGTGACACTATTTCTTCCAGCATTACTGACTCGTTTTATTGTTTTGGACTCAATTATTTGGAATGTTTGGTCCATTTTCTATTATTTTCTAGTTATCTTCTTTGTTTTACTTGCAAAATCAATTCGAAATGATTATTTTTCGACTTGTCAACACAGTTTGCACTTGTGTAATTTCTAATCTTATTGATGGCAATTGAATTTTGATATATAACACAGACTATGTATGTATGTATGTATGTATGTATGTATGTATGTATGTATGTATGTATGTATGTATGTATGTATGTATGTATGTATGTATGTATGTATGTATGTATGTATGTATGTATGTATGTATGTATGTATGTATGTATGTATGTATGTATGTATGTATGTATGTATGTGTGTGTGTGTGTGTGTGTGTATGTATGTATGTATCTATCTATCTATCTATCTATCTATCTATCTATCTATCTATCTATCTATCTATCTATCTATCTATCTATCTATCTATCTATCTATGTCTGTATGTAGTTACGTCACGACGTCACTGCGCCAATGTTTCAATTAGAGAGTAAATTACCGATGGATGTGATTTTACTGACAATTGAAATTGCCGCTATACCCTGTGCTACGTCTTTGCAGAAGAAAAACACTTTCGATATTCGCAACAGAAGATGGTGAAAATTTCTGCACCAGCAGCAGATCAGCGAACGTCAAAATTTGAGCGTCCGAATATCTGTACCCCGAGATGCATTTTACTGTAATGCTTACACCTGTTGAATCAAGTACAATGAAAACAAAATTTACAGCAACCGTCGCTATTGTTCATACCGTTAAGCCTATTGACATCAAGTTTTGAACCATTCTTGACATTAAGTGCGTGCCGCTGTACAAAAACGCGTCACACCGTCTAAAAAAAGAAACGGGCTTCTTTACAATAGCTCAACACGTGACTCTGAGAAACTCTTTTGATTCTAGTTAACTCATTACACCCTTCCAAAATAAACTGCCTAAGGCCATTATTTACCTAACAGATTATTCTGAGGTAACCCGTTACAATAACTGTCTTCAAGTGATCTGGTAGATATGGGGATTTATGACGCAATGTTTTCCTATCTTTCACTGTGTGAATGCCAACTGCCGCCTGAATATTTTGTATGTGTATTGTTTCCATGGCAACAAAAGATGACGTTTCCCTGTCGGCGGGGATGCAACAGAGAGGATTAGCCACAAACTAGGACTGTGGTTTGACTAATTGCTTATTGTTTGCAGTGTACAGATTGTTTGTAGCTTTGTAAAAGTTGTTGAGAAACCCAAATCCCTGATATGATTATCGTTTCTCATCCTCAACAACCTGAATAACCCTGGACAAAGTACAACTTGAAAGATTCGTGATATTTGCCTCACTGCACAGTTGGCCTACATTCTATAACCGTACACGAATCGCTACGGTTTGGCTGCCAGAGAGGGGCCTAGTCACAGCGACAGCAGTAAACTTAAAGCAGATTCTGCTGATTTCTTTCACACTGTGACTCACACCATAGGCTCTAACGCGTTGTTAAAAAGAGGGTTATCCTACCGTCCATGAGAAGAATTTTGAAAACGGAGCCTAAACAATCGCAACATCCCCAGGGGTAGGATCTTCTATTTTGTGGCAATTAAAATGCTATTATTCAATGTTTCTTTGAGAAATACTCTTTCATAACGTTCTTACGTGTGCACCGTTGCTGAAAAAATTGACAAATTCGGTGAACAAAGCTTCTGGGGAAAGTCTATTTTCCATGCTTAAAATTCGTTAAGTTTCCTGGAGAAGTAATCGTCAATGACGTCATCACTTGCACTTTTGATGGGCAGAAAACTATTCTAGTTTCTCCGAAAGAGTCTATAGCACACCTGAAGAACATTTGGTCTCAGCCTCCAAATGATAGGAATCAACCCTGACTTGAGGGTGTCTTTAATGGTGAATAAATACAAAGATGTCCCCTAAGATAATGTCGATTGTACAGCAGCTTAGCATTGGCCTGGTATACTTCAGTCTCGTCAAGTCTGTTTCCATGCTGACGACGTAGAATTGGATGTGAAATGTTTCTCCATCACCCGATTTGCAGGTTCAAAGTGACATGGCCATCTGTCGTCTTGTGGTTTGTTAATTAACAAGTCTACGCGGTGTCCGTGTGTGGGGGATTTCTTAACCATTAATCAATTTACACAGACATTTAATTTATCGGTCAGAGAAACCAAGAATGTTTGAGATTGCCTCTCGATGTTTCCGACTCCTTTGACTCGCCGAGTCGTGACGTAACTATCACCAAAATCCTTGAAAGCAATCAGAGCTTTGCAATACCTTTGCATCAAACAAGTGAGAGTTGGAGGAGAAACGATACGATGGAAGCGATCATAGGGGTTAAAATAGATGTAACAATATACCCTACATCAGTTAGGGTCTATGATGTGTATGTTGGACTACCACGTGCCTATCAGTCATACGACTTTGTTTTTAGCCCAGCAGTTTGTTATCTCTGTAAGTACGTGTGAGGCGGAAAACGATCATTGTTATTCAAAGAGTAAATTATTTGCTATCGTAGGCGGACTTCGGCGACTGAGGGACTCTGGATGGAAGATTTAAGTCGAAGAACAAGACATCCCGGAACTGTAGGGGAAATCGTTTGTTTTATAAACCCAAGGAAACAAATACAAACAAAACACGTTCCGACCTGAACCCTTGACGTTTTCGAACTATTACACCATACCCTTATAAAATCAGATAGTGCGTCCCACAGACGCACAAGATCATGGGGACAGTATATACATCTTTTGGCAGAATATGGAGGGAGATCCTTCGCTGTCTCCGATGAATAAATCATCGAAGGCATTTAATCATAAGATATGCGTAGACAGCATACTTACCAATACTGCAATGAAATTACGTTTGTATTTGAACTGAATCACCCGCCTGCAACAACGGGGATGCTAATGATGGTGTGTAATTATCAAGGAGATGTTACCATATGGTCAAGGTCGCACCAACTTGAAAGCCATACTGCAGGACAAAACAAGGCCGATCACTGCAAAGTCAGTTTCTGTCAGTTTGGCCATAAGTTGACATCTTGAAGCCACGGGCAAACTAAAATCGATCTCTTGATGGATTCCAACTGTAACGGCGGGTGGAACGGTAAACTACAGATCATCCATTCACAAGGTGGAAGGATTTCAAACTAGTATATTAGCACTCGCCTTTGACACACAATTAATTGGAGAAATGAGAATAGCCAATAATACAATGTGTTAAACACTACTCCACTTGATGTAGGTTCTGTTCATTTTAGTTGAGAAATACCCTTGTAGTAACAGTTCTGCCTTACCTTGGGGAAGATTAAATGAAACTAGAAGAGGCAAGAACGCTCCTACTTGGATTATAAATCAAATGTGTTTGCATCAGGGAAACCTAGGCACCGTAAGACACCTGTCAGCCAACTAATTACCACTAGGTCATAGTAAACTTTTAGAGGACCAGTAGCTGTACCTTTAGATTATTTTTCCACAACTTTTGTTTTGTATGTCCAAGTTCTTGTCCTATTCCCTAAAGCATATTGAAAACCTACTATTTAGCTTGTCAACACAGCGTCTGCATGTGTGAAATGCATTGTTATCATTTTTTACCCACTAGTCCGGACCAGAATTTTATGTCAACAATAACAATGGAGTCTACACAAGTACAGGCTAAGTTGACAAGCTGAATACTGTGTATCTCAACATGCTTTGGAAGAAAACAAGAAACTGTTGCCGACACTAAGAACAAAACTAGAGAAAAATCATCAAAAGTGACAAATGCTGGCTCGTTAAAGACATAAATGTAATTGTAACAAACATGGTATAATTTATATGTGGGGGAATCTTGTTTTAACAACACTTGCTTCATAAACACAAAGAATGAAGAACTCCGTTCCGAGATTTAATTTGATGTTGTTTGTGATTACAACACCTGTTTGTGTAAATAAAGTAAACGTCATGTCTGAATGTTTGGGTTGGATAAAATGAATATCCGTAACACAGCTTCGAATCATATTTTTTGTTATCATTGTTATCGATATAAGATGATATAAACATCAAATCTACACAACATCATTGCCACTTTGACTATTTGCACTCTCTCGTAAAGAGTGTCATAGAAACCCCTAGCACGTGACTATGTTGTACAAGATTTTAATAGCGCGATGAACCTGTAGAACACTGGGTCATATCTTCCCTACGAAAACAATCTTGTTATCTTAGGGGGCTTTCCTTGCTTTTTGAATCAATTTTACTCCCCAGGATTATTGTTATTTGTAACTTTTTTCAAGCAGCTGTGGGCCTAGTGTTTCCAATTTTTCTCCGTTTAGGTTGTTTACAAAAATCTCACATCTCTTAAAGCTCTTTAGCGGAATATTTTTCAACAAGACACATATTAGATATAACTTTTACTTTATTTGAATAAACTATAGCATATACCGTCGGCGAAAGCTAGGTGTAAGAGCCAAAGTTCGTTATGGTGCAACGAATTTTTGCAAATTTGTCTGTTCCAACTCCAGAGGGTAATAAAAGGTTGCATGTTTCATCTAGAGAATGGGTCAATGTGTAAAAGGAGAGTGTGTGCGCAATGTAGAAGAGTAGATAAGCGATGAAAGTAAATTTTGAGACGGAATAGAAAAATGACTGCACCGTATTAAATAGTTTTGATAGCTCTGTGGGCACTTTGCGAATTCTTGTGAGTCAATAACTCTCTTCTCAAGATACAACTGGTAAGTGAGTTATCTGTCAGTGTAATGTTGGTAAGGATTTAGTGCGGTGTGGCATGGTCCTCAGCTTCATCAGCTGTAACTTTCGACACCGTTTCGATTATTTTTGTTTTGTTTGTAAAGTAATGTTTCTTTATTGTACTCAGCAAATCAATACTTGGTATTCAACCTGTCACTAGCCTGATCGAATCAATTGCCATCGTCTTATTTGTGACGGTTGAATTTTGGTCCGTACAAGAATCAATTTGTCAATAAGTAACATTACATATTGTATACAATATGCGTGTTAGAAAGGCTGTTATACATATTTTAATATGCTTTTATGGACAAATATAAGCAAAGTATCTTATATGACAAAACCCCTTTGAATATGGGCCGGTGGCCTTAATGCAAATAAATGTGCGCAGTTGGTGTGCCCTGATTGATTGATTGATTGATTGATTGGTAAGCAAATTTTTGGTGTTCTTGAACAAAAGTAATGAAAATTGCAAAAAGCTACCGCCACGGTGCGCCTCGAACGAGAAAGACTTGTTCAAACTTACATTTACCGATTTAATTGAAATTTAAAATGACCGCAATCTCTGTCCTAACTGTATGGGGATAAAAGAATTGTCCATTTTCACAAAAATAAGCTAGTGAAAGTTGTAATTATTCCAGGCGCTTCAAAATGAGCCCCCACAAGTGGTAGATCAGAAAAGTATTGTCGAAGTCTCAGAGTCCGAATATCTATCTCCGAGGGGCATTCTACCTAAAGTTTAATGCGACTATCGTTCACAGAGTTCAGTCAGAGTGCATTGGCACCCTCTTAATTATCTGCAAACAGGAGAGATCTTGTGTTTTTATTCCCATTTTCCGAGAATGGGTACGATAGATAAGACAAACGTGGCAAATTTAGACGATAATTTTCACAATTGTATTGATATAACTTTAGGCCAAAAGATAAAAATGTCTAAGTTGGCATTCTGCAATCAACTTTCGGACGCTGAAAGACTCGGCCAGGAGATAGGTAACATATCTCTGCTGTCCCTCGCATGCACTTTGTTGGCGCAGAGACAGGAAACGAAGTAACCCGGCTTAACATACAAATTTCTTCAAAATTGACAATCGTGGTCTAATGATGTCTTCTGAAAGTCAGATCAAGTGTTGGACCACGTGATTTGGAAAACCCCGGGACTAAAACAAGTACTTATATTTATATGTATCATGATCGCGTTACAACAGACGCCTTTCGTCTCATGGACAGTCGACATTCGATTGTCTAGGATTTAATTTTCACTTTCACGTGTCCGCAGTACATCATATGTATTTTTAAAACAGTTTCCTATAATTTAAAATTGTTTGTGCATAGTGCAATGGTACCTAATTTTATTGTCTCATCAATAACACTAATGTGTTTACGTACCAGTTCCCGACGGTGAAAAGGATTTGCATCGAAAGCTTATCGCAAAAGATTTTATTTTTATTTGAAAGGCTCCAACTGTTTGGTTTTTTGTGGCTTTGCACGAGTACTTTTCCAATTTGTCATCTATGAAGAACTGATAGTTGGTAGACAAAGCTAACAATAGATACTGACAAATGAGAGTTTGTCAGGTCCTATCTAAACGTCCAGCAAGTTCGATATATTTGCTCGTCAAGTAATTTTATGTACAATTATGTTTGTTGAGTATTTTGAGAAGAAAGGACGGCTACGCCGGCGGACGCACGTTTCTGAGTCACTCTTGCATGTTGACACGGTGCTAAGATGACAAAGGAGCCGACACACCTCCAATGTCAAGTTTCCTAAGTCTAGTCAAAGCCCAGTCAACCAAATTTAGACCCGAGACGTCACTCTTTCTTCCAATGGTCACGGTTGGCGCCGACAGCAGTGTGTCGTTAACCTGTGGCTGATGAATATTTCATCGCCATAGGTTTGTGACGTCCGTGTGAGCTGGCCACACGATTGTCCACATTTAATTGACGCGACACTTTGGTTTGGCTCCAAAGAAGGATAGACAGGGGCGCCCAACAAAGCTGTTTATGCTCAAAGATGTCTATAAAGCTATTTCTTAGCGATCCGGCAGGCAAACTTTCACTCAACAGCGAGCGAGGAACGGGCAGACAGCTTTTATTCGTGTACAGTGGAGAGAGGGGTTTCACCCTCTTACTCGACGTACAACCTGAAAGGTCTTGCGGACGGTCTTGTGATTTGGTTATTTCTTGGAGTTTATCGATTAGGGATAGGAAAAGCAAAGAGATAGCAGTCGAGACTTCTGTGTTGGGGAGAGGGCAGCCGGGAGGGGGGGGGGGTAGTTGAGAGAGGGGAAGCGGGGAGACTTCGTTTGTGCACGGACATCTTTTTCACGTCCATGGTCAGTGGGAGTAACGGTAAGCCGTAAAATAGCCTTACGAGTATGACAAAAGGGTCCGGCTTTGGCTACGGGTTTGGAGGCGACGTAGCCAAAGCCGGACACTCTCGCCGTACTCGTAGGGCCAGCTAGAAAACTAATGGGCGAAGGGAAATTTTTAGAATCGCACTGGGAGAGCAGTTACGAACATCTATGATTTTCCCCACCGAATTTCAAGCTAGTTAAAAAGACGTTAGAATAGCATATAAATACGCATCTCGGTGCAATTTCGAAATATCGGCTTATCGTCTGCCCCTGGATACTAGCGCTAATAGCACACTGTCCATGCCGTTTATTTTGGGCTGTGTAAACTCTACGACTTATACGGACGAATGCATTCTAGACAACAACTGCAACAATTATGAGTCATTCCACATTTTCACCCCGGATGCTCTAGGTATAATTCTTCTCTTGAAATACACACTCTCCAATTCTGTTTTCGGAAATTCTTATCAATAAATCCCGCGAAGACTCCTGAGATCATCGTGAGATATTGGGTATTTCCCCCGCCCTGTTTATCAAATTGCACAATATCGATTAAATCATTTTATCGGTGAAATGGAAGACGTAAGGGGGACATTATCATGTAGTCATACAGTCTGACTTTGCATGTCAGCCAGGATATTTCCCGAAATAAAATCTGAACCCGATGTCGCTTTTTACGTTTATATTTTGCGATATTAATCTCTCAACAACCTTAAGAATCCTCAAATCAAAGCCAACACCGTCCTTTAGCAATCTAACCTTGATAAAAGTTTCACTTTCAAGTTTTAAGATGAAAAGGATGCTATTTTTGTATTGTCGTTTGTTATTGGAGCGACCCAAGGTCTAATTGACATTTAAACGTGAATGATGGATAAGGGGTCTTTGGAAAAAAGAGAGACGAGGATCATTAAAATCGTGGTCGATTGCTCGTTTTTTATCGAATGTCTTCTTTGATAGGGGCGCATGGCTCGGATTACAGGGTACGCAGGGATAGAGAACTATGAGTAGAGCTGGCAGAGGGACGGGCGTTCATACAGACAGACTGTCAGACTGACGGAGACATATACTATGAGACAAAAGATGCATTGAGAGACATACAGACGAAGGGACAGACGTCATCAGGACGATAAAGATAATCTTAGATGGTATTCGCGCCAATATGGGGAAAAGTTTCACATATAAGGGTATTGAGCCACGACCTTGGTATTGTACATGCTTCCTAAACCTAGCAGAACTTTTCTGAAAACCTTTACCTTCACCATCGATATGAACTGATTTTTACACAATCGATATTTTCCTGCCACGCCATTGCCATATCAAATACATAGATTACATATATAGAGGAAATCGAATTAAAAACAAAATTATACCATTGCTTTTTACCACTCAAAATTGGTTTCCATATTGCATGAAGTGACGAAACCGAGAAGACTAATAATGAAAACCGAGAAATAATAGACATAAAAGAAACCACATAAAAGTACTTTCGCGGAGGGAACGTAAAATATCTTATGGAAAACGACGCGAAAGAGAAAGGTGAACGACACAAACGGAAGAGCAAGATCACAAATGATCCCAAGAAGGAAGAGATTTGAGTCTTTAATTAAAGGGAAGTTAAAGCAGAGTGTCATAGGTTCGACACCATGGAACAGTTGTTCTAGGATATAAGTAAACATAGCTTTACAGAGATTCTCAGAATACCGCAGCGCGGCGAGAAAGTGTACCCGGGTTAGAGTGTAATTGAATGTCACTGTAGAGAAATTTGAAATGTTAATTCCGGTGCTGTTGGCTAAAGTCGAGTTTTAAAGACCTACTAATTGTATATTTGTAGAAAATAGTGACAAATTGAATCCGTTGGGCAATTCGTCTCCTTGAAATACTCGATCTTTCGCGGCTACTGTGTAGATGTCCCAGACACAGTACAGTAACGACCACCATGTGAGTTATCCCCACCGTACTAAAATTATCTCACCAAAGCCCAACATAAATTAATGGGTCGCGACTTAAACGGGATCGAATTTTTCTCATATGTCATCATGGCCAGTTGGCATCCTTGAAACCCGACGTTCCCTGGTGACCGCAAAAAGCTTGATGATATTTAATCGTAAGGAGTAAAGTTATTGAGTCGGTTTTTCTGATTTTAAAGTCTGTTTCCCTATGCCTATACTTATTTTTTTTTATTTGAATGCTTATTTTCGTCTTTTCTGGTCTTCACCGAATCTGTAGCTGCCAGGCTGTGTGATTGAAGTCCCCCAGACACAATGATATGCACGTATAGTGCGCCCTCATTTGGTGAATATCAAAACTCCTTGAGAATCGCTATATATATTGTCAGATGAAGCTATTCTCGGATGAATTTATCAAGTAAATAAACGTTTTAGGATATCGTAAACCAACATGTCAGGAAAAAACTTCCCTTACAAGTTTAAATTTCAGCTAAAACAGTCGTACATTGCGAATACTTCCGCTCTTTACATGTTAAAGATCCATTAGCTGTAACTTTGGTCATTTTTTTAAATTTTGTCTGTTCTTTGTATCATCTGCAGTTTCTGGTTTGAATCCCTGAGCCACGGAGAAATTCCTAATATTTAGCTCATAAATATACCCTATATGAGTATAATCTGTATTGATATTGTTCAAATTTTGTATTCAGGTCCGGACTAGAATACTTTTATCAACAATAACAATGGTCATTTCACATATACAGGCTGTGTTGGCAAGCAGGACACCGGACATTGGTCATGATGATCGGATTATAGTAAAATTCTGTAGTTGATACATCCAAACAGAGTAGTGAAAAATTAGTCAAAAGTTACAGCTAATGTCCCTTTAAGCTACTCGAACACCGTGCAAATATAGGCACCCGGGCCGCGGACAATATTTCTAACTATTACATTGAGATGTTAGTGCTCGTACTGTTTCCAGCAGCTTGCCAAATATGTGATGAATGCAGGTATTTGTCTGATAGTAGCAAAATTTGCGATATTTTGAGCAAGAAAGAGGTTCGGCTTGCAAAATCTCAGAACTTCAAAACAGAGGGACTAGTTTCACCCGCGACGCAGCTATCTGGATAATATAGCTTTTGTCAGTCTATTGTAAGTTACGAAACAGTAACGGCCTTGGTTGTGGGTGTGTATCAGTCTTTAGGCTTATCCGCATCCTTTCAAATATTCTTCTGCGATTGAAGTGGAGAAACATCGTGATACAAGCTTAAAGAAATCTCGTCAGTCTTGAGATATTGCAATTTTAACGATAACAATTATCACGAAGGACCAAAGAAAAGTTGAACGACAGGCTACCGACCTCACCTACACTACAGGGGCCGCCAAACAGATGTAAAACATAAAAAAAAATCACCCGTGGGACTCGACTGCTCATTGCAACCCAAAGACCAACAGTGATTTTGAAATGTAGGTCGGTCATTTGCAAGTCAACTCTATTCCCCATGGGATAGTCTACCATGTTGCTGCTTTGATGGGTATTACATACATGTATTTCAACGCACACTGGGATTAACTCCAAAACTTTCACACACATTGTCTCTTCTTTCTCGCCTTTCTCAGATACCTGTTCATTTGGTTTCTTTTGTTTTCAAATCTGATTTCAGATTTGGACCGACAGCGTGGGCTCTGAACGTCACAAGGAAGTTGTCAACTCCCTGGGGGGAAAAACCTGGAAAGTTGAGAATTATACAGTAGGCGGCAGAGCGCTGTTCAAAGTTAAAAAAAGAAACAAGATGATTTGTTCAACTAGGAAGAAAAGTTATGCAATCTTGCAATAGCATCCCTGGGGATGAGACTAGAATCCTTCAGAGCGGACCCTTGATCTTTCTGCATGTGATGCATTCAACATGATGGAAAAGACAAAAGGCAGTTCATTAATAATTATCCTATTCGATTGCACCTTAAAAGCTAAAAATTCAATTAACTGAGTTGCAGTCCATTTGTTCTCTTCTTTCTTTGTTTTTCTGTCCCCTCCCCTTCACTCAAAGCATGGAGGTCTTTTTTCCTCAAAAGTCAAAGCTCCCCTGAAAGTTCTTATTCCAAATCACACGGCGTAATCGATTTTTTTAAAAGTCACTCTATGCTATGGAATGTCGTGTGGAATGTTAGACCAATGAAAATTCTGCTGTTTTCCATCCATGTGTTGCCTTAAAACGAAGTGAGAGGACACCGAGCAAGTTTACACCCGGGCCATGTGGGGAACATCATACTTTGAATGTACACTAGGTATCAACACCCAATGAATTTCTTCCTTTGTATTTCTTATTTCGAATGCTGGTTTATTTTTAAAAGGAACGTCTTGTTACTATCGGGGTGACGTGGGACCACAAAAAAGTTGGGCGTTCTGTATGAGGTCAAATCCGCAAAGGATGCACGTTAGCCTATTATTTTCAAGACACGATAAGCTATACGCATTACAGACAGAATGACCTAGCTGTAAACTGTTGGAGAATTATCAAATCAACATGTCGTTAGGATTTGATATTTTCCCGCGTGGTATCGTTTCATATGCTTACGTGTCTATTGGCACTTGATTAGGACGCCCTGTGACCATGTGGCCGATGTGTTCCAGAAACGTGGTTCACACATGCGTCAATCGTGTGGCCGGTCAGTGGTGTGCAGACTTTGATATTGGGAAAGGTATCGGGTGATGAAATTCCCTAATTGTAGTTAAAGAATGACCATTTGTAGAAATATGGCAAATCTTGATATCGTAAACGCTACTTCGCATAGCACTGCATTACGACAAGTGACATCGAAACCTTGCGTGTCGTATTTATCACATCACATCACATCACATCACATCACATCACATCACATCACATCACATCACATCACATAATACATGTCGTATCACATCATACATCTCGTGCTGCAACAAGTTATATCATACCAGGACAGGTCACATATCATCGTAAAACCAGGCATCTATACGGCAACAACTACATGCTAACCGTTGGTTTTTTGCGTTAGTTCGTGGAGCAGGCAGAAGGATCTGGCTCGCGAGAATTGTCAGGTCACAATTTAAAAAGATCGAAAGCGAAATCGGGATTTGCGATACGTGTTTGAGATGAACGAGTGTCATCTCTTCCGGCTCTGTAATAATCGTATTGATATTCATATGAAACGAAATTCAACTCTTTTCGGCAAATGTGTATGCCGGTTTAATCATACTGTGCAACTTGCGAGTTTGAACACACGTGGAATTTCACGTGTGAATCACGTGAAAAGGAGACAGTGCGATAAAGATTACTTTTCAAGAAACGCTAGAGGTAATAATCGGTTTAAGAGATTGCAGTTTATAGCCCTTTATGACAAAAATCGAAAGCGCTGCTCGTTTCATTCGTGGTGGCGCACTTTACTTGATATGAACGCTACTGCGTTGAATATTGTCCTTCACAGATAAATCCGTTTTCTGCCGGCAATGAGTTTCTCGTTACTGTATTTCTATCCTTCGAAGAACGCCATCACATAAATAATCATTAAAAATTGAACCATATAAGGGGAACAACAAACCGTATAGACAGGACAGCGTTTACATTGAACATTACGGAACAGTCTCGTCAAATTCTTCCTTACTGAAACTCCGACTTCACAAATAGATAGCAAAGTTTTCATCCTTTAAAAATAAAAAATATACGTTGAAATGCACAACAAAAAAGCTGTTTCTGCCCAAAGACAGCAAACAGTAGATAATAGAAACTGAGTTCACGATCGCTTTCAATTCGTCACTATCTTTTCAGTGCATTTTTCCATCCACAGCGCTCTTAATCATGACTGTATCATAATGCGATGAGTAAATATGTAAATACTCTGGAGTGATGATGTAGAACTGGAACTTGTTTATTGATTAAATACGAAACCATGGATAGGCCTTACGACCCAGCCGCTGGTACATTAGAGTGTTCCTCTGAGTGGGTCCATGAGTCTGTCTGTGAGAGTGTATCTGCATCTCTCCGTGCGTCTGTCTGTGAGTGTCTCTACATCTCTCTGTGAGTCTGTCTGTGATAGTGTCTCTGCATCTGTCCGAGTCTTTCTGTGAGTGTCTCTGCATCTGTCCGAGTCTCTGCTTGTCAATTAATGACTCTGCCTTTCTGAGTGTCTTGTACATGGTTGCTATGTTGGATGCCGACTCAATAGAGAACACAGTGAGATGACATACAATAAGCTGGGCCTACTTTGATGTCTACCGACATTAGAAAAGATACAGTACAAATTATCACTTGTCCGACGCTTTGAATAAATTAAAACGATAATAATAGCTGAGACAGAATACCTCTATGAGGAGGATAAGTTATTTTGGTGGATTTTTTTAAATGTGTTACAAACGAGTAAGGCCATGTTGTTGATTCCGTGCTGGTATTTCTTGGCGTCAAATCGAGTGAAATTGCGTGGGATTTATCGCGTCCAAGTACGCTAGTTTATCGAGAAAGTGAAATATAATTTTTTTGAGGATTCTGACAACTGGTTTAAAATATCACTTGGGAAGAAAGACACGAATCGGGTTAACACAGCGTATAGAGTGACACAAACCAAGAGATGAATCATTTTCACGTTTGCTGGGACAGGAGTCGGTTACTAATTTAGAGGGTCAGGTATAGATGTGGGTACGACTTAGGCTGATTTGGTGTAAGTCGATCAGATTTTTGTCATGTTTTCGTATGCCAAGATGATTGGAAATGTATATGTTATTAAAAGTTAAAAGGACTGTAGACGCCACCCCAGTACCCAGCGAGTATTTTGTGAAGGCGTTTGTCATGCCCGTAATTAAGAATATGCAAATAAAGATGTTGATCTGATAGTTCTTGAAGAGATTCTTATATTTTGTTGGTCAGTTAGTTATTTATGAAGGTAAACTACTTTAAGGTGTGCGATACCTTATGACCTTATGCTAAAACAATATAGTAGTGCAGAAATGACATACGCCACCAACCGACAAGATGGTACACAGCGTTCTCATTTTTATTAATAAACTCTGAGTGTACATTTCCATTAATATTCTTGAATTATAAATATATACAACAACTTTAAAAATTACTACTATTTCTCTGAGCAACGGCCTGTTTCTGCACTAAAGTATTATCTTCTCTGTTTTCTGTAAACTTTATTGATTTTTTTTCATATTGTGATGAAATGAATTTTTCCCACTTCTACATCTCATTTCGCGAGCGTCACTGCAAAGCGCTGGTAAAGTTACCGGTACAGGAAGACGGTGTGCACAGCTCTATTTTGCCAGCATTGTCCTCTTGATATACTAAGATACTGAGTACATCTAACAGTGCATAACAAAAGAATAAACATCTCTGGAATGGCTTGAATAGGAAAGTGAGCAGGGGGAAGCCATGCTCAACCTGATGCAATATCGCCCTCTCGAGGTCAAATAGAACATTACTCAGGCATAAAAGCAGGAAACATTTGAAACGTCATCTTCTTGTTATCAATTTCTTTTTAATTTAAGGTTCACATGTATTTATTGTAAATGCCATGGAAAATGAAGGCAATACTAGCAATGTTCGAAAGTTTAATAACCTCATAAGCAATTTCTGCAGAGTCAATGAATATGATGGTTCACATGTATTTATTGTAAATGCCATGGAAAATGAAGGCAATACTAGCAATGTTCGAAAGTTTAATAACCTCATAAGCAATTTCTGCAGAGTCAATGAATATGATGGTTCACATGTATTTATTGTAAATGCCATGGAAAATGAAGGCAATACTAGCAATGTTCGAAAGTTTAATAACCTCATAAGCAATTTCTGCAGAGTCAATGAATATGATGGTGGACTCTCATGCCAGACATCCAAGGCTGTTTAGGTTGAACGACAGGCTGTGATTAAAACAGAATCTGCGGAACACAAAAATCTCTCTCATGGTTATTTATTTGGCAGTATTGGAACTTTTATGGCGATGTGAATAATTGCATAATTGATGCATAATTTAACTATCTAAGGTGAAGAGCCTTTCAAAAATACCAACGAAATGATTTTTAGCCAATCAAAATCAAAATCGGATGACTAAATGTTAAATGCTGGATTGGTTGACGCCATACAATTCTTATCGGAACAACCATGGTCGATGTAGCTCATAGAAGACTATCGATGTACTATCGATGTACAGATTAACAATTACTGATGATACAAACTTTATGATAAATGTACTTCAAGGAAAAGTCGATCAAATAACATTGAGTATTTTTTGTAATTTTACGTCCTTCATCCTCAGAAGAAACCAAAATCTCCCTGACTGAGTTGTATAGATCATATCATTAAGTGATATATGTGGAGTGTATATACACCAAAAAGAAACGAATAATCTATTGATCGACGCATCTGAAAAATATGCGTCGAGTCTTCCTTTACTAATTTGCTATCTTAGGTAGCCTTTTATTATCATTCAATACAACATATTCCCAAGGACGGTGTTGAATTGTAATATGGCCCGTCTGATCCCGGCCCAATGCTAGCCTTGCTGCTATTTCTTACTCTAAAAAATGTTAGCTAGAATTCTATTACATGATGAAAATAGGAAAAAATAACTACTTCAACAATATTATAAAAATCATCTTTAACTTTCAATGATGAGAATATTATGCAGGTATTCTGTCTTTAAATTAAAGCCGTATTTGCCAGTACTCTTTTTGACATTTGCTCTCTGGAGACAGCCAATATGTAAATACCCTATTTAAAACTCGTAAATATCCCTGGGCGATTTCAATTTTGTTTCCTTTGCGTTATCTGATCAACGTAATTTATCGGAGCTCTAGTCTTGGAGAATCCATCTCAAGAAAATAGTCTGCTGTCCGAGGTGCTTCGACTTGTCAGTTGTGGTAACCAAACGTAAATTCCTGTCGGTGAGGTTTAGTTGCAGCAACAACACAGCAAGGCCAGGCAGCATGCTGCTGTACACATAGTGTTGGCTCGATCTCTCTCCCTCTGCGAAAATTTGCAATAACAGAAAATATTAAACTTAAAGTGAAGTGAATTTTATTTCACCAGAAGTCAGTAGATTTAATGTAGACATGTGCAAGAGAGAAGACAAAAGTGATCTCAGATCAGGTGAGGGCCATGGAAATAGTTCTCAATAAACAAGTAGGGTCTGTGTCCCTAACAAAAGGTTTACAGATAGATTGTTATACTTAACTGTGTTAGATGGCAAATTGTATGTACATAGTAAAAATGTACACATTTGCAAAAGGAGATAGCTGGAGTGAAATCCTAGGTTCTTTTATATATGTATACAATACCGACATAAATAATAATAAATAACAATAAAATCAGATATGTGTTGGTCAATTGTCTTATAGGTAAGCTTTCACCGTTTTTTGAATACATTTCTGTTAGAAATACTTTTGATCTTGCGTGGGAGCGACTTCTACGGCACGGATTGTTGATCTAAAGTATTTCAATCTCATCGTGTGAATCGTAGTGATGTCTTCAAACTCAAGAAAGTTTGATCTTTCAATATTTTGGGTGTGAATATGTGTAAAGACAAACATTAAACAAGGGGGAATAACCACCCCATTATTTTAATCAGTTACAACATACTTCACTCTCTATGTTCATTATAGGACAGCTACAGTCGTTGAGGGCTATATGTCATGACAGGACAATCTGTACAAAACTGATACAGTATCACAAGCGCAGTATGTTGCATTCTTTCGAATCAAAACGCTATTTATTATCAGGTATATTTGCAAAAGCTGTTTATTATTGTGCTTCTAGGATCATCGAATACCACCTTCGTTTAATAATAAGCCATTCTGGAAACTTCAATCGTTCACTGAACATATAAAGACACCAAGATGCTATAAGTAGGTTAAGCCCGTGTACAAAAAAAAAATTGGTGATAGTATCATTGTTGTTTTAGTACAGAGTGGATCTACTTTTTGGAAACAATATTGCGTCTTCATTTCGATCAATCCCATCTATTTCACTTAACAGTCACCATACGCCCATTTCCTGTGTTTTCTTTCCAAGAAAGCCAGAGTAATTATGTACTTATTCACTCTCTATAGCAAAGAATTGGGTGGAGTTCAAGACATATACTGATTTATCGGTCGGTCGAGCAAATCTGAACACAGACAAACGCTTGTCTCGATCCCCATCCATTGTTAGCTATTTCCTGCATTCCTTCATCATGCTAATCGAGTCTTTTTGTTGTTTTCAAGCTACATTAAAGGGAGGGGTCTTCGAAACTACTCCCAAAGGCCGCATGGGACCCACACAACCAATGGAAACCTGTATCTAAGGTACATTGGCGATTGATGAAAGTTAAAACAGGTTTGTCATTATCTACAGCGTAAAATGTAAATGTTGATGTTGATTGGAAGCATCTAGCTATCGAGCAGGAAGTACATTGTTTGTAAACAAGAAAGTCGCACAGGCGCAGTTCTGAAGACTCCCCTCCTTTAACTTCAACTTTGAGAGTGTTTCAGCATTTCTGTTCCATTTATGAAGTGAATACAGTCACCTGTAATCTAAGTATGCCCATATATGGTCAAAGGGGCGTTCCTTGGTATTCAAAATGCCCATGTGAGGGCGCTGTTTTAAAAGCGGCCACCCGCTTAAAATCTGTGATTGGTTAGATTTTCTCTTCCCATGGTAACTGTGGCAAACTTGGAACAGGTGACAGTATTCCTTTAAGTGAATTTCCTTGATCTTCCTCCTGGACCCTTTTAAAATATTCAGTATTTCGTTGGCCAATGAAAAGTGTCAGTGTTAATGTTTGACTTCCATCGTTATTGTCGACAATTTAATTCAAGTTCCGACCTGAATCTGTCAGTGAGTATTTAAAGTATAAACATGAAGGACAAACATATACAGTTTATTTTAACAAGTTGACTACATGGTATTAACACGCTGTGGGCACTTGACCTATTACAAAAACTTGCATGGCCATAGACGAAAGTTACAGTCATCGGACCTTGAAAAGGAGCCCATCATAATACACCTGTACAATACATTGACAATTTACCTCAGCCTGACGTATCTGTGCGTCTGCATTCGCTGATCTGTCTATCACGACTGTGTGGGACGGTGCTTGTTGCTGAGGGGCGTATACGATGTGTGCTTGGGGAGGAGGTGCGTAGTAACCGGCCTGTGGGGGTTGTTGGTGGTAAGGGTAATATGGTGGTGGAGGTTGCTGGTCTGCCATGGTGGCACTTCAGTCTTTGTGAATCTACGTAAACAAGTAAAAGATAAGAAAGGTTTATATGTAAGCAGAAGTTGCAAAGAGCATTCCGTTAAACACCTTTTATCATGAAGCTATGATGAACCTCATTGACAGATAGTCGGTCTCTCAAACTTTTACATGTAAATACATCTTTTGGTCTACCATTTGTGGGGGGCTCATTTTGAAGCTATGGAGCAAATAAAATTAAATCGGATTTTTTCCCGATAGAATTAACACAGGGTTGGCGGCCATTTTGAAATTCGAGTGTCGGTAAGTATTGAGTTGTTTCTCTAGCACCAAATTTTGCATGCTGGACCCTGATTGTAAAGGGAGTGGTTAAATATACCCTTCGTAAAAATGGAGCAAAAGTTTGTCTTTCAATTTTGAGGCGCGTATTGCCTTACTGTAAGAGTATATGAAATTGTCACTTACATAATTGTAAAAGTTAAGAAGGGATATTAAATATAAATTTTCGATGTTTTCATTTTTCTTCTAAAACAGGAGTGTTTCTCTTTCAACATAACGTATATTGAAAGACATAGTATCTGAGTCTTACCAACACAACACATTGTGATATGCGATGTCATTGTTGACAAATGAATTCTATATCCGGTTCATAGTCGTCAACACTAACAACACAAGACATGTACACGCTGTGTGGAACACTCACATTTTCGACATGATTTTGAGAGTAGCAGTGTCAGAAAGAGCATTGACATCAACAGTGACTTCGAATGAAGCAGTTAATGTGTTCACATTCCATGATACTTCGCGTTCAGGAGTGATGCCACAAGCAACATGTAAAATAGTTACCATAACATTTAATAGCACACGATAAGATATATTGGTCAACAATTACTAACACGCTGTTTCATCGCAGATTTAACTCAACCGTTGCACAATTTTCCACTTGGCATTAGTTGAGCTCTATAGTTACTACTTTGTCGCGCAATATCAAGCAATTAAAAAGAAAAAAACAACAGAAAAAGGAGGACTTTCATTTGTGAAAACCTACATCGACGTAAACAGGAACGCTCACACCCTCACACTGTCCCATTTCTACACCCACATTAATATGTCGTACACCTAGGCTTATGCTCGGAATGCGGAGTTGACTTCTGCTCTATCGATTTACTTTGTTCGTTAATTATAAACTGAAATCGCTGCAGGACAACCATAAACATTGAAATATCTACGACACTCACGACCCTCTAGATTAATGCTGTATGTTGTAATGACATATTTAGATAATTAGTCCCACACCCCTTAATATATATCTATGACCTCATCACCACACACGGTAATTGACCTACTTTTCCTGAAAAGTGCAGCTTTACTCAAATGTGACCCGGATGTCCCTCTATCTGGTTGCATTATGGAGCTGTCTCTGCCTAGCCTTATTTTTATCTAAATGGAAACTCCCTCGGCCAGCGCTTGGTCAATGTCATTTAAGGGGTGTCATCTCATGGCACATGACAGGGGAGGCTTTAAGAGTATTTTTAATTTGACTCAAACGGCTCATTTATATATTGTAATAGTGATTTATTTGTGATATTTGGAACATCTTCATCTTCGTATTCAGTTTTGCTTTGATCGATTCAAAAACTGTTTGATTATTCATGTCCCTTTGTGTGGGTCACAGCAGACTGAACATAAGACTCGTAATGTAGAAGGCATGGGAAAGCAATTGAAGTCGTACACGGCCTTCGATTTTCCACTGTAATTGTTTTTGTTTGGTTTTGTTTGTTTTTGTTTTTTGGGGGTTTTTGGTTTGATTGTTTGTTTATCTTTAGGGGGTCCATCCGGGAATTTTGAAATCACTGAATTGACACTCCTTCAGTGACAGGTAAATCGGTACAGGGTAGGCGGGTTTACGATAAGGAACTAGAATAGACCACTGGTCACTTAGTCTATCGTAATTAGGGTCTCCTCCAACCAGCTGTTTGCCTCTGAGAATGCCTCTACACATCAAATACCAAGTATTGTGACGTTTATGTGTTTGTTACATCCGGCATAGAGCGGTCAAAATCTACATGCAGTCTTTCTCGTGACAAAATGAAAGAACGAGCATCACTCAATCAATTATTATCACAACAATATTTATTAAAACAGTTAAATAACAGAGAGAAATATTTACTAAATTATGCATTGTATATTCTAAACTATGTATTTACTCATTAAAAGTATTGTTTGTCCAAGTTGTAACAATCACTAGGCTACTTGCTTTTCTTTAAAATAAAATTCATACAGTTTTTTTCTGTGTAAATTAATAAAATGCCAAATACTGCAAGAAGACTCTGCAGGATTTTTGTCGACCTCTAATCCCTAGACACGCCCACTGGTATACAATTAAATAAAATACAACGTAAGATTCGATAATCGTTAATCATCATAACGATTTTATCTTGACTACTGCCTCATTAAAGGTTCAGACAATCGTCATAGGTTTCTAGAATAATCATAAATAAAAAAGTAAGTCTCGCATTGTAAACGCCAACCAGTCAGATGTAAATATTATGGACCTATGTTCATTTCAATGATGCCTGAAAAACCTTCAGAAAAACACATATAATACTGTATTGCGTTATTGAATCACAGGGCCCATTATCATTGATTAGTTAAGCAATAAATCACACTTAGCGACGGTATACCACGAAATTTTGACCAGTTCACGACGTGAACTGGTCAAAATCTCGTGGTATACCGTCGCTGTGTGTGATTTATTGCTATTATATCATAACAATATGTTAAAATTCTGGCTTGGAAAGTCAAAAACGGATTTTTGCTCAAGCTGAGAGCTCGCGCGTATACCAGCCGTGGTATATCACCAATATACCACGCTTCTTTTCGCATCTCGACCAATCAGATCGCTGTATTTGCGACATCAATATACTGGTATGATATAATATTCAGTAATCAGAACAATTATGAAATTAGGTCACATTTGATCGATCTAAAAACGACAGAAATGGAAACTTTGATGAAACAGTCTAGGAATTCCTTATAAAACCTTTCATAAAATTCAAATTTTTATTTCAAAATATGTTGATGGCACATTCTAGAACTTTGTGATGTATTTAAAAGTTATGAGTTGAATAGAGAACTTGGACATGTAGCACAATAAAATATTTTAATAATCAGTACAAGTGTGCACGGTTTTTGTATATCTTTCAGAAAACCGTTCTATTTACAGTCATTGTCAAATATTTCTAACACTGCAATATGGTGATATCCTCTCGTCTATTGGTTGCCATGGCGCTCGATCGGTTCACAAATGACGGATTTTCCAATTACAATATTAGTTGCAACAACAGCACAGCAAGGCAAGACAGCAGGCCATGTTCATCTTCCGCTTTGCGTCATCTCTCTCTGCCTGTAAAAGAAGGTAGAATTCAACTAAGTCTTGAATCAAGGAAGAACAGTAAAGGATGCATGGTTAATCTTTAACTTCATCATTAGGCATTTTACTTACTTCCACTTAATCATTCAAATCAGTTAGATTTTCACGATTTTGACTCGATCAAATTTTCATTCAATTGTAATTGTTTCATTAATAAATGAATTATTCTACAGTTGATGCGTTTTGTTCGCTTGTTTCTTTTGTTACCTCCTCTAATGAGGGATCGTCCACAGGACCATGGGGAGGGTATTGTCAAGAATAGCGTAAAATAGAGTATCAAAAGTTGCACCCTTGTTGCATTTGCAAATATAAATTGAATGGCAGTTGGCCGAGATAATTTGGAATTCCTGGGGGAATATGTATGCTACGCAAAATCTGAAAATAATTGTCAAATCTGGAAAGAATCGTCAAACTTGGGTGAAAGCAACAGTATTCTGACCTGCCCATCGTAAGGTGTAATGGTTCATCCCTACAAAGTTTATCCTTACCTCTGCTTGTCGTATCTGGGCTTCCTGCTCGGCTGATCGGTCAATTACGACCGTCGTAGGCGGCGGCTGCTGCGGTGCGTACACAACACCGTATGGCTGTTGTGCGTAGTACCCATGGGGTGGGGGTGGGTATGCTCCCTGGGGTGGGGGATATGAGTAAGGCGGTGGCACTTGCTGTTCGTCTGCATCACCCATTATAGCGTTTTAAGTCTAGATGGAGACAGAGAAAAGATGTTGTAGAGGCAAGAGGCAAACACCGAGAGAGTTATTGATTCTGAAATATTTATAGATTGCAAAAGTTTGAAATTTTGCCCGCGACATTCAGAATCAGCTATAGGACTGTTAGGCACCAGAGCATGCAATAGGAAAAAACCGTGAATAATATGATTTCAGGTGTTTAATGCGTAAGGTGTGGCCATCCTGTTACAAGGGGAACTGTTAGGCGCAGATGGGGAAGTAAATTCATATACCAGACCGTGACACTATCATCATCGATGATACGATATTATGCATGCTAATGTAAGGGATTATTGAAGTGTGATGCTGTACGCATATGGTTTGCCATCTCGTTGTGTTCGTGATGAATCAGTTAAACGTAGCAGCAGCGTGATAGAATCATATTAAACAGCATAACAGCAGGAAAATGTACATTAGAGGTTTACTTGCAAATAGGCGATGTGCTACGCCTGCCTTGGCGCAAAAGATATATATGCGTTTAGCGCACCACAAGGATGAAATATTCTCCTACAATCTAGTATTGAACATGTGCACCGTGACATTGTGATCAGTGTTCAAGTTCACGTACATAAGTAAAACAACGACCCCTGAAAGGTAATGTCTTGGCAGCGTTACAACGATAAATCGAACAATATACTGTCACACGGCTGTATGGCGCTATTATCATAATCAGAGTTTAAATTTGTATGCCATCAACAGATTATATACACGAAAATTTGGTAATGTAATGTAATATCATATTATATATATATATATATATATATATATATATATATATATATATATATATATATATATATATATATATATATATATATATATATATATATATATATATATATATATATATATATATATATATATATATATATATATATATATATATATATATATATATAAGAGTAACTGACTTCACTGGAAACCTGAATACTGTGCAGAATCTATACTAAATTGTTGTAGTTGCAGTATTGCCCCAATGTGTACCGTGCTGTGCCATCATGCATGCCTTTAAATCCCCGTGTATGGCAATGCGCGTTCACAGTGTTGCCAACAAAATGTCGTACACATTGAGTGCAATACTGCAACTGCACTAACTGATGGCATAGATTCTAAACATTATTCAGTTAGGTATTCATGTAAGTATACTGTGATGACACAAATGTTATATTTTTATCAGAGATGTCCATATATATACATTTTTTTGAAAAAAATAAACATATTAAACTCTTGTTATAACTAATAACGCCTCAAGAGACTGTGATATTATCGCTACAACAATACAAACGAAAGAATCGATTACTTTTTGAACTCCCAGTCATGGAATTCGATCGTGAGTGTCTCGTTGATGATATACAGGAATGTCTACGGCAGCATAGTACATTCGGATGAAAACGACTCACAGCCGTTATATTAGGGTTGCAGTGTCTAGGCACTCATGAGGACATGACTACTCTAACTATCGATAATATAGCCAGTATTATTTTTACTCTAGAATTAAGAAAACCAGCAGACTGTCTTCATCTTCCTCCTCCTAGAGTATGTCGAAATACAAAGTCTTATCCTTTGCTAATTCAACGCATATGCGATATCATTGTTGTCAAGTAGTTGTACTCCACACTGGAATTCAGTTATCAACGACAATATTTTGTAGGAGCACCCGCCGAATAGTGGACCTAACCTTCCTTATAGAAACACTCGTGTTTTCTGTGTCGGACCCTCCTACTGCTTTGTGAAGCAAATTAAATAGAGTGTGACTATTTTGCTCTTTACAGATTGTGTTCATAAGTTGAACACAGGCATTAAATATGAGACGATTTTTTCTATGAAAATCAAGAAACACTACTTTAAAAAAGAGAAGATATACCAAAAGACACTATCTGATTAGAGAAGATATATCAAAAGACACTATATGATTAGAGAAGATATACCAAAAGACACTATCTGATTAGAGAAGATATATCAAAAGACACTATATGATTAAATGATGAGATGTAGAGAAATACTTGTTCTTTCCCTTTTTTTAACTCTTTTGCCTTGATCCTCTATCGACACAGACGAACACAAATGACAGAGCAGAAAAAAGAAAACGAGCCAATGACCACATACGACTTTCATCATATTGCAAAAATTACAGGTAGAGAGACTATATATATATATATATATATATATATATATATATATATATATATATATATATATATATATATATATATATATATATATTTGAAGAGGTGTATGTCGTGGAAATGAAGATAGCGAATTTATATATATATATATATATATATATATATATATATAAATTCGCTATCTTCATTTCCACGACATATACCTCTTCAAATATTTTCTTTCTATTTTGTAAACTGATGGTGTGTTCAGTGATCGACTTCTTAACGATGGAGATGTTATCACAGACACCGTCAATCATTAACCCAAATAATTGTATGCTGCTAGGTGGTGTACATATCATTGTGGGTGAAAATAACTCCATTTAATTCCTTCGAAACATTTCTAACGAAGCTCGATCTCCATATAATGCTTTCCTGATATCTTGTCAATATGTTAAGGTAGCCTATATGTGTTCAATAAGTGATTCATACGATGAAACATTCACTGCGAATTTGTTAATGACAGTGGGAGATTTTCTGAACGATACAGAAATGAGTGGTTTCCAAACTGCAGTCCTTGGAGGTATTCCGATGATGCAACTAGCTGGCCGATTCTTTAACGTTTGGAAGTGAGAAGCGACATTACCAAATTTATCAAACCATTTGTAAGACTCAGATATGGCGAGTGATGTGGCACAAACGTCCCTATGGTGGTTCAGAATGATGAGGTGAACATATCGTAAATAACTAAACAATTCAGGTTACACAATGCACCCGACGACTTTAACCTTTCGCCGATAAACGAGACAAAATAGTTAATTGTGGTTAACGGAACCACCGGGCGAAGTGCGCCACACAGGAAAAAACTCCGACAAAGAATCAAAAGTTTTAAACAGAAAGAAGGCCACATTTTGAAGTTAAACTTCAAAATTATGAAGCAACTTTTGTCTGAATATATAATTAAGCTTTATCAAGTAGAAAATGGCGGCTAGAGTTTGTTATTAATTAAACGATGAATCGACTTAAAAATGAAATGTGGCATATTTTAATCCCTTGTTCACCCCAGACAGAAATCAGTCGTGTTCAATCAACTCTAAAAATCGTCTTCTGTAAAAAGTGAAGTCTCTTTGTGACGAATTCTTACCTGGTGTGCGATTGCGCGGAGAAACTTGACAAGGCCTCAGGCGTTGAGTGTGGAGTGGAGATAACTGTGATGAGTGGACGAGACAGTTGAGGATAAGTAGACTTTGTCCTCAGTTAACCTTTGATTGATAAATTCAAACAGTGCCAGTCACGGACTGCAGAATACTGACGTTGTCAAGTTATGCGACTTAGATTCTCGTGTTATCGTTGCTGACGTCATCACCTGACACGAAATTCAGCAGAGCCATGCCCATCCTGCGTGACGATATCTTATCTCTCTATAAAAAGAGGGAACTGCTTGCAATACTTCATCTGCTGTGTTAGTGTTTCACTGCGATTCCATATTATTGAAAGAGTAAAACTTTTGCTTGAAGGAGGAACCATAACTTTACTCTCTGTCTCTCCGTCTCTGTCTGTCTGTCTGTCTGTCTGTCTGTCTGTCTGTCTGTCTGTCTGTCTGTCTGTCTGTCTCTCTCTCTCTCTCTCCCTCTCTCTCTCTCTCTCTCTCTCTCTCTCTCTCTCTCTCTCTCTCTCTCTCTCTCTCTCTCTCTCTCTCTCTCTCTCTCTCTCTCTCTGTTCAATTGGCTGTAGGCTAATTAGACACAATGGTATTGTTATGTAGGTCATTTCCCCCACACTCATCATGACCTGAGTTCAATTAGTCTAGAACATTCTCAAGGTCACTGCCCTTGATGACCTCACAACCTTGAATTCAATTAGTCATGTTTGGAATGTTCTGGAAAGTTGATTAGTTGTGTAAGGGAGATAATTTTAGAACAGTAATTAGCATGTCAATAAAAGTTCTAGATTGTTCTTATATGCCTTTATAAAAGGGACGTGCACAGCTTCCAGTCAGACTTTTGGGATCGTGTCTCTTGTGTGTTACTATAAACTCCAGCAGTAGTCATTCTCAAGACTTTTCAAGACCTTCACTGTCAACGCTGGATTTATACTGTGGACTTTGTGCAGCTGCAAGCCTGCAAGGACTGTTCATTCATTCAACTGACTGTTACAACTCTGAGACTGGAGCTTTGCCGTCCCAGCTGAGATAAGTAGTCTGTACACTTTTAAAGCTTGTACTCTATCCCTGACTTAGCAATTAGTTTTTTTTCGTAATAAATTTTGTTTAAACGTTAACTGCTGAGTTCACCCTTTTGTTCGTTTTCTCTGCACGTAACAAATTGGGGGCTCGTCCGGGATACGAATATTTTGAGCCGTTTGACAACATTTTGCCTGCCTTTTTAAAAACTACAGTATTCTGTGAACTCAGCGAAATTTAATCATGGCGGAATTTAAACCAGAGGAAATGGATGACCTTGATCAGGACACATTTAATTCCCTCAGAAAAGACAACCTCATAGCACTGGCAATTTCCTTAAAGTAGATGTCAAAAGATCTATGCGCAAGCGAGAAATTCAGTTCAAGATTGCAAAACATTTAGTTAATTCTGGCCATTTTGAGGAGTCTGCCTTAAAAGATTATGAGCCTGAGTCTTCCTTCGAACTCAAAAAATTAGAATTAGAAATACAGGCAGATTTGGAGCTTAAGAAATTGGAATTAGAAAAGGAAAATTGCAAATGGAAGAAAGGGAAAGGCAGGAAAAATTACAAATGAAAGACAAAGAATTACAAATGAAAGACAAAGAATTACAAATGGAAGAAAGACAGAGAGAAAAGGAGAGAATTGGAAGAACATCGACTACAGTTAGAAATGAGACGTTTAGAGCTTGGACAATCAGGAAAATTCTTCCTTCAGACAAGTTTGACATCACTAAGCATTTCAGGTTAGTTCCCCCTTTCCAAGAAAAGGATGTTGATAAATATTTCCTTCATTTTGAGAAATTGCTCAGAGTCTGAATTGGCCTAAGGAGTCCTGGTCTATGCTTTTGCAGAGTGCTTTGGTGGGTAAAGCCAGAGAAATTTACATTCAGTTGTCAGTAGAGCAGGCTTCAAATTATGATTCTGTGAAGGAATTAATTCTCAAGGGCTATGAGTTGGTGCCTGAAGCTTACCGTCAGAAATTTAGGGATTGTGAGAAGGTGAAGGATCAAACTTATGTTGAATTTGCTCGAACAAAAGAACAACTGTTTGATCGCTGGTGTTCTTCTGAAAAGGTCAGTCAGAATTATGACAAATTACGACAGCTTGTTTTGATTGAGGAATTTAAAAGGTGCATCCGGAGTGACATCAAGACGTTTATCAATGAACAAAAGGCAGATACATTGAGGTTGCTGCACGTTTGGCCGATGATTATTCATTGACCCACAATCTTCATTTCTCAGCAAACCATCCCAGTCCTTTTCATACAGAAACAATGCAGGTAATTTAACTCCTCCTTTTCATCCAAGAATTTTTCAAAGGACAGTAGAAAATCAAATGACAACAGTTCACAGAGTTCAAGTAACACTCCCACATCATCAGATCCCAAGTCTCAATCTCCTTCTGACAAACAGTTTGGTACACTTTCTTGTAATTATTGTAAGAAAGACGGCCATTTAATGTCAGAGTGTTTCAAATTGAAAAGAAAACGTGAAGGTCAAGTGGTCAAAGTGGATCTAAGCCCACCGGCTTTATTTCTTCATCAACTCAATTAGAGTCTAATAATGTGTGCAACACATTTTCTGAGGTTAAACCCCTCTCATCCCCAATTAATGAGGTCAAGGTCAATTCTTCTCAAGATAGCATTATGGGTATTTTCGAGCCATTTATTCATAATGGTTTTATATCACTTTCTAGTGATTTCTCTTCCGCTACCCCTGTCAAAATTTTAAGAGATACCGGGCTTCCCAGTCTCTTTTGTTGGCAGATACCCTGCCGTTTTCTGAAAAGTCATTTTCAGGTTCTAAAGTTCTATTAAGGGGTAGATTGCAATGACTTTATTCCTGTTCCTCTCCATAATGTCTATTTGTCTTCGGACTTTGTTTCTGGACCTGTGACTTTAGGTATTAGGCCTTTTTTGCCTTTTGAAGGGATTCACCTTCTTCTTGGAAACGACCTTGCTGGGGACAAGGTCATTACTAATCCACTTGTGACTGATAATCCTAGTTTAGATCAGGATCCAGAGCCAATTGAACAAGAGATACCCGATTTATTTCCTTCATGTGCCATTACTCGAGCCATGTCAAAGAAAACTTCCGAGAATCAAAATACTCTCAAAATAATGTCACAGATGTTGACTTAAATGACACCTTTCTCAGTCAGGTGTTTGACACGGATCATTCCGTTATCCCTCGTGGATTTGAAACTTCCAGTAAAACTTCTGCTGACCAAAGTCAGACATTTTCTAGATCAAATCTCATTGCAGAACAACACAAAGACCCAGATATTTTGTCTTTGTTTGACAGGGTAGATGATGAAGGTAAAACTTCAGATAGCTCTGTTTCCTATTATACAAAATCTGGTATTCTCATGCGTAAATGGAGACCTCCAGATGTCTTGGTTGATGACGATTGGGCTATAAAACATCAAATTGTTGTTCCAAAGCCCTATCGTGCTGAAATATTGCGCCTAGCCCATGAAACCCCTGGGCTGGTCATTTGGGAGTAAGGAAAACTTATCACAAAATTCTCAGTCACTTTTATTGGCCTAATCTCAGGCAGGATGTAGCACATTTCTGTAAAACTTGTCACACATGTCAAATGGTAGGAAAGCCAAATCAGACCATTCCAAAGGCCCCTTTACAGCCAATTCCTGCATTTCAAGAACCATTTAGTAGGATACTAATAGACTGTGTTGGGCCCCTACCAAAAACAAGATCAGGAAATGAGTACATGCTGACAATAATGTGTACATCAACTCGGTTCCCAGAAGCCATACCACTGAGAAATATAAAGACAAAGACTATAGTGAAAGCTTTAGTCAAATTTTTCACTTTATTTGGCCTCCCTAAATGTGTCCAGTCCGATCAAGGCTCCAACTTTATGTCTGGTATTTTTCAACAAGTAATGGATCAGCTAGGCATTAAACAGTATAGGTCATCCGCCTATCATCCAGAAAGTCAGGGTGCTCTTGAGCGATTTCATCAAACTTTGAAAAACATGATTAGGACCTACTGTTTTGACACAGAGAAGCAGTGGGATGAAGGAATTCATTTTCTGCTCTTTGCTGTTAGAGAGTCAATTCAAGAGTCTCTTCGTTTTAGCCCATTTGAGCTTGTATTTGGACATACAGTCCGTGGCCCACTTAAGCTCGTTAAAGAGAAATTCCTATCAGACGATGATGATTGTCTGAATATTTTGCAATATGTGTCAGATTTTCGTACAAAACTCTCTAAAGCATGTGAATTAGCCAGAGAAAATCTTGAGTCATCTCAGCAGTCAATGAAACCAATATGATAAAAACACCTCAAAACGGAAGTTTGAACCAGGTCAAAAGGTTCTTGTTCTACTTCCAATTCCTGGCAAACCACTCCATGCTCGCTACTTTGGGCCATATCTAACGATAAGAAATTGAGTGATTTAAATTACATCATAATAACACCTGACAGGCGAAAACAAAAACAGCTATGTCACATAAATATGCTTAAGCCATATTTGGATAGGGATAATCCTACTAAAACAAAGCCTGTCAGTACAGTCAGTTCTGGCCATTATGAAGAAAGTGATACTGAAACTGACTTGAGTGAAAATACTCTACAACTCAAAGCTGGGCTCGGTCAAGCTTCAGAACTCAGAAATCCTGGAGAAGCTGGAGTCTACAAAGTTGGCACACCTCCAGCCAGAACAACAACAACAGGTGAAAGAACTGCTCCATGAATATAAACACCTGTTTCAAGATGTTCCAACGAGGACGAACGTCATCTACCACAACGAAGATGTCTGCGACAGTAATCCAGTGGAACAACATCCAGACGGACTGAATCCTGCGAAAGCGGAATATCTCCAGGAGGAAGCCAAGTATTTGCCGAACAATGACTTTATCGAACTCAGTAAAAATAACCGGACTTTGCCGTGCATACTTTATGCCAAATCAGTGCCATTTCAAGTTTTCCAACAACAAATTGCAAGAAGATAGTCATGGGACATCCTGTTTGCTACTTTTCACACAAATTTAACAAATCCCAGAGAAACTACTCTACAATTGAAAAAGAGTGTTTATCTTTGATATTAGCTTTACAGCATTTTGAAGTTTATGTTACTTCTTCAAATCAGCCAATAGTGGTTTAATATTGATCACAACCCTCTTGTTTTTCTGCAGAAATTTAAAGGCAAAAATCAGAGATTGCTAAGATGGAGTTTAATGTTACAGGAGTTTAATCTTGACATTAGACATATCAAAGGCAGAGACAATTTAATTGCAGACTGTCTCTCTCGTATTTAGAGTTTATTGTTGTTCACTTTCAGAAATTTTACTTTAGAGTAAAACAAAATTTGAGTACTTAAATCCTTTTCAAGATTACATTTGTAAAAGAAAGATTTTTCTTTGAAAAATTTTCTTTTTTTTGAAGAGGGGGTGTGTTATGTAGGTCATTTCCCCCACACTCATCATGACCTGAGTTCAATTAGTCTAGAACATTCTCAAGGTCACTGCCCTTGATGACCTCACAACCTTGAATTCAATTAGTCATGTTTGGAATGTTCTGGAAAGTTGATTAGTTGTGTAAGGGAGATAATTTTAGAACAGTAATTAGCATGTCAATAAAAGTTCTAGATTGTTCTTATATGCCTTATAAAAGGGACGTGCACAGCTTCCAGTCAGACTTTTGGGATCGTGTCTCTTGTGTGTTACTAAACTCCAGCAGTAGTCATTCTCAAGACTTTTCAAGACCTTCACTGTCAACGCTGGATTTATACTGTGGACTTTGTGCAGCTGCAAGCCTGCAAGGACTGTTCATTCATTCAACTGACTGTTACAACTCTGAGACTGGAGCTTTGCCGTCCCAGCTGAGATAAGTAGTCTGTACACTTTTAAAGCTTGTACTCTATCCCTGACTTAGCAATTAGTTTTTTTTTCGTAATAAATTTTGTTTAAACGTTAACTGCTGAGTTCACCTTTTGTTCGTTTTCTCTGCACGTAACAGTATACTCCAGTATTGTTCAATATCTGTAAAATTCAGTTTCCTCTTCAAGCCAAAAGTCACCTAAATGTTGTTGCTTTCAACTTGTTTGCACATGTTGTACGTGTGTAAGGGAACTGGTGGTATTGTCGGCAGGGTAACGTTGGCAGATCATATCTTCCATTTTTTCGAAGCCGAAAATACACTTGCCAAAATTTTACTGTACGTGAATAAAAATACTGGCCTGTGTGCAGAATTCATCGCCCAAGCTGAGGGGATAATCGTATGATATGTTGGTTGGTTGAGTATTTTGAATGTGTAACTGCGACTTCTAATTAGTTATCCCTGTGTGTAATTACTACGCGAAAGCAAACTTTAAACGTTCAATGGCAGTAGGCTTTCTTGGTATTTTTTTCATATATCTGTTCAGCAGTTTTGGCTTTGAGTGCGAGTTTCACTCAAAAGTATGAAATGTTCAACAACTATCGTTGTTGGAAAATGAATTTAACTTCAAACTTGAATTTAGTGTTCAACAACCTGATACCGCACATATACATCTATAGCTTTTCCTAGCTGACAAGCCAGTACTTTTCATTTCGTGAAAATTTAAGGAGTAGAACAAAACCGTGGCTGACGAGCAGAACAAAAATACTGAATAAAAAGCTTCAAGTTGCGATTACTGGCGTTCTTTTACCACCATTTGAAAATACTACACCGTCATAGCCTAAAAAGAGCCAGTAGCTTTCACTTTTGACCGTTTTTCCTACATGGATTAGTATCGTCTTTCAACTAAGTGGTATAATTAGGCACGTTGCATGTTTAAAGGTTTTCATACGAACATGTTCTGTCAATCTGCTTTATTACTTATAGAAATGAGATAGGCCAATGTCATGATTCCTATCTAATTCCCTCCTAGACTTTTTGATGTTGAGTGGTATCATAGTTGACAATATGGTAGGAAAAACCGCAAGCGTTTTGTTGGAAAAATATTCACAGCCATTCAGTGCGCCTTTTGCTATTACATATTTAACGACATGATTAAAAGTCATGTAGATTTAAAGCACCAAGAGGCTAGAAGAGCTGCGAATGTGTAATAAACCGATCTCAAATATCCTCAGGTTTCTAAGAGTTTTCTTTGAATAAGAACCAATAAAGACTGGAAAAGTATATAACACTGTCATAAGTGTCGAAAGTGGCATACAAATTCAAATTTTTAACGTCATTTTAGATTTCCCGCCATTTCCAAAAACTAACCATATGACAGAGAAGATAAAGATTGCAACATATGTTGGCCATCGTGTGTTGTGCATTCAAGTAAACGACATCATGCCTGTTTCTGGTATGATCACGATGTGTACGTGCAGGAAATACTGTGTTTTTTTTTCCTTTTCCGTGGGGCGCCATTTTATGAGTGCGGCACCTGTTTATTATTCAGCCTGTCAAAATATGTAGGCATCAACGAGCAGTGGTACTTCTTTTCACGTCCTTCACTTAGCACATTTACACGCACCAACTTTGGTTTGAAAAATGCAATCATGAAAATATTGCATAAAATTCGCAGCTATTGGGGCTTTAATGAATATGACCAATCTTATGTCGACAATATAAGGCAAGTTTCACAATAAGGCAATGATGACAAACTCATGGCTGAAAATTTGAATATGCTTTCAGTGGAATATAAAAACACTATTGATACACAGAAAGTAAAACAACATTCCAAAGGTACGATGCTAACTTAAAGTGAATCACCTGAAAGAAGTTAGCATCTAAACAATTTTCCGGATCCATTAAGTTTCCCGGTAATTCTAACTTCTTAACTATATAATCTAAGCCTACGCATCAGATATAAATGATTGTCTGAGTAATCCTTACACTACAGTTCCATCCTCAGCTTCAAATGGACTGATTTCGTTTGTGGATAGTCTATGTCAGAACTATGTCAGTCCTTATGTGTTGATTGAAGTGCGTAAAATTTCTCTGACGCTTGAACGCCAGTAAACACCTAGCCGCTTTGGAAATCCATCCAGACTTCAAAGTTTACATATCGATGTATCACTTCATCTAATTCAGCTTTGTACGGCCTTTCCATCATTTTGTTGAAAAATGTGATTACATGAGAATTTCTAACAAAAGTTCATTTGACCGATTCACTTCTTCCTCAGCAAAAGAATGACTGCTTTTACATCATTCCCACAAAAGTTGACATGAACTCTTTCCAAAAATTGCCCTTTCAGGTTTGGTCCTCACTGCTACAAACCATTGTCAGTGACATGGCCTACAGTAATCCATACAAAGATAACTTACGCTCACTATTGCTTGAAATTGCCAGTCATTGAAATACGGTCTGTTATAATGCGACAGCGGATAAGAAAGAACTGTTGCCATTCCTGTTCAGTGAGGTAATCTTTCTCTTGATGGAGCTAAAAAGTGGAGCCTTCTCCCACTGTTCTTACATTTTCGTACATTTTCAAGAACCTCTAAAACTTTTTCCGTCCTTTTCTCCCTGACAGACGCAGCCAATCAGTACTGTCAAGAAAATGTAACTAGGTGTTTTAATAGTATGCTATGATATGTTACCCTATTCTGAACACAATTCAAATTTGGAGGGGCACACGATAACTTTTCATAAGTGCTCCCGTCACTAAGATTTGAAAACAAACAAACAAAAACAAACAAAAACAAAACAACTTCCCTTCCTCTCTTCGCAACATGCTCATCCCAGTCGACAAGCTCCAGAATACAACCTAATCAATACTTAACACTCCCATTGTGCTTCCATGTTGCCCGCCGAGTAAAAGAAAACCGAACGGCTAATGTTGAAATATTGCCCGCTTGCCCGTTGATAGCGAAAAGCATTTGCCCACCAGCCCGTCATGAAGTTACCTGTGAACACAGGTGATCACAGCGTTGGGATCGAAGTGTGAGGCCGAAGGCAGTACCAGTCCCGAGGTTCGGCCTTCGGCCTCACTCTTCGATCCCAACGCTGCGCGCGCCTGTGCTTGCGAAGAGCTCCGCTGCTCCGACACCCCCCCCCGTTGCTTAAAAACGCTCGCTCCCTAATGTTCAATGTTGTTATTATCAACTGAAAAAAAAGAACTTAAAAGAAATACAGATCTAGATTAAGCTGAAAATAATCGGACAACAACATTGGAAGTAGGATTGTGAGCTATGCCGCGGCGATGCCTGTGTATCTGTGCGTCTGAATGTCTGTGTGTGTGTGTGTGTGTGTCTGTCTGTTTGTCTATGTGCTCGATATGTCAAAAGCTGCTCGTCACATCAGAATAAAATCTGGTACATATATTCACTTTGCAAATGGCAAGAACTGATTAGTTTTTAGTGGGTGTGGCTTTCTTACTTTTTGCTCATTTGCATAATTAATGATTTTAGAAAAAAATATACATTGAGAACGACTGCACACAATCTAATGAGATTTGCTACAAATGTTGATCCCACCAAGATATATAAGCTGTGAAAGATAATTTGCATGTTTGATGAACTTTTCTGATTAGGGATATATATCTGAATTGAGTCCATCAAAATTGACGAAACTTGGTTTGCATATTGAAGATACTATGATTGAACATTATTGAAAGTCATCAAGCATTTTTACTTCAGCCAATTTCTATTTTGCATATTTAATAAACTTTCCTAATTAGAGATATATATCTGAATTGACTTGACCAAAATTGATGAAACTTGCTATGTACATTAAAGATAAAATGATATAACATTATTGGAAGTGATTATCTGTTTTTACTTCAGGCAATTCCTTATTTGCATATTTAATGAACTTTCCTAACTACAGATATATATCTGAATTGACTCGACGAAAGTTCATGAAGCTTGCTACGTACATTGAAGATACTATGATATAACATTATAGAAAGTCATTAAAAAGTTTTAGTTCAGCCAATTCCTAATTTGCATATTTACTGAACTTTCCTAATTAGGGGTATTTATCTGAATTGACCGGACCAAAGTTGACAAAACTTGCTATGTACATTAAAGATACTATGATACAACATTATTAAAAGTAATTAAGCATTTCTACTTTAGCCAATTCCTTATTTGGTATTGAATGAACTTTCCTAATTAGGGTTATTTATCTGTATTGACTTGACCAAAGTTGATGAAACTTGCAATGTGCATTAAAGATACTGTGATTCAACATTATTAAAAGTCATTTAACATTTTTACTTCAGCAAAGTCCTAATTTGCATATTTTATGAGAACATTTCTGTTAATTTCTTATTTGCATATTTAATGAACTATCCTACTTAGGGATATACTTTAATTTACTTGATCAAAGTTGGCAAAGCATGTATTTACATTGATGATTATACCAGGTTATAACAATATTGAAAGTCATTTCGCATTTCCTTGTCAGCTTATTTATAATTTGCATATCTAATGAGCTTTCACAGTATGGCATATTTAGCTCGAGGGACTTGACCAAAGGGAATTATACTTGCTATATAAAGTGGTGATACAATGACAGCAGTCAAAGAAAGTAGTTATTTTTATTTCAGCTAATTACATATTTGGATACTTAATGACATTTAGAATTAATCTGTGGTGAATATTGTTCATTATGTTGATCATTATACTTTCAATGAAGTTGCAAACATGTGGCAAAGGTTCAAATTTACACATAACTGCAATATATAATGAAACATGTGAGCATTTTCAGTTCATATCTGGTTATTACTTTGCTGCACTTGCAGCACAACTGCATTAGATAGCCCTATGAAACTTTCATTTTGATATCCTTCTTTAATATTAACTCTTTTACACTAAACAACAATCTTCAAACAGTTTTGTGTTTGTTTGTTTGTTTGTGTGTGTGTGTGTGTGTGCGTGTGTGTGTCTTCCATTGATTACAGACCATTTATTCAGTTATTGCCTGTTTACAAAATAAAACAAACTTCCTGCGAAAGTTCTGCATTTTTTTAATTTCTGCTTTATTTAATGTGAACTAAACGTTTGCTTTGTTACTGTATTCATATATGTTTAGATGTTTGTTACCATCTTCTACAGGTTTACAAATAAACATATTTCACATGAAAATATAATTGAATGAAATAAAAAAAAATTATAATAATAATAATGTCTACAATTGACAAGACTGTATATTATTTTGGAGCCTGGTCAATTAATACTTCTGATGCAATTATTGTCCCTTTTATAATATATTCTATTCTATTATATTATATTATGTTATGTTATGTTATGTTATGTTATGTCATATCATATCATATTATATTATATTATATTATATTATATTATATTATATTATATTATATTATATTATATTATATTATATTATATTATATCATACAAGATAATCACTATCATACCCATCCATAATCCAATAACACTGGGTCAAAATTAGTAATTCATAGTCAGCCATTATAAACATAGACATATAAACACGACACAGAACAAACAGCAAAGCATCAGTACACACCACAAAGTCCAATGCGTGAAAGAAAGATATATGGACTTCTTGCATAGACAAACCATAGTACTTTAGAGACTGTATCATGACAAAAATATTTGTATATAATTTTTACAGTAGGCAAGATACAGAGTGTTGCTATCACATTTACTGAACAATTTGCAATATAAAATGCAGCAGGTTTTTGATCATTTTTGTGAATCATATAAAATTATGACATTGATGAATTAATATCAATTATTAATAATAATTCTGAAATGCATAGTAGATTCCAGTATTTGAAAATTTTACTTATATGTTTGTAGATTGTGTTGAGAGAGAGAGAGAGAGAGAGAGAGAGAGAGAGAGAGAGAGAGAGAGAGAGAGAGAGAGAGAGAGAGAGAGAGAGAGAGAGAGCGAGAGCAACGAGTTTCTGGCCAAGCGTAATTGAGAGTGGGGATTTAGCCGAGCGGTTCTGTCTGTTGCCTCTCCGCTAGGCGACTGTATGCCGTATGTTGTGAGTTCGAACCCGATTGAAAACTATAGCCGTATTGCTCTTGGTATTATCGATCGCCGTCTGATTTTGAGATATTTTAGGGGGTGTATCCTAACAAAGGACTGAGCAAAAACGGAGTCAACGGAGCCAACGAACCCGAACGGGGCCACAAATACCTAGAATGGTTGAATCTGATACCTGACCGGGGCCAAACGGGACCAAAGGTCCTCAAAATCGACTGTATCGACGACGTCTTTCCAGTCTTTCCCCTGATTGACTACTTAACCTGAATCGGAATCATTTTTGTTAAACCAGATATGTAGAAGAGCGCCCCTACCGTTAGGAGTGCAGGCTTTTCGGCAGTCCCTCTATTAAATGGACTTGATCATGGAGGGACTGTGATCGGGGAAAGTGTGTGATCATGGAGGGACTGTGATCGGGAAAAGTGTGTTTGTTTCGGCAAATGTAGAAGGTGTACTGATGCGGATGGATTTTACAATCAGCCTTTTTTACTAGGTCGATCGAGCGTGCGTCACTACGCATGGTAGCTTGGTAACTTCAATCTCAAACTTCCAGCTTCCAAAGTCGTATATGCAATGCGAACGAGCTATACGCACACATTACAACCACTGTCCTACCAGGTACCCATCACTCCTAGGTGGGGAGAAGCAATGAGGAATAAAGTATCTTGCTCAAAGACACAACACCATGGCCATGCTGGGGCTCGCACTCACCATCCTATGATCGTGCGTCCACTGCTCTAGCCTCGGGCCCATGATGCCAGTCTGATCAACATAAATGACTACTTTTTCTTAGCTAAACCAAACCATAAACAGCCTTTTTTCAATGCCAACACATCTTTTAAAAGGGAACTGTCGTAAAAACAAAATGGAACTCAGAAAAAAAAACACAGGACAACTGAAAATACAACAAACATAACAAAGCTAACAAAAGAAAGTGCAGACGGGAAAAACATTATAATATATATAATCCAAATAACAAAAAGTCGCAATATACAAAAATCAATATTGAGCCAGTTACAAACTATTATCTCATACTCATAAAATAAATATAATTCACCCGGACACACAAACTCACAAACATCGAAGTCAATGCGCATAGCAAAGGCTTAAAATTTACTCTGACAACTAATCATCCCACATGAAACCAACTATTATACGATACAAACGAGTACATCCGGAACATACATACATACATACATACATACATACGTACGTACGTACGTACATACATACATACATACATACATACATACATACATACATACATACATACGTGCCATGTATAGTAATACTGAGGCATGTGTAAAGGTCAATGATTTGTATACTGAATGGTTTGACACAATATGTTGAGTTCGTCAAGGCGATAACTTATCACCATCCTTATTTGCAATTTTTATAAATGATCTAGCTGTAGAGTTAAAATCGTTCCAGAAAGGTATTTATGGTCGATAATTACAATGTATCTATTCTTTTGTATGCGGACGATGTTGTTATAATTTCCGACAATGAAACTGATATGCAGTTCATGTTAGATCATGTAAATGTCTGGTGCTCTAAATGGAGACTTGTTATTAATAACTTCAAATCAAAGGTGATTCACTTTTGAAAACCAGGTTATAACAGGAGTGATGTTCAAATTCATATAGGTGAAAATATTGTGAATTATACTGATAACTACGAATACCTAGGTATTGTACTCAATGAATTTTTAGACTTCTCTGTTACATCATCTTATCTGGCTGAGTCAGCCAAAAGAGCACTTGGGTTGATTATTTCAAAGTTCAAAATTCTTAAAAATATGGATTTTAGCACATATACAAAGCTTTACAATTCATGTGTAGCCCCAATACTAGACTATGGTTCAGCTATTTGGGGTTACGGTAAACATCCAAAGTGTGACTCGGTCCAAAATCATGCTTTACGGTTCTTTTTAGGAGTTCATAGATTTACACCTATTGATGCTGTATCTGGTGACACAGGTTGGAATTCATGTCAGGTGCGAAGATACACTTGGATACTCAGATACTGGAATCATCTTGTTAACCTTGATGGAAACAGATTAACAAAGAAAATATTTCTCTGGGACGATGCTCTTCAGCAGTCCGATTGGTCTTCTGATGTATGTCATATTTTTGATGACCTGAATTTGATACAGATGGACTACTTCATGTAAACTTAAGTCTAGCCTCAAGTCGTTTGCGACTTGAACATTCAACTGCTTGGTGTGAAAGTGTAAACCGAAAACCAAACTAAGAACATATATGTGCTCTTTAAAACTGATTATAATTTAGATGTGCTCTCTCGTAGGCAGCGATCTTTATTGGCTCAATTTAGAACCGGTGTTTTGCCTTTACGAATAGAAACTGGAAGATATAGGGGAGAAGCTGTTGACAATAGAATCTCTATTTTCTGTAATCAAAATGCTGTAGAAAATGAGACGCACTTTCTTTTCCATTGTAATCTATATGACGATTTGAGGGAAATGTATTTACATTCAAACACTGATTATCAAGCTTTGACATCAGATACTGAGAAATGTAAATTTTTGATGTCTCTAAACGTTAGGGGAATATCAAAGTTTATTGAACATGCATTTACAAGGAGAAAAGAGCGTTTATATGTGAGTGTTTGAAAGCGTATTGTTTTCCGCTTACAATGCCCTCGTGACCTATATTTTGAATTGTCTAAAAGTGACATATAAGCCCATTGGGCTGGGAGGTGTTAACCTTATGCTGAATTGCATTCTTTTTGAACACTGATATCTCATGTCACTATAATAAACTTAACTAACTACAGTGGAATTTGATTGAGTGTCCGGTTTGCCTTGCAGAGCTCGACCAGTCTACATGTTGCTTATCATTAGAAAAGTAAACATTTGCAACAAATTCAGTCTTCGTCTTTGGTTGGTGTTAGATTACAGCGCGCAGCAAACGTTTCCCATACACTGTCTCGTCACGATCACTGCAGTCGTTTCAGCATGTCACTCACAACAAACATAACACTGCACTACATGCACATCACCAGTTTTCTTTTAGGTGTTTACTTTTAAATTGGGAACTTTATGAAGAAACAAGTAAATTCTTTTTTAAAAACTTTTCTTCTTCTCTCGATGTCAGCAATCACGGCAACAGTTCCTTCAGCATGCAGTCTGTAGCATTGCCAGTGCAGTCTACTCTATCAACAAGTTTGACACCATACAACACTGAATATTGTCAACCAGAAAATGCTAAACTCTCCTGCATGAAACTTTAATCCCGCTTTATCTTTTATCTCAGCTAAATGAAACTTTCTCAATTGACACTTCTCTGAGCTACAAAATAGACTTGAAGATTTTGCACATGCAAGTGCAATTCAAATCAACACGGTACATTTAGTACCATTGAATAACACACCCAGTGTTTCTGAAATAATTTACAATATTTTGGCACTTAATTTCCCGGGCAACATCATACACGGCAACGGGTTAGCATTGAGGGGACGGTGATATCTCTCTGCAGCCTTCAAAATATTCTTTACCCAGTGAAGAAATACAATGTTCTACTATAATAAAACGCCCAGGGTCAGTCCGGTTGATGTTGAGGACTTTCCTCGAGATATAGATCCGACACTCGAAAAATATGCCAGTGAGTTTTGTCTGAGTTGTACCAAATCAAAGTACACAAACAGCTGAAAGAAAACTTTGATGATGTACTATAGCTATAGTGCGGTGTCAAGCTTGTTGTGCATGAGTGGCATGCTGAAACGACTGTAATGAGTGTAGACTAGACAGTGTATGGGAAACGTTCGCCGCGCGCGCTGTATAATCTAACATCAAAGACTCAATTTGTTGCAAATGTTTACTTTTCTAATGATTAGCAACATGTAGACTTGTCGAGCTCTGCAAGGCAAAACGGACACTCGATCAAATTCCACTGTAACTAACTAACTACATACATACATACATACGTACGTACGTACGTACGTACATACATACATACATACATACGTAACATACATACGTACGTACGTACGTACGTACATACATACATACAGCAAAGAACACAACTAGAAAACTCTTTGGAAGCTTCGAAAATGCCTCTTTTCAACAAAAATTTGCTTCAATTAAAGGAAAAATGGAATTAAAACAGTCATTTTAAAACTAAAAGTAACAACATTAAACTTTTCGTTACACTTGTATAAACAACAACGTCACAAACTGAAAGTAAGTTGCTGGAAAATAAATGATACTTCAAGCTCACGGTAGGTGTTGAATGGCGCCCTCAACGGTTCAGTTAATCATAGACACTGCAATGGTCAAAGGTTTGAAAGGTTGAAGTCCCGGGATATGTTTTGTGCAGTTTTTACACTTTCCCGTTTGGCCCCGGTCAGGTATCAGAGGTATTTAAGGTATTTGCAGCCTCGTTCGGGTTCGTTGGCTCCGTTGGCTCCGTTTTTGGCTCAGTCCTTTGTTAGGATACATCCTTATCTTGTCAAGTTAGCCATTAGTCTTCATCACTGTTCATGACGCCTAGCTTATCTATCTAGGCAAGATAGGCATTAGTGTCCGCCAATGTTCATACCTATCTAGGGTAAGTTAGGCATTTAGTCGTCACCACTGTTCATGACAGCTATTATCTATGCAAGTTAGGCATTAAGCTTCGACACTGCATAAAACGTGACAGTTACTTTATCTAGGTAAGTTTGTAAGGCATTAATCCTCATTATAACACGCCACATGCTCATTCCGTGCCGCGATTCGCTAGAATACGTCACGTGACGCGAAAATAGATACGTCTAGTCCCCATCAGATCGAAAAAAGTGACGTCAGAGGGTATTTTTTGAAAAGCTATTTCCCTAGGGAAATAGTCCTGACCAAATTTGGAAAAGTGTCTGGTCACGTGACCGTAGTGTCGTCTGCAGCTTTGCAACAATGGCGGGTGACTGGAACGTGATGTGCGTCCGGGATACGTGACGACACATTCTCTAAAACAGATTTTCCAACATTTTCCAACAGTCCAACAGCGTAGGAACTTGAACAGCTCATAGACGGAAAAGATTAAAGTGCAACTAAGGATGTCGCTAGGTATGCTTAGAATATTTTTTGAAAGAAAGTGGTACCACGTACAACTGAAACCGCTGTAGAAACATCGCCCAGTAAACTTGTCACAATGGATTGTTGCGGTGCAAAATATCAAAACACATTAAAAACTGTACAACAATACAACATGAGCATGTGGTGTGTTATAAAACACCTATAGCCTGGTCTTTATTCGGGCTATAGCGTTCGTCTATTACCCCTCGTGGCCGTGTGTTACCAGAAACACATCGCTATACCCCTCGGCCTACGGCCTCGGGGAATAGCGATGTGTTTCTGGTAACACACGGCCTCTCGGGGTAATAGACGGGCGCTATAGCCTCATGACCAGGCACTAGGTGTTTACTATAGACTGGAAGATCAGTCGAGCAGAGGAACGTAGGGAGCGTCCTCTAAAATTTTCTAAATATTGAACGAGGATTAAATTATTCAAAGATAGAGACCTTAAATGGTGGCTTATCGCCCTGACCAAATAACTCGTTAGCAGCTCATAAGGTAGTAGACGGACCCGTCTACTACCTCGGTCCGTCTACTACCTTATGAGCTGCTAACGAGTTATTTGGTCAAGGCGATAAGCCCACCCACACCTCCCCCACATCCCCGCGTTGGTGATCGGCAAATTAATGAAGGGGATTAGGGAGGGCAGATATTGACTGTTTTCTTTGAAATACTATACACAGATAGCTACGGTAAAGTAATAGGCACACACTAGACACAGGTAAGGCTTGTAAAATGAAAAAAAAAGTTTAATCAAGACATTTATTGATAATATTCATAACTTCTAGACGAATATTGCTCGAGAGACCCTGTGCCCTAACCCTATAACCAGTCTTCGCCGCTGCTTATGATGAGTACTTATCTTTGTTAGGGACGGACCATTAGATCTTGGGAGGGGGGTGGTCAAAAACAGAAAAAAAAAAATTTCAGAGCAGAAAGTTAGGGAAAAAAAAATCTTCAAACTAGTTTGCAAAATAAAAAAAAAAATAAATAAGAAGACAAAGGCGTAAAAAAAAAAATCTGCAAAAGTCTTTAAAATTTTGAATTTTTTTTAGATTTTACCGACAGTAAGCAACTTTCTGTATTTTTAATACACCCTCCCGGCACATTTTTAATTTTAATTTATACATTTAGAGTGACTGTATCCCTTATACTGGAAGTTGTGATTATCTTATCTTTTCAGGACTTTTGTATTCTGATCACTTGAAAATTATGAAATTATAGAGCCTGTTTTCTACTTGTTTCCTGCGTACAAACCAAGCAGGTACACTAGGTAAAACATTGAAACTATGGTATGGTTGTCAAAACAGAAAGTTGTATTTGCCTTGTAAGATCAAGGTAAAGAGATGCAGGCCACATCAGTTTCATTTTTTTCACAGCATTTTATTACAATGATGAATGCCAGAATGGGTGAACAAGTAGAAACAAGTCAATAATGATAAAACAACATATCAAGTCATTATGTATTATTTTGCTTTTAAAAAGGCATTTTCAATTCTTTTTTCTCAAAAAACAGCCTCAAATAACAACAGCAACACATGTTTTAACATTCAAATACACAACGTAGAATGCCATCTATCCAACAAATCCCAACACAAAAACACATAAAAGGGTTGAACTTTGAAAGTTTCTCGATAGCAAATACTGAATAAATCTGCATGGTTAATCGTTTTTGTGTAGCAAATTTCAAAGAAATTGGACAAGCCCTTTCAGAGAATACAGATTTTTTGACCATGAATGGCATAAATTGCCCAAAAAGACAAATATTGAAATTTCAACACATCTATACACATCCAATCAATTTGGACATGCTGCAACAGAGAAATAGATGTTTTGATCAAAAAAGGGCAACAATTGCTCTAAAAACACAAATATGCAAATTTCACTATATTATTTAGCTTATTTTAGCTTCTCAGCTTGTCAAAATCAATTGTAAATCATGAGATATGCATGATGTTTGGTGGGGTGAATGTAGGCATTTCACCACGCAGTAGAAAGGGAAGCCAGGAAACCAAAATAGTCAATTTTCAAAACTATAGGAAACTACTGAGGAGCAAGAAGATCATGTTTCAGAGGAAGATGTGTAATCCGAAAAAAATGCTCCCAAAGTGCCACCAAATAACACCATTTTTATCTCTATTTTTCAAAAGCTCCAACAGCAGGAGGGGGGACACCCCCTCCTGACCTCCCCCGCAAAAATACTCCCCAAGTGCCACCAAATAACACCATTTTAATCTCTATTTTTCAAAAGCTTCAACGGCAGCAGGGGGACACCCCCTCCTGACCACCCCCCGCAAAAATACTCCCCAAGTGCCACCAAATAACACCATTTTAATCTCTATTTTTCAAAAGCTCCAACGGCAGGAGGGGGACACCCCCTCCTGACCACCCCCCGCAAAAATACTCCCCAAGTGCCACCAAATAACACCATTTTTATCTCTATTTTTCAAAAGCTCCAACGGCAGGAGGGGGACACCCCCTCCTGACCACCCCCGCAAAAATACTCCCAAAGTGCCACCAAATAACACCATTTTAATCTCTATTTTCAAAGCCCCAACAGCAGCAGGAGGACACCCCTCTCCTGACCTCTTCCCAGTGACCGCTTGCGTGGCCGCTTGTGGTGCTTGGCACCACATGTTTGCCCTCTTTATCTTCAGACAGCGACGAACGAAAAAAAAAATTATAAATCTGAAAATTTACTCTGAAAAAAAAAATTTGCACAGCTAATCTCAATTGGAAAAAAAAAATTTCAGAAATTTACAATAGTAAAAAAAAAATTTTCACAATTTCATTGTGACCACCCCCCTCCCAAGGTCTAATGGTCCATCCCTTATTCATTCGTCGTCACCGTAACGGTTCATGACGCCCAGCCACAGTCCCTCCACAAAGGGACTATGGCCCAGCTTATCTAGGCAACGGTCCCTCTGGGCAAGTTAGGCATTAGTCTCCGCCAACACCCATACCGCCGGGAACACACAGACCTGTACGCAGGGCTACTCGCCCCCATGCTTACCCAGATTCTCTGCGCAGAGGAACTGCTAATGCTACGGGGTTTTGAGCGTCTACCTCTCGCGGAGAAGGATGTCATGGTGCGTTGTGAAGCGCATGATCTTTTTCCAGATAACTGCACCGGCAGTTTGTTCGGTCGATACACAGATCCAGAAGCAGAGACACATTTTGATTTTCCGTTTTTCGTCGTCACTCGGCATCGTAGTTGGCAGATTTTCCATTATTTCTACAGCATATTTAGGATAAAGTCATATATTACTTTCAAACATGTTTCGAGGGAAAATTCAGCACAAAAAAGCACCAATTTCGTAAAGAATTTCGATTACGTGATAAAGAAAACTTACCCGTTTCAGTAGTTACGTGTAGAATCCGAATGACCTCCACCGTCCGAAGAACGTCTAGCGTATTTAGTATGCCCCAGACGTAAACATCGTCTGCTTATCACGTGACCGTGACGGACGTGTAACTAAACTTTCTATTGAAAATCAGCTTACTAGTTATCTTTTAATGAACAACTCGCAGATTATATTTTTACTTTATATAAACAAAGAAATACCTAGTTATATTTATTATTAGCTACTATTATTATACTGTATTACGTTATCTTTCTTTAAGAAAAATTTGAACTTGTATTACACTTTTAGGCCAAAGTAATTAAATTCTTTGTTTTGCGTCCCTACCTGCCTAGGTTTTTAAGGTTTTCGTGAAAAACACACACAGTGTATTTGAATAGAAAATTTCAGGATATTACCGCTTAGCTTTTCTGAACTAAAATTTTGTTGCAATTTTTTATTTGCTGCAATCCAATTAAATTGCGTTAATTTTCTTGTGTGTGTTTTTCAGCCGCTTAGACGCTTACCTTTCTCCATTTAGAGTGGACGCAAAACAAAGAATTTAATTACTTTGGCCTTATTGCCATAAATGTGATGTAAATCCTGCGTGCGAAACTACACTGAAGTGCGCTGAAACGTAAAAGTGTCACCATAGACAGTCGAAAAAGAGGATGGGAAGCTATCGCAAACAACAAAAGAACTGTGAAGAAGCGACGAGCGATCTCTTTCGGAATAATTAGAACGTGTGAATCGATTTTTGCCATTGTTATCAGCTGGGCGATAGCCGCTGCTCGCACAGGCGTGCTGTTTTCTGGGTAGTTTCTATAAGTGTAGTTTATTCTACGTTTCGACGTTCTCTCGGCTACGGAAGAGAACGTCGAAACGTAGAATAAACTACAGTTATAGAAACTACCCAGAAAACAGCACGCCTGTCGCTGCTCGACATTCGGTAGTTCGCAGTGAAAAACTTCATTGAACTTATTTGCAGCATAAAGTTTTTTTTCCGATTGAAGTCGGATTCCCTAATCCTAAAGATTGATATATCCTAGATGCGACAAAGAAACATTGTTTTCCTTCTGAATGGGATTATTCTCTGCTACGAAAAAAGTGTGTTTAGGACACACTGAATGTAAGGCCTGCAAGCATGTTTTGCGAGATTGTACGACAGTTGGATGGTAATTGCTTTTGTTTATCGATGGGTATGCAAATCCAACGCAGCTTTCCATCCTGTTTCTCGACTGCCTATCTATGGTGTCATCAAACCGAAAAAAGTGTCGTGGATGTAATTTGAGAACAAGAAACCAACGTTACGGATACGTTGATGTTATGATATATAAGTCAGTATCTTGCTGTCTCCCTACAGCATGCTAAAATGACGACAAATGCTTGCACATATGAATATTGGGTGATAATCGAATTTGAGTCCGGACTGAAAGTCATTTGTCAATGATAAAAATGCTAGGTATATATTCATAGGCTATGGTGGCAAGCTGAGTACTGGAGAGTTCAACACACTGTGGGAAATAGAACAAGAATGAAGTTGTATTAACTGAACAAAATTATTGTCAAAATTATCAAAGACATGCCCCGCCACTGCTGTCACTGCACACCAGCAGTGACAGACTATGAAGTAGCTGAAGAAGAGTTTGGGTCATGTGATGCTAATGAGGCATCCATTTTCCCCAAGAAAAATTTGGGAGGGGGGGCAGAAACAAAAATGCCACAATTTTTAAGGGGGGGCAAGGAAAAAAAACATCAATTATATATTTGCCCAGAAGTCCTGATCTATAAAATTATGCATGGCTGTAAACAATGTCTGGTGAACAATTTACAAATTTGCTAGCTCCTACGTGGAAAAAGGGTTGATTTTCCAATAATTCTCTATGTGCAACCAGAAGATCATGTGCATCAATACTATGGTACCAGATTGTTGACATATTGACCATAGCATCCTGTGTACACAAGAAATTTGCTGTACTTCAAGAACGTGCTCTCAGTGTGAATGAATCACAGAGAATTGTTGGTATAGGGTCAAACATTGTGTGATGATACCAATACTTTAGAATCGCATTCGTTCTGATTTGTATGATCAAGGATTTGTCAGTGACGGCTGGCAGAAAAGGCTAAAAAGCAAATTAACATCTTTTGTTTCCAGTCATTTGAAAACAATTTTAAAATTTGTAAAAAATGTGAGATAGGCATGCTCTATCAACTTAAAAAAATGTACTGCTGACAAAATGTTGACTTTGACATATCCAGGGTTATCTTTTGAAAATTGAATTGTGAATGGAACTACCAGAAATATAAGATATACATTATGTGAATTCATCTTATTGATAAAGTGTTCTGTGTTGAAATATTCCTCGGGATTGTTGCTTTCAGTGGCAGCCACTTTGTTTTATGGCAACCAAATTTGAAAAAAAGAGAAAAGAAAACAAATTTGGTTTCCCCAATTTTTACCGTCAGTCTGCAAGTTATTCAGCATCATCAGATGAAAATGTATGCTGGACTTATGCATGTAACATCTCACTTTCCATAAATATCTTGAGACTTGCAACTTGTGTACCATTAAACTTCAAAGATAGATATCACATTGACAATTCTGTACTCCAACAACTTCTAACTGAATTTTTGTGCTTGTCTTTGTGTGTATCATATTCTGTATCAAAACTTGCGTTGTAGTCATGTTCATTTACTCAAACTGCACTGTTAAAAATACAGAGAGGATTTGCATGGTACCCTAGAATGAAAGTATAAAATGACTGGTTTTGCCTTGCAACGAGATAAATAATTCTAAGTTTGATGCAAATAGTGATTTTTCTTGGCATAAGGATTGCATACATGTAGAAATATCAGAAAACATACTAGGAATATTGTCAATTTCATAAAACTTTCACAAATGATCCACTGAAAGGTGCTTTTATTGAAAAATAAAAAAATACCATGTTTATGTGCTTGATTTTTAAAAGAGAATCATAATTGTATGTTTTTCTTTGAAAAATAATTGATGCAAAAGTGCTGACTCAGCATTTTTTTGCAATTTTTAGTTCATGTGTTGACACCTGTTGATAGCATCGGATGTCTGTCTGTCCATGTGTGTGTGTGTGTGTGTGTGTGTGTGTGTGTGTGTGTGTGTCTGTGTGTGTATGTGTGTATGTCTGTGTGTGTGTCTGTGTCTGTCTGTCTGTTTGCATGATAACTCAAAAATGCCTGGATGGATTCGAATCAGATTTGGTACATAGGAACCCCCGATATGCTAAGGGTAAGAACTGATTACATTTTGGTTTGTATGGCTTGCATATTAATGAAGTTATGAAAGATCTTTTTTTTTCATATAATGGTTTCCTATGGAGACAGTATGACATTGTCGACATAAATCAAGAAATACTTAACAAAATTTCACCAAATTTTCTGCTGATGACAATCTCTGAACATTATGTTGATACTGTGAGTGTTATATCAATTATCTGCTCATTTGCATATTTAATAAACTTTTGTAATTAGAGATATAACTTTGAAATTCCTACACCAAATTTGATGATACCTGCTTCAGATATTGATCTGAAAGATATCTAATTGTACTGAGAAGCATAGAGCACTGTCAAGTTAATAAATAGTTCATTTGTATATTTTATGAAGATTTGTAATTAGTCATATAATTCCAAAATAACTGCACCAAATTTGATGAGATCTACTGCAGATATCTGACTGCGTTGAATGGTATTTGGTAGTGTTAAGTTAATTTAGGTTTCATTTACATATCTAATTAACTTTGTAATTAGGTATATAACTCTAAAATTATGGCACCAAATTTGGTGAAACCTACTACGGATATTGATCTGATAAATATCTATTCCAAATTGTTTCTTTTGGCACACATAAAAAAATTTCTTCCTCTCCACTCACGCAAGCTATTCTATTACTGTTTCATCTCACCACACATCAATTACTGTTCCAATGTTTGGAACTTTACTTCCCATAGCAATATCTATGCATTGGAGCGTCTACAGAGACGTGCAATGAGACTTATTCTTGACACTGTTCCACCGCTTTCCACTTATCAGATGTATACTCAGCTTCATTGGCTGCCGATTAACTTGAAACTCCGATCCGTTTTAACCGTATGGCCCAAATTTACAGAGCAACTCATAATCTAACCCCTGACTATACAACCAGTATGTTCAATAATTATATCCCTTCCAGATCACTTCGTTCTTCCAATCAGAACCTCCTTAAAGTTCCCAAAGCACGTACACTTCTTTATCAAAACACCTTATCTGTTGCGGGTGTGGATGAATATAACAATCTCCCAAAATCAATCAGGGACTCCGAGTCACTGACTAGTTTTAAGAAATCTTGTAACAGCTTTCTGTATTCTATTTACTTGTCTGATGCCTCTTCGTAGTTTTTTTTTTATATTTGTACTTCTGTGTTTTTTGTGTTTTCAAGTTGGTGCTGTATTATGATTTTCTTTTGTCTATTCGACCTCCATGAAAAGAGGTATTTCACCTATGGAGTTATCGAGTTTAAATAAAGATTAATAATAATAATAATAATAATAATGGCACATGAATCACTGAGCAGTGTCAAGTCAATTAAGGGTTCATGAGTATATTTAATGAACTTTTTAATTAGTGATATTACTCCAGAAAAACGACATTAAATTTGATGAAACGTACTATATATTTTAATCTGATAGATATCTAATTGTCCCATGAAGCATTGAGCAATGTCAAGTTAAACAGTTCATTTGCATATTAAATAAAGTTTTGTAATTAGTGATTTAACTCTGAGAGTACTGAGTGAAAGTTGATGAAACCTGCTACGTATAATGATATAACAGATATCTGATTGTTCTGTGAAGCGTACTACTATTAATGAACTACCTGCTGTAAAACACATGAGCATATTCAGTTCACACAAATAAGGGTGGCATCTTTGTTATTGGATGAGCAACTTCATACATGATGTTTATATCGGAAAAACTACATGTAGACGATACTTAAGAATCAAGAGTGTTATGAAATAACAATATTTTGTCCATCATGGCTATTGTTTCCTTTGAAAAGGTCAAATTTGCAATGAAGTCGTATGTGCAGAGCTCAAAATCATGGGGTAATGGATAATTGAATGTAAACATATGTCAAACAGTAGATTGGGAACAGCAATTTTAAAAGCTACAAAATATGTGATTTCTAGAAAATTAATATTCATGGTATTGGGTAGCCCCCAACCTCAAAAGTCTATACCTGCGACAGTCAAACATTTGTCAAGTTTTTCAATTCATTTCCACATATGGGAGAGTACTTCTGAAAAAGTGAGACAACTTGTCTAGTCAGTGAACACACCCGGCTTTGTATATAATGATTATATTATTTGTTTCTCTGAGTACTTGCTACTGGTATATAATGTTAAAAACAACTTGGCAACATTTACAACCAAAGTATTTGATATGAACCACTGATATAACAACATCTGAGATAACTAATCGTCAAAATAATCAAGAAGGGCTATAAAATGACTCATTTAAAATGGACATAATGAAAGAAGTATTCATGTTTAATTATTAACTTTTCTTCAGAAATTTACTTTTCATGAAAATAAATAGTTATAACAGACAACATTTTGGAAAGGAAGAATACAAGCAGGCTATTTTTACAGTGCATCTCAAGTAAACAAAAGGGACATTCATTGCATATTTTGGAACAAATTTTCTCTCTTCTTCAAGCTATAAAAAAAGAATTTTGACAGACTCAACGGAGTATAATGACTTTGCGAATACATGAGTAATATAAAATTTTGCTATTGCTGGTAAATCATAAATAAAGACTGGTAAAAATTCTTTACCGTATATATATATATATATATATATATATATATATATATATTTATATATATATATATATATATATATATATATATATATATATATATTTGTTTGTTTATCTATTTGTTTTGTCTGTCTTTATTATTTATTTATGTATTTGTATGCTGGTTTGTATGTTTGCTTATTTTTTGTTTGTTGATTTGTTTGTTGATTTGTTTGTTTTTTCCTTCCCTATTTTCTATTTTCATCCACAAGTTTGTATAATCCAGGCTTTCTTGATTTGAATGACAGAGATAAGTTCATGTAAATCTTTACTCACAAAGATAAACTACCACTTGCGAAATTTACATTTTGTACTTCAGTTCCATTCCTAGCAGCAGCTTCATCCAGTGTTTGTTGAGATTTGTATTTTTTGCCTAATTACCACATTCCCTGAGTGTGTTGTTGAGCAATAAAGTAAAGTTATCGAAACACTGGTCCAGGAATCAAAATCGTCGCGTACGCGTGTGATGCTAAAGTACGCATTACGAGGCGCGTGACTGATCGCGTGTCCCATGCGCGTCGCGTGCGTCAATCACCAGTCCAGTCGTGTGCCATGCACACAGAGTCGATATTCAGTTTACGCTTGTTTCGGCAAGAAGGTTCAGACATGCCAGACAGACATCGCCGATCGCTGTCTGATTTTGAGATATTTTAGGCAACAAAACACTTACATAGTTGCATTAAACAAAGCTCCACCAAGGGAAATTTGATACAATGTATGATTTGGAACGTTGACCTCGCTTTGTGGCCCCAGTTCTGCAGGCTTATTTGTGCGGCTAGCCCGGCTTTATGATTGCCCTTTGTGGAAACTATAAATAATTTTTTCCAATAAAAAAAAAGGTAAATCTGTGTATTAATGTATGCTCAATTTTTCATATTAACATATTTGATAAAACTAGGGTGGTTATTAAAGGACTGTGTGCAATAAATTTAATTTTGGAATTTCACTGAAATGCTGATACACTATACATGGCCGTCTATGAGAGAACTGACTATTCAGGGTCGTCTATGAGAGAACTGTGATTAATTTTTGGCAATATAAAACATAAAACCAAAAATGTCTGTGCATTTATAGACATTTGATAATTGATATACACTTTACAATCAGTCCCATACTTTTGTCTCTTGTCTTCCATCAGTTTTAACTGTTCAAGGTGTTTAATGTGCATTAAAATGTGTCATTTTTTGCCCACGTGTGAACACGTGGGCATATGTCGCAGCGATGTCTGTCTGTCTGTCTGTCTGTCTGTCTGTCTGTTGGTCCATTTCTCAAAAACGGCTGAACGTATTTCAGTCAAATTTGGTAGACATCTTCAGAATTCAAATGGCTAGAACTGAAAAGGTTTTGGTGGGCGTGGCTTGGATATTAATGAAGTTATGAAAGTTTTAATTTTTCTGTTACGCCGCGTATGACAAGTGAAAACAATCGACTGTTTGAGGGCGCTGTGAAATGTGCTTGTCCAGGTTGGCTACAGCTGGATAGCTCTGGTTTCAACCACGGTCCCTCCGTGTTTCAACCTCGTATTGAACATTAAAAATATGATATTTTATTACTCATTCAACTCACTATTCAAGATAAAATATCGTTTAGCAAATTAGCTTTATCCTTGGTAATTGATTGTTTCCCTCGCTGCTCGATCGCCAGAAATGAGTACATACGTTCTCTACCTAGCCTCATGGCATGGAAGTGCTGATGAATAATAACTTTGGGTCAAAGGTATTGAAGTGTCCAATCAGGTTCGTGCACAGAGTCCAAGGCCATGACCTACTTCATGTACTTCTGCACTGTTTTGATTTTGCTTCGCCATGAAACGTGTTCGTCATTGTCCATAGAAGTATGTTTGCTCTCCTTTGAGGTTGTTTGTGAAACAAATTCCGGGATAGGCCTTGGAATGCATACGATCGGCATCGCGGCAGTGCATGTAGCTAGCCCTACGAGTATGACGAGAGTGTCCGGCTTTGGCTACGCCGCCTCCCACCTCCGGTAGGCGGCGTAGCCAAAGCCGGACACTGTCGCCATACTCGTAGGGCTATGCATGTAGCGTACCATGCTTGTGTAACTGCCGAGCTCAACGTGCATTCACGGTTGATACTCGTGTACAATCATGATGTGTTCAATTCTGATGAAGATTCATAAGTCTTACTTTTGCAGTCTTTTTCCGTACGATAATCCGACAATACGTGTTACTGTTAGACGAGGTGGCCATTTTATGATAAGTTTCAATACTGCACAGCTACATAGCGTCACTATCGTGTGATCGAGGTACAGCGTTGTTGAACGGGATACAGAAACTCTGCAGAGGGAGAAACGATCGTTGACATGAACAGTCAATGTACTTCAGCACGTAGTCCGCAGATAGCGGATCGAGAAAATAAACGTGTCCCAGTAAATAACGGAATATTTATGTACATAACTCGATATTAATCAAATTTCCAGCTCATCGCAAAAAAATGTATTGCAAAGATTAATTTGTCACTGACAAATACTGCACTGTATGGAAAAAACAGTCTGTAGAATAGTTCAACTTCAAGTGGTATTACCCGAGACAAACACTTGTGTTGTCAATTTTGATTTCATTTCATAAACTTCATACTTCATCGAGTATCGTGTATTTCAGCCTTTGTGAAGCCATCTTATTGATATTTTCAATTTTTGTCTTGGCTTTGTTGTGGAACATGTTGAATCGTCTCCGTGGACATGTAGGCAAAAGTGTGACGGGGTCGAAGTGACTTGGGTACCTGGGGCCGACCAAAACCAGTGTGAATTACTGGGGTCAAAGCGGACAGCGGCCGGGATGACGTGTTCCCCAAGCGAGCTACCTTCAGAAGTCTGTTTCATCGCAAAAAACGTCAACTTTTAAAACCCGTCATTTATTTACTGATGTTATTCTCAGCATCACAAACATATACGCCTCTGCTATGTATCACAGCAAATAGTTATATTTGAGCGCCCCGTAAATGGGATCCTCGTTTTTTTGCGAACCCGGAAGTGTGTCTTGCTCAATGCATTTCCTACCCATAGCGAGGGAAACTGCCCGCGTTCCCATGCTCCCATGCACCCTTTTTCAATGCCAGTGCAACGCCATCTGTGCAAAATTTGTGGTGGTATGCTCCCGTGTGATGGAAAACCTCTCTTATTCTAACAATGACGTAGTTGACTTTGGACTTCGATTTCGTAAATGTGATGTCCATGCAGTGAGTTTGGGTTGGCGCGCTTATAATGCAATCTTCGCCCGCCTGCGGTCCGATATCCCGCATTTATTAGCGATATTTATCTGTTTTGACTTGACCAAAGTTGGCAAAACTTGCTATGTACATTAAAGATACTATGATACAAGATTATTGAAAGTCATTTGACATTTTTTCAGCCAATTCCCAATATGCATATTTAATGAACCTTCCAAATTAGGGATATATACTGGCATTTACTTGATAAAATTTGGCGAAACATGCTGTGTACATTGATCATTATACCAGGTTATAACAGTATTGAAAGTCATTTTGCATTTTCATGTCAGCTAATTCATAATTTGCATAAATAGCTAACAAGCTTTCACGGTTTGGCATATAGAGCTTGAAGGACTTGACCAAAGGTAATTACACATGCTATATTGTGATACAATGACAGTACTCAAAGAAATTAATTATTTTTATTTCAGCTAATTACATATTTGAATACTTAATGACCTTTAGAATTGATCTGTGGTGAAATTCATTGTGTGATCATAACACTTTAAATGTAGCAAAGCATGTAGCAAAGGTTCAAACTTGCACATAAATGCAATATATAATGAAACACGTGAGCATTTTCAGTTCATATCTGTTGGTTACCAGTAATTACACTCCGCGATAGTGAGCCCTCTAGTGACAGCCATAGTGTTCAGGTTTGCCGTTCTCCGGTTCACAGGCGTTCTGTTGAGTGGGTGTAGTTTGTAAAAGTGTAGTTTATGCTACGTTCCGACGTTCTCTTCCGTAGCCTTATCACCTTAGAGGTTTCGTCATTAACATCGCTATTCGTACTCGGGAAAACCAACTACATTTTAGCATTTTACCTCATTCTTAATTTCTATTTGCATTAATTGATTAAAATAAGGTTGGCCGATAAAGATACCGCGCTGAACGTGCCATTCTTAATTCAGAAATAGAATGCTATTTTAATGGTCAAGTGAACCGATGAAATCATGACATTTACCCATATTTCGACTTTCATTCTCTGATTTCAGGGTGAAAAAAATAGTTGGCCGAATAATGTCACGGATTCACGCTGAACGTGTTATTCTTAATTGAGGAATATAGCGCTGAGGAAACACATCTAAGATCGAAATTTGGTCCAATTTTAATGCAAACAGTCAAGTGAACCGATGAAATCATGAAATTTGCCCATATTTCGATTTTTATTCTCTGATTTCATGGTGAAAAAATGGTTGGCCGAATAATGTCAGGGATTATGTTGGGTGTAGAATAAGTATTTGTGTTTTCTAAACAGAACACATATGACAGAAAAAAAAAACGTACAAAATTTAAGTTACAGCTAATGCAGCTTTAAATTTAAGTTCGTTATTGCAACTGAAATCTTTTGACAGCTCGCGTTTCAAAAAAACATTTCCGTCACGATCAGTGTGCGAAACTCACGCAAATAATTACTGGCCAAGCGGGCCAGCAACTTTAAAAAATATCTGGCCCTGAAGGAAATCAACTGGTCCGATCATCAGGTCAAATCCAAATATAGTTGAGATTATAGGGTCAAGACCATGCAATTGAAAAAATAAAAAAGACACCACTTCAAAATCCTAACATCAAACTGTTTTTGTGCTTTTTAATTGTTTCATTTTTTTTTAATTCTTCAAATGAAGATGACTATCAAATCTTAAAGTTGGGGCAACTGATCCCAGTGTTAAAAACATATGAAATCAGTGAAAGATTAAGCACTAACACATAGAACGTTTTTATTTCGTAAAATAGCCGTTTACAACAAATATTTCTAACATTGAGAAAAAGAGCACAAGCTTGGGCTTGAAATATGTCCAAACGCGGAAATGCTAAGCATCCAGAACTCCGAACAGGGATGGGTAAGTTTTGACAGCACAAAAACCAGATCACGCATAAATGGAGTCAATACAACACTTGACTCTCCAAAAACGACTCTGGCTTCTCCTCTTTGAGGGACCCACCATATTTCGACTTTCATTCTCTGATTTCAAGGTGAAAAAATTAGGGCAACTGATGAAGAGAAATAATACCGAAGTGTCGAAACCTTCGTTAAAAGACGATTCACAAATTTAAAATGTAAGCATAATCTTTACAGTGGCCAAGGCAAATACCATCAAGGTCAAAATACTATGAAGACGATACTTTTCATAATGTTTAAATATCGGACATTTACTTTCTAGTATCGAAGTTTGACGTCCAACATATTTCAGTCATACATAACAATCTATATATCAGGTCTAATATCGATACTAGATGATACAAGAATGACTTGCCTTCTGTCGCGGCACGCCGGGTTTGAGAAATTGCCGATATTTTACCTCAGGCTAATATATATATCGGCGATTTGGAGACTATTTATAGTAAACGATAACTGGTAATTCTGGAGTGACTTGCCTTGCGTCTCGACACGCCGGATCTGTGAAATCACAGATATTTACTCAATATTTATCGGCTACAGGGACCCTAATATCGTTACTAGAATGACTCGCCTCGTGTCTCGGGCACGTCTGGTCTGTGTAAAATCACCGATGTTTATCCGGCAATTTCGAGACAAATGTCCAATCTTTATGTCGGAGATTTGTGAACTCACAGATCTTGCCATGCCCGACTTCATCATTTCGGCTCTAACTTCGATACTAGACGATACTATACTTGTTAAATCACGAGCAAATAATCGAGCTGTAATCATGTGGTAGTCCGACTCTAACTTAAATTATACGATACTAGACTTGTCTAAAACGGTGGGTAAATATCCAATATCGGAGATTTCACCACCTCACATGACCATAGCTTTTTTTAAGGGTCTACGATCTGACCAAACAATTCTAATTTCGATCCTTTGTTGTCCAGTAGCTGCAAATATCCGATATCATATAAAAGTGCAATGTTGAAGTGTCCTCGAAATCCAGTTTACCTCGACACATGCAACACGGTCGATACGCTAAACAATTACTCTTTTATGACCACGACGAGATCCCTAAGCTAACACATGCTTAACAAATGGGGAGCATATTGAATACCGCCACTATATTCTAGCGAGCAAACGTGGGGTAAGGTCTAAGTTTCGCTTTGATGCAGTACCGATTAGTCTGTTCACTTTTTATTGGCGATTATTGCAAATCTCTTGAAAGAATAAATTTCGTATCTTCGAATATTTTTGCGCAAGCGTGTGTGTACATAATTTTTATATTTGGATTTAATTGATTAATTAAGCTGTTACTGAAAGTAAGTTGCTGGAAAATAAAAATGATACGTCGAGCTCATGACGGTAGGTGTTGAATGGCGCCCTCAACGGTTCAGTTAATCATAGACACTGCAATGGTCAAAGGTTTGATGTCCCGGGATATGTGTTCTGTGGCAGTTTTACACTTTTGTAGTTAAGTTTTGGTCCCGTTTGGCCACGGTCAGGTATCAGAGTTAACCATTTAAGGTATTTGTGGCCTCGTTCGAGTTTGTTGGCTCCGTTGGCTCCGTTTTGGCTCAGTCCTTTGTTATCTGGTCAAGGGTCACCGCCATACAGCTTCGCCGAGTTTGTACGAACATAGGATGATGAACACGATGCGTTCCTACAAGTTCAACAACTTTCAAAGATGGCGACGAGTCAAGTATTGACCACGTAACAGCATCTCTCCAGATACGTTGACTGAAAGGAAGAAGTAATCCTCACATGATGATAATGTGACATGTTTCCAGTCTCTGAAATGCAACCGTGAGCTTCATCGTCCTACCCAGTCGGCTGGGAGTGTACGCAGTCGCAGGTAGTTCACCTCCATGTGTCTTGCTCTTGTCTACTCTTAGCCTTGCGTACAGGTCTGTGTGTTCCCGGCGTTATACGGCCTCCGCATAACGCCGGGAACACACAGACCTGTACACAGTGCTAGTCTACTGTCAACTCAATTGACTGACGGTGAACATCGAAGTTGGCGTAACTGTTTAACCCCTAATAGGGGTAGCGACACAATTTATGTGAGAGTACCCGTCTTTTGATGATGCTCTAGCAGATCATCAAGAAACAGTCGTTTCACTTTCATGAAGAGAATGCTGTATACACCAGTGGTAAATTTAATACGTGTTATACTATACTATAAATATGCCTGCAGGCTGTGCATGATAGCTGTGGTGTTTTAGGATGGAATTTCTGCCTTTTAATGGCTAGCGCTGGTTTTGACTTTTACGTTTTTAACCCCGCCACCATGCACCACATAGCTAGCTGTACAGGCCTCTCGGGCTCGCGTGGACGAAACCGAATGCTTTTTTTATGCCTATTTATATATTCTCGTCTCATTGTAGATAGTTGCAGCAGAGGGTGTCGCATGTTGTTTCATGGGATCCGCAAAAGACCAGGCAAAGCTCCGAGCCGTCATCTATTGCAAGTGCGCCCCCAATTTTGAAGTTGGCGGGCTCGAGCCCCGGCTCGAGTGCGAGTACCTCTGGCTCATGCATGTGGCTGCAAGGTTGGTTTAGGGAGCTTTCTAAAAGGTTGTATTTGAGTTGAAGGTCACACAGTGACCAATATAGAGTAAGATGTTGCTGAATACCTTTTCGTCAGATTTTTTTTTCAATCTCTTCAGCAAATTCCGACAAATCAACCTGTGCTTCAGAAGGAAACAATGTTAGGGACCGTCTCAGATTGTCGCAGAAGTTCAAGAAACGAAATTTCTTCGTTTAGATCAAAACCCCCTCCCCCTAAACGAAACTTCAAAAGTGCAAAATGTTCATGTCTGCCCGAGAGTACAATGTTGCATTTTGCTATAGCTACTAAAGACGTATTCCCCTTGCCACATTACAATTAAACTAATCGATCAGATTTGAGTACTAACAGGGCATTTTACCGCAAAAAAACTTTCATTTTATTTTACATTCCCTTTTTGCATCTCTTGTACTGTTCTTTGTCTTTGCGAACACGCAATTTGTACTCGGTAGGGGTGGTAAATAAGCGAGAAACTTTGACAAGGGGGCCCAGGCATGTTCAATCATATTAAAACGTCTCTGACAAGGTGCATAACAAGTGAGAATAAAGACATCTAGTGGTTAGAGCAGACGCTTATAACTAGCACATATTTAAAAAAATGATACTTTTTGTCTTTGCTGTGTTTCCTCTGCCACTCTCAAATTCGTAAAATTACTAATTTTTAGATGATTTACTAATTTTTTAGCTCCCATAGCCATATGTATATATGGCAATGGAAGCTATTCTTATAGGCTAGGGAAATGTCTGTATGTATGTATGTCTGTATGTCTGACCTCGGTGACCTTGACCTCAAATATACATATTTGTCCATAACTCAGTAACCACAAGTGCTACAGCCTTCATGTATGGTATGATGGGACACCTTATGACGCCACATATTGTACCTCATTAATTATGCGCATATCTAATTTTGAGCGAGCCAATACAGCTAGAGGTCTGATTTTGGTATATAGGGATAACTTAGCAATACAATTTTTTTTGACAAAATGTCACGTGACCTCGGTGACCTTTGACCTCAAATATACATATTTGTCCATAACTCAGTAACCACAAGTGCTACAGCCTTCATGTATGGTATGATGGGACACCTTATGACGCGACATATTGTACCTCATTAATTATGCGCATATCTAATTTTGAGCGAGCCAATACAGCTAGAGGTCTGATTTTTGGTATATAGGGATAACTTAGCAATACAATTTTTTTGACAAAATGTCACGTGACCTCGGTGACCTTTGACCTCAAATATACATATTTGTCCATAACTCAGTAACCACAAGTGCTACAGCCTTCATATATGGTATGATGGGACACCTTATGACGCGACATATTGTACCTCATTAATTATGCGCATATCTAATTTTGAGCGAGCCAATACAGCAAGAGGTCTGATTTTTGGTATATAGGGATAACTTAGCAATACAATTTTTTTGACAAAATGTCATGTGACCTCGGTGACTTTTGACCTCAAATATACATATTTGTCCATGACTCAGTAACTACAAGTGCTACAGCCTTCATGTATGGTATGATGGGACACCTTATGACGCCACATATTGTACCTCATTAATTATGCACATATCTAATTTTGAGTGAGCCAATAGAGCTAGAAGTCTGATTTTTGGTATATAGGGATAACTTAGCAATACAATTTTTTTGACAAAATGTCACATGACCTCGGTGACCTTTGACCTCAAATATACATATTTGTCCATAACTCAGTAACCACAAGTGCTACAGCCTTCATGTATGGTATGATGGGACACCTTATGACGCCACATATTGTACCTCATTAATTATGCGCATATCTAATTTTGAGCGAGCCAATACAGCTAGAGGTCTGATTTTTGGTATATAGGGATAACTTAGCAATACAATTTTTTTGACAAAATGTCACGTGACCTCGGTGACCTTTGACCTCAAATATACATATTTGTCCATAACTCAGTAACCACAAGTGCTACAGCCTTCATCAGTCCGGGTTATGTCCATAGAGAGGATATTACGATTGACCAATCAGCGAACCTGCCGCCACCAACGTCATGAATAATTAACCATGCAAACCTTGGCTCGTACATTGCAACGAGTTTGGAACTTTTCGGCTTGATTTCGCCCTTTATTTTTAGCACTGGGTAGTTTTTAGATGTAGACGTTACGCACAATGTTCAGTGCGGCCGAGATGGTGACCGACACAAGTGGTTAGTACATTGAAAATTACTTATTTGGATGAATTTCCTGGCCGGGTACGGCTCCTAGAAATCAGCATTTGACCCTTGTAAATCTACAGTAAGTTATTTGTCGCCAAATATCGCCTATTTTTGGTCAAATTTCAATTTAACCTTGCCATCTGCAGTATGCAGAATTTTTCAAGCTTTACAAAGATGGGTCAACTGTTTTAGTCGGTCATCGGAGCACGATGGAGCACGATTTTTTCGATCACCATGCGTTTCCCGGTACGATTGACCCTTCGCTCAGAAAAACGCGCGCTGGATCAATCGCCGAGAAGTTAACCAAAAGCTGGAAAAGAGAACGAAAAACGTCCAATAACTCTTTGTCGAATATGGTCAAGGGTAAAGAAACTCAGAAAACTATTCCTGAAGAAATCTTACAATTTTTAACACGGTAGAACGTCGCCAATCGACTGGAGCTAAGATACTTCCGGGTAGCCAACAGTCTCACTCGATCGATGGATCTGTCAGGTCATATCGCGATCTGAACAAAGTGAACCAACGTAACCTTTGACCCTTGTTACATATACAGTACGTGATTGGTTCTTGCCTTAATTTCATTACATATACGGTACGCCATTGGCTCTTCCCTACTATCCTCTATATGGACATAACCCGGACTGTTCATGTATGGTATGATGGGACACCTTATGACGTGACATATTGTACCTCATTAATTATGCGCATATCTAATTTTGAGCGAGCCAATACAGCTAGAGGTCTGATTTTTGGTATATAGGGATAACTTAGCAATACAATTTTTTGACAAAATGTCACATGACCTCGGTGACCTTTGACCTCAAATATACATATTTGTCCATAACTCAGTAACCACAAGTGCTACACCCTTCATATATGGTATGATGGGACAGCTTATGACGCCACATATTGTACCTCATTAATTATGCACATATCTAATTTTGAGCGAGCCAATAGAGCTAGAGGTCTGATTTTTGGTATATAGGGATAACTTAGCAAAACAATTTTTTTGACAAAATGTCACGTGACCTCGGTGACTTTTGACCTCAAATATACATATTTTTCCATAACTCTGTAACCACAAGTGCTACACCCTTCATGTTTGGTATGATTGGACACCTTATGACGCCACATACTGTACCTCAATAATTATGCGCATATCTCATTCTGAGCGACCCAATAGAGCTGGATGTCTGATTTTTGGTATATAGGGATAACTATAGGAGAGAAATTTTTTGACCAAATGTCATGTGACCTCGATGACCTTTTACCTAAAATATATGTTTATGTCAATAAATAAGTAACCACAAGTGCTATGTCCTTTGTATTTAGTAGGATGGGAGACCTTATGACAACACACGCTTTACCTCATTAATTATGTACACATCTAATTCTGGGCAAGCGAATAGAGCTAGAGATCTGATTTTTTGGCATATAGGGATTAATTAGCAATATAATTTTTTTTCAAAATGTCATGTGACCTCGATGACCTTTGACCTTGATTATACATATATATGCATATTTCAGTAACCACAAGTTCTATACCCTCCAAATTTGATAGGATATTAGACCTTAAGATGTCACATCTTGTACCTCATTTATAATGCGCATATGTATTTCTTGGCTGGCCAATACTGCTAGAGGTCTGATCTTTTTTCCCGATTTAGAACCTAACTTAGACATGCCTCATGTGTTTCAAATTGGGAACAACGACATAGACCTATGTGCCCATAGATCTCAACATATACACTCCAGTGATACTTCTAATGACCACATTTTCCTGCCCCATCAAGACTAATACTCCTATTACAAGTGGGGACTATGTCATTGTAAATGACTTGTTGAGTTAATGGTTGTATCACAGTATTCGATATATCTAATTCTGTATTTTTTCCATTTTATATTCTGAATAAATACATTAAACATATTTCACTGTCTCCAGTACATTACATTTAAGTATTTTCACTTCATGCACTTTATCCCTTTCACACATGTTCAAATATCTGACCAGAGAACAAACACTAAATAGTCCAGGATGGGAGCTACAGTGTCATTGACGCTATTTTTTCATTGTTGATTCGTAAATATACGAATGCAAGGAAGCAGCTAGATGATTGAGAGCTGAAGGCCCCCAAACCTCAAAATAGTTCTGTCTAAGCACATGTTGTACTTAATTTGAATTTGATTGAATGATATTCCGTATTGGAACGGTTAAGTTTACTTATGAATTTCAAAATTTACGAAAAGTTTCAATACCCAATTCGTAAATTTACTAAAAAATTTCGGAAGCTAGAGGAAACACAGCTTTGTATAATTTGATGAATGAAATGTTTAGGATACAATGTTCCTATCGGTAAATTGTGTTTGGGGCACAAACGAGATGGAAACAGTTACAAATTTGTTGGCACAAGTGTGCAGTTTTTCATAATTTAAAATAAACACACGAAAACTTGTGATCTCAAAATAAAAGTGCGAAAGTGAAGTTCACTAATTGAATGGAAGTCAAACCCCCTCCCCCCATAAACGAATAAATTTCGCTTTTTGAACTTCTGCGACAATCTGAGACGGTCTCTTAGTTTGTTACTCTTTCTCCGATCTGTGAATGACCTAGACAACACACAGACAGCTCTCCTGTACAAGCACAGTACAATAAATTACCCACAATATAGTTTGATTTGTACACAGGACATAAAAATGTCTATAACTTTTTCAGTACTGCCTAAAAGCAATAATCTAAAACCTCTAGATAATTGATTAATTATATCTATTGAAAGTACAATTAGATATTTCAGTATAAATTTCAAAGAAACCATTAAACAACGGTAAAAGTCACATTCTGCCATACTTTTAGGCAGCAAGTTATGACAAACTGAAGGCGTCATTCTCTGAGGAAACTTAGCTTGCAAATTTCTTTTGTCTTTCTGTTTGGAAAAAATCAATATCCTTTTGTTTCATAAAACAGGTGCAACTAGTCTCCCTACTTTTCATTACATTATTCTGTATGGCTGAAGACACAATCAGTGGAAAATTTTACAAAAATGCTATTTCCACTCTCAATCAAGCATACTTTTCTAAATCATTTAAAGTGGGAATTGAGAAGAATGGTGTCCTCAAAAGTACGATTTCAGAATTTAAAAAACTAGTCTGTGAATTTGTCTACACATGGGAGACAGTAGATTCCACTGAGGAGTTTCCATGTGTACAAATCATGATGAATTATGGGAAATCTTCAGTACTGTGCAGTGCAGTGTGAATATGTTGGAGGTCAAAAGTTCAAATTCGAGTAGAAACCGTCAACGTCTCACGGAAAAACGGTTGAAAATACATGTTCTTATTGTCAAGGTAGTTAGCAGGGGTAAAAATGAGTCTTAGATATTCAGTGATATAGATGATACAAGTTTATTTATTCAAAGACTAATATATTTCATTATTTTGCGAGCTAAATCATCGACACCGATCGGTGTCGTAGTAAAGTACAAAAAAAGTCTATGGCTTGGCTCGCAGTGGTTCTATAACAATGACCCTTGACCTGAGCACATTCGATAGATGCCACAGCACCGCTGCGATATCACAGCTAATGTAAAATAAGTGTTGTGAGTTACAGCCAGAGCAAAATTGAAATAGTGTCAATCAATGAGTGTAATTCAACCATAATGATAACTTCATGGCACATCCTTTAAGTTTTTGAGCTCATATCATCTTTTCTAACTTTTTCAATCATTGTATCATCTGTCCCTCAGCTCAGGCTGTGGCAGCAAGCGAATAGTATTAATTTGAAAATTCCCTCCACACAATACCTCTGTTTATCTACGCAAGTAATATTGGGTAATCCGCAATGAGTAAATGTGATAGGCCAGAGATTAGGGGATTACCCATGTAGCTACGCTTCCCCTGATTTATATGTTACTGTCACCATCAACTGTCCCTCTTACCTCTGGCGCCCTCTACAGGCCAACATGAAACTTTCAGTATGTAAACTTAGGAATATTTTGTCATTTCTGAAGTGTTATTCTTTTTGAATGTGAATAAGTTGTAAATATTGCACCAACCAAACAGGAGAAATAGCGATGTTTGCAGTTGCTGGCTTGCTACTAAATATATTGGACACTGCTGCATGAAATGTGGAGAAAATATGTCAGTTATGCATGTGTGGCTGTTGTGTTGACTTGTGGTCTGAGTCATTAAGTATGTCTTTTAGTATTCATTGTAACACAAGCACTTGCCAACTTTGTTGTATTTTCGTCATTCTTGTATGTGTAATTTCCAAAAGTGTAATGGAAAAATACAAACAGCTATTCATTTTTGCATATTAATGACATTACGATGATGTCATTTGCAAAGAGTTGTATGAGTCTCTTGAGAAGAAGACATAAATCTCTCAATTTTCTTATCTGATAGAGCACAACATGAAAGGCATCGGATCTGAGTTTGATATCTTATCTCTACAAGTTTGTATAAATGCATTTGTGAAACTGTAGATATGGTTTTACTTATAGATATAGAGCCCTGTTTATCTATCTTCCACACCTTCAGGAGATGCCTGGGGTTATTTTGGATAGTATCCGGTACATGTCAACAGTTGTGCATGATGTTGGATAGACTTATTATCACTGGTATCAACTGAAAGATGCTACCAGTGTGAGTAATGACAGAAGAGTTCAACTATCTGTTGTTGCAAAGAATCTCAGATGTATGTTGTGGTCATCTGAGAGACAACTCCTGATTTCTAGGCAAGTAGATCAACCTCAGTCTTCGTGTCCACAATTTTAAAATTTCAACATTTTCAAAAATAAATTTTTTTTTTTGTAAAGTTTGAGTGGAAATTGTGTATAAGCACAATAAATATCCTTACTGATGGTATAAAGTATTAATACTATCAACATTTAACCTGTAATCACAGTGCTTGATGCTGGTGTGTTTAATTTATTAATGTTGTAAATTATGCAGAAACTTGCCAAACAAACCTACAAATATGTCAGGTCAAATGCATTGCCATAGAACTCTGGGAAGGTGAAGTCCAAAAGTGGTGGTGAAGACTTCTTATATAACTGATTTTGTATGCATAATGATTGAACTAGACAGATTATTCAATTGTTTGAGGTCTTAAGTAAATCACACAACAAAGGTCAAACATTTTTCTCGAAATGGAATGGTGAATATTGTTGTAGAATGTATTTCCTATCACTTCAGGCATTTGTATTGTTACTTCAACATTTCGGTATTGCTATTATGTGGTTTCCATGGCAGCATAGCTTTGCTTTCCCGATTTCCTTCAGTCGATCACAAGACACTGAATTTAAAAAAGAAAATCATGATACATTTATATCTGAATGGTATTCATAGCTGCCTCAGGTGATGAGCTAGTTCTATTCACAGTGATTTAACACTTGTGAACATCTTGTTTTTGTATTTACAGATTACCGTGGCAACATCAATCAGCTTGGCGGAGTTTGTTACACAGCTAATGTTTGAAACAGCCAACAGGTGAGTGAAACAGGATATGTTTTTGACTGTTAGGCCATAACAAAGGCATGTTTGTGCTTTACCTTTGATGTGAGTGAATATAACTATTTAGTTTATCTTAAAATTCCGTGGTTGCTGATAAATAATAGGAATTAATAGGAATTATTAAATCATAGATATCAATGTATTTCTACAAAGAAGTTCAGATTTTTTTGTGTTTCCCATATATGCCACTTATGTCTGCTGTTTCAGCTGCTGAAAATGCAGTCATCCCAACTCAAACCATTCAAAACGATAGGACTTACACAAAACTGGGACAGTGAATGGGGTGACCGGGATGCCCTCCTAACATCAAGATGATGTTTTCATCAACTTCATAACCTTTGTTGAAGGTGTAGGAAATTCAGATTCCTACAGAACATATATTTCATTGTAAGTTGGAACTCGTGTTTGATGGAAATATGAGATCAACGATGCATTCCTTAGAATGTACTACAGAAGCTTATCACTGAGAAAAAGTGATGGAGCTTTAGATTGATTTTGTGCTGGTTTACTTGATGTCTTCAGCATATATTGCAGCAGCATATATTGCAGCAGTCTTGCTTGCCAGACTTCCGCATGGCACACAAAGTAAACCTGTGTTTGTTGGCCTATTGTGTAATGTTTCAGTGATGAGATCACAAACTACATCAAAGTACAAAATTTACTGACATCAGTATCACACAATTATACACCTATTCTGGAAATTCTTAAAATTTTATTGCAAGAAGTAAATAAAATTACTTCCTGGACACCTTTAGTTTGTTAAGTAGAAAGTTGAAAACCTCCATCACGCCGCAAAAATAGCATATTTCAATGATGTAAATTCTCATTCATGTCAGAAGTAAAATCAAACATGATGCTGATTAGCTGGAGTTCAATAAATATTTGAGAACCAACCAGTCATTTTATTTTAATGAGGAAAATAATAAAATTAATTTCTGATGTTAAATGAAACACATTGTGCTAAAGGAAATAAAACAAAAATTGACACATGATGATACTGCCTATTTCGAGACATTTATGTGAAAATCATGATTGATAGCCAGATCCTGACAGACAGAAGGCTGCTTCAGTCAAGTCTATACATATGATGTTTGAACTCAGATGAGTTGAAATTATTTCCTACATTCTGTCTGCTGTGGAGGGTACTTTAACAGAGTATTTCATCCTCTTGCATTTCAATAATATATCTTTTCTCATTTTACCCAGATGGGCAAACAGATGTTCTGTTCTTCAAACCTAACATGGCAGAAACTGCTCAGTCTTGAAAGCAGGTGATTTTTTTTTTGTCATTTTTTGCTGCTACTCATCAATGGACAGGGCTGGAGTTTAAATGGCAAACTAAATTGTCTCAATATTTGTTGTCATGCTGCCATGGTTACAAGTCATGCTTTCCTTTCAGCTGACAGTGTTTTGTACTATGTGTTCTTGTAAAATATCCTCTACTGAGATTCCATACTGTGATGTTTTTCAATTTTCATCCGACTCATGTGGTCTTTCATTTTTTCTTATTATTCAAAATGTTCCTCTAAGCAGGCCTTAGCATATTTATGACTTTCTATTCCTCAGCATTTTGTCTATTGATACATTTCTGCCAATCAGAATACTGATATGATATGCTGAGGGTAAGGGATATATGCTATAGTTGTCATTTTTCCAATATTCTCTTTAAAAATGTATTAATAGTTTCAATCAAACTATCATTTTGTGTGTCGATGTACTTTGATATTGCCAATATCTTGACTTATACAGGATTGGCTGTCAATCTCAGACCTGTGAAAGCAGTGTTTTTTCTAATCACACCAAGTCATTATTAGAATGTTTCAAAGTATGTAAGAAGTAGTCATGCAGCAATATGGTGTGCAAATGTCAAATGTTGAAGCACCTCATCACTAGCTCAGAGCATTCACCACAGTGTTTTTATAATAACTTTACGTTCATACACATCATCAGGATTCTACAAAAGGAGATATCAAGGAGAGCAATCTATTCATATGTTAATATCTCTACAAAATAATGCATTTTCCACATACAAAATATGCATTATTATGCAAATTGGTTTTCCCTGATTTTTCCTATCTGTAGAGAAGACTGATTATGATCACAACACCTTTGCAACAGGTTATCTTTCCTAGAGATTTTGAGTGTCAGTCGGTATATATCTGTGTATGAGGAGCCATACAGTTCAAACTGTCTGTTTTGAGTGTCAAAAAAAACCACTCATCCCAAGACACATTCTACATTGTGAATTGGTGTATTCTTGAAGTTGTTTTCTTTCCGTTTGATATTCAGAGTTGAGTCAATGTAGGCTAAACAAGGGGTAGTTCGGGGACCTATTTCAACTGAAATTATTTCTTCACTATGCATCTTTGCAAAATCTAAGAAATGACATACACACCTAAGGTCTAATAAAACCTAAATGGTGCAATGTGGCCTAAGTTGTATGAATGTAACAGTGGTTGTATGTCTGCCAGATTGATGCTTGAGAAATAAGGTCTTTACTCAGTGTATTGAGCAAGATTTGACATTTTATGGAAACTTTGTGGTTATTTATCCTATTTTTTTTGTTAAGGCAATGTTTTTGAAAAAAATTAACCATCACTAGAAAGATTCCTCATTGGCAAAAATTTAACATGGTCGCTATAACACTTCATTCTTTTATGTATGTAACATTTAATAAATAGCTATATGTAAGCTACATCTAAAGAGCAGTGAAAAATAAGAAGTTTCCAAACAATGGATATAAGGAAGGTCAGAAATTACGTAGTCAAAGTCTTATAAAATCTTTAGGTATAAGTTACATAAATGTAAAACACGTGTTTGAGGGGTGACTCATTCCTTCAAGATTTTAAATATTTCAGACAAAGGTTGATGTGTCTAGCGGTTATTGACACATCACATACTGTACAATGTAAACATAAGGATCTCAATTATAAGTCAATTTGCATACAAAGCAGACTTACACTTAATTATGGCGGCAACATCCGTAAAAGATGACGCTAATTGTGTTTGACAAGCCTATTTAAAGTAATTTCATTTACTTAATTGTAACTTTTTACCAGCTTGTTTGATCTGTACCTTGAGAGTGGTACAATTACAAATTGTGACGTGTAAATCTTAGCTTGTATGAATCATCTAAGAGCTGTATTGATGTTTTTGCTTTATTCATTAGATGTTGTGATTGAAGCCATAGCTTTAAGGTAATGTTTAAAATCCGGTTCTTTGACATTTCTAAACAGATGATGACGTGTGATGTTCCCTTGTCTCAGTCCAAAGTATGATACACAGAGATACTGGAGAAGCTGTATCTTGGGTGACGGCATCTATAAACGTGTAAACCCAGAAAGACGGTCTTCTTACTGTCAATATTATGAAAAACATCCTAAATACATAAGCAAGCCAAACAATTATTTTTCAGGATAAATGATTATCCCAAAAGCAGGGAAATACGGCTAGTTTTCAATCGGGTTCGAACCCACAACATACGGCATCAGTCGCCTAGCGGAGAGGCCACAGATAGAACCGCTCGGCTAAATCTCCACTCCCAAAAGAGAGTGGTTCAATAGCCGGCTAAGTTGTTACATTTTTCTGACTGAGACCGCTCCACACGTTGTAGAGTTCGTGAAACACTCACGCACGCATGCTCACTATCATACATTGCACATACACACTTAATCGAAGCGAAGAAACGAATTTCATCGCTTTAACTGGGCGAACGATAACCTCGGGGACAATTCTGTCCACCAGCAGAGTTACCAACCCAGGGTAGAAAATACGGCTAGTTTTCAATCATGTTCGAACCACAACATACGGCATCAGTCGCCTAGCGGAGAGGCCACAGATAGAACCGCTCAGCTAAATCTCCACTCCCAAAAAAGAGTGGTTCAATAGCCGGCTAAGTTGTTACATTTTTCTGACTGAGACCGCTCCACACGTTGTTGAGTTTGTGAAACACTCACGCACGCATGCTCACTATCATACATTGCACATACACACTTTATCGAAGCGAAGAAACGAATTTCATCGCTATAACTGGGCGAACGATAACCTCGGGGACAATTCTGTCCACCAGCAGAGTTACCATCCAGTTGACAAACAGAATTGTAACAAGTTATGCTGAAACAAAGTGGTTCAAACTGAATTTTAGGAAGTATGGGAGAGTCAGGGCGTAAATTAATGCACCAAGAGGTCATTGGTACAACACCAAACGCCGTTATTAATTTAAACACTGGGATCTCAGTTGTAAGTTGATTTGCACACAAAACAGACACACAATTGTAGGTGACCTCCACGAAGATGCGAATTACTTTAATTATAATATATAGTATTTGATAATTTGTCAATGACCCAAAATACTGTTGTTCCTCAAAGCCTTTCATATTTTATCTGCACAACATTGCATTGTAGGGGAGAGAGGCAGCCATCTTGTTTGTTCACTTTGTTTACTTTCAAGTAGCAAATGTAGTTCGGAAACACTCCAAAACCGAAGAGTTCTTCCCAATGAAGTATTAATGTAAGGGGCTGAAGATAATTAAAACATGCGCATGGTAAGCGCAAATTCTGTGTTTAAGGGGGAGGGGGTTTGACTGTATTTTGATTACCGTGCGCAAAAATTGCACTTTATGTTTTTATATCGTAACATCCAGCTATATGTTTTTATGTATCGCAAAATATTGCAATATATTGTTTGGCGTGTATCAGGCCAGTGTGGCATCGGTGTTACACCAGCATTCCTCATCGTCGTAAACCACGCGCCTCTTTACGGCAACAGCTCAGCGCTACCTGTCAAGAGACCGTGGTTGATTACGCAGAGATTCGCGGATCTATCGCTGGTTTCCAGCGCTGGCTGAACGGAGCCAATCAGAAAGTAGGTTTCATAAACGCGCATAAATTATTGTAATGAGCAATACACAACGATCTAATTGTTGATCTAATTGTTGGTGCTCACCAGCACACAGCGTTCACTGTCGAGAAAGAGCCAGCAATGTGTAAATGTTTAATGTTTTTGGACTTAACCGCTCTTTTCACACCAAAAAGACGCCATTGATAATTATTTTACGAGGAAAAGATGGGTTTCTTTGCACGAGGACCAGCGGTGGCAAGTCTGTATGCTACTAGGCATGGCAGGCCGTCCCGGCCCATCGTGTTTCACGAGCGTTATATCGAAGGGTATCGCATAATTGGAGCAGCTGGCCCCACGCCTCGCTGTGCACAGTGTCCGACCCAGGCGTAGAACAACACCGCTGTGTAAAACCCGTTGGTCAAAACTATTGATCCTAAATTTTCTTTACCACAAGTTATGTTTAAACGTTTACGTATCGATCTCTTCATTTAGGTTCACACTGAAAGCTTTCTTATCGTGCTGTGGGTATACATGGAGCTAGAAACGTATGAATGGTATATTGGGCCCTTTCATTCGGGCTGGTGCTCCACGATACAAATCACAAATGTACGCTAGGCTCCCAATCGTCTCCACACTGCCGAAATCACAGATCTCGGAAAATTGCGTAGTTGTTCAAGTCCGATTATGTTTCATTAATTCATCACAAAAGTTACGCTAACAACGGAATCAAACCAAGAGAGGTTTACAGCAGATACAGGCAAGGTTTGCCAGTTCGATGCCTGGTATGCATGTTTTTTTACACACACTAAACGTTTTCATATCATTAACAGGAAGGAACCTGATGACTGGGTTGTTTGTACAGGATAAACAACAGAAAACCCGACACTGGCATGTAAGCCTGGAGACAGATTACTATCACCAGTCTGGGGTGCCAATTAATGTCTTTACGACACAGATGGTTATTGACTCACACACATCCAAATTAAAGTCAGTCACACTATTAGGTAACAGAAACATGATATTTATTATTCCCTTGTACTTAGTCCTTATAGTTTCTTCCATGGGTTTGCAGTTCACCCGGGTGCGACCACGTATATGCGTACACTCGCTCAGTGTGACCTGGTGACAATTTTCGGACAGGGTATTGTGAATTTCGCCCAAAGCCGTTTCACAAATGACGAGCAGCAGTACGAAATCTTATTACCATACCCTTCGAAACTTTATTGTGTTTATCCTAAAACTGTTAACAGGACGGAAGTGGTATTTAGGGGTCAAAGTTGCAAAATTTTTTACCCCATGTTGAGGGCGTAGTAATCAGACTGCTATCGCAGTAATCAGACGTCGTATTTGGAATGTGATTATAGGGGCTAAATATTGATATTTTGAAACTTCAAACCCTCGGTTTTCAATTTCGATGTGTTTAGAAAACTGTTTGCAAAAATTTTGTTATAAATTAGTTACATTCAATCCATGGACGACGCAACTATATTTCGACATGTATGGTGCTTACATCAGACATAGGCTGTCTCTGTGTGTTTCTTTCGACACCTTGTTGTATCGTACGGTGTGTTATCTTCGCGAAGTTTTATAGTGCCCGAAATAGCTTCTACCGAAAAAACTAACTATTCAAAACGGGACAGCAGCGTCACCTGACTTAATATGCGGTATCATGACTTGTAAAACGCTATCAATACGGTGCGAAGTGAGTACAACGAACAGCATGTCTTTAAATATCCGAACTGAGATCGTCCGAAAATAGTCACACTGAGTGTACGGGGACGACCTTGCAGTGGGACCGGGCCGGGTTCGTTGCTGGCCGTAGTCTGTGTACATACCGAAGCCATAGTATTCACATGGTGTCGCCGTTGCTCTCAATCATGACAGAAAAACTGTCAAAATTTTGAAAGCTGTCGGATTTAATGCAACATATATCAGAAGAGATGCAACGGAACCAGAGGATCTCAGGCCCTGAAAGCTCGATTGTGTACACACAGACGAGGAGCTTACGACCCGACATGACTTTGTAAAACAGATTCGTGATTGGCTAATTCTGATGATATGTTCTCATGAATAATTAATTAACCCCCATTCATACTTCCGCAGTTTCCCGGCGTAATCTGCCAGAGCTTGATTTTTGCGTAGGTCAGCGGAGCGGAAATTATTGCTCTGGCTCGTGAGAATGGCATTCCTTTGACATACATGTGTTTCAGCGTACGATTAAAATAACATAACAATCATTTTGTATACACTGTTTCAATTCATTTCATTCTGTTGGTTGCCTCATTGTCGAGTTGGTGCTGAACAAAGATTGATTTTAGAGGGGTACGCTGGGGGAGGTGAGGGTTGGTGGTGGGATGGTAGCGTATATGTGATTTCGTGGCGACACAATTACTGATTGTAGGTATGCTGATACAGAATGAGGCTTCGTTGGATTTTTGCACTTCCAAACTTTAGTTTCAATAGGGGAGGGGGGATGAGGCAAAACACACTTAGATGCCTTTACCGTGCGCTTTCTTAATTATCCACTGCCCCTAACCGTACAAGCAATATGTGTGCACAATTTTAAGACAATTAAATTATTAATCATCTTATTACTGTTTGAACCTTTCTGATAGATTCCTAGCATAAATGTACATTTTTAAAATCAAATCCAATTATATTTGTGGCAAGAATTATTGTAATACTCTAATCAAGGTATTAAACTAATATTTTATGATATTGTCTTTGACAACAGCTGTGAAATATTAGACAAAACAATTCTTTATCTCTGCTGTATTAGGCATTACAGTGTATCATACCAGTGCAAATACAGCAATCTGATTGGTCGAGATGCGAAAAGAACCGTGGTATTTTGGCGATATACCACGGCTGGCATGCACGCTAGCTCTCAGCTTGAGGAAAATTCCTTTTATGACGTTCCACGCCAGAATTTCAATATACTGTTATGACATAATTGCAATAAATCACACCCAGCAACGGTATACCACTCGATTTTGACCAGTTCACTTCAGATATGCACGAGCAATAGCGAATGCATATATGTTGTGAACTGGTCAAAATCTCGTGGCATACGTCGCTGGGTGTGCTTTATTGCTTAATTATATGATAACATGCTTGTGCTGCATGTACCTGATATTTGCAACACAGTATAATGACAAGAGTGTCACATCTTTTCTCTTCTAATGAACCTTGTCGTACAACGACTTAAATAAGATTTTCATACATTCAGAATGGATGGTAGTTCAGCATGTTACCATTTTAGTATACGACTACCAATGGGGAATTTCCTCATCGGCAGTATGCAGTGTTTGAAACTCATGCAAAATCGCTACTGGCCAAGCGGGCCAGTAACTTATAAAATTCACTGGCCCGAAAGGAAATCAACTGGTCCTGGACATAATACGGAATTTTTACTTGAAGGGAAATACAGGGGCCCTGCTGTAGGTGGCTCAATATTCAAATACCTGTACATCTTTCTCGCTACTGATATTCACCCGCGAGGCGAGGTTCATCAAAACAATGCTGCCATTTTGACTAAACGAAATCTCGAACCTACCCCAACGTGACCCCAACGCGTAACAAATGGAAGATGTTGAGTAGCGCCATCAATCTCGCAAGTCGCGAGAAATGCGTAGCTGTAAAGGCTTTCGCTAAGTAATTTCACCGTTCGATCTTTTGAGATTTTACCTGCCAATTTTTTCCTAAATTTTGCGGTTTGATTACTTGAGAATTTAACAGAATAGGGTAAGAGTATTAAAAATTGCTGACCCCTTCTTTATTTAGAGCAGGACACTCGGGTCTGCTTCTTTCACAACTTACTGGCCCGGCATGAAAACAGCTGGTCTGGGGCTAGCGGGTTAGCGTGAATTTCGAACGCTGGCAGTATGTTATGAATGAACATCTTCATTTATGAAAATTAACCCTTTGAGCGCCAAAGTAAACTTTTGTCGCCTTATCAATTGTACCCCAGTCAAATTTTTTCAGATTTTTGCCAAGGTTTTGATGAAAACCTTTAGCCAATGGAATGTGATGTCCGTTCTGTCCAAAATAATCACAAAAATTACAGAAAAATTCATGAAAATTGCTAAAATGTTGCACTAAAATTTTGGTGGGAAAAATTACAACACTCCAAGGTTTAAACATTATTATGTCAAAACGGGAAGTCTAAGTACTAATGTAGCAGGTTAAAAAATGAAATAACCTGACTATTCACACTATTCATTTGCAACAGCTAAAGGACACGTGCACCAGGGTAGGGTCCAGAAAAGAAAAGAAAAGAAACAGCCATCTTGAGTATTCTCAGCTATATGTGGTCAAGGTAAAGGCTCTGTTTATACAAAAGCCCCACTGATAGGAAGAAGTCACAAAGACAGGGAGAAAGGAAATTAAAATGATGATAGTGATGATAATGATGATAATGATGATGATGATGAAGCTGATTATGATGATGATTATGATGATAATAATGATGATGGTGCGGATAAGGATGGTTGTGTTTTTATTAAAAATTGTGGTGATAATAATAATGGTAATTGTGCTAATAATACAGAGGATTCCATGATGAGAATGGTAATTGACAAGGAAAAATGTTAAAGATAGTCATATGATTCATTTGAACTACAGATTTCCATCTTGTGGATTTACAAACTCAAAAGTGCAAACTATTTTCTGTGTCACACATGCCTTTCAGTGTCTCCTTGCAGATATAAAAAGTGATTGCTATCAAACAATGATGCACACACTCACTGCAAGAGAAAATGACTGGGCTAATGCTTTTTATGGACATCAACACATTTTATTAGTACCAGTACATTTATATGAAAGCTTTGATTAATCTCTTTCCATGAAACAAAGATAAAACTAATGGAAATATTCTTGGTGCCATTTGAGTTGCGCATATGAGAATATATCCGTAATAAAATGAAATAATAAAACCCAGTTCTTTGCCCTTTTCATTCTAAAAAATTGAAAAAGACTTCAATGGAAGCTGTTGTTGTCATTGTGTGTGCGGAAACGATAGATTTCCATGTATCCAAATTAAACATGGCAGATTTTGGTAATCTACTGAAATGTAAAGTAGGTGTATGTGTTGTAACTTAATTGATCATTCTTTGAAAATTATTAGGATGAATAATGAAAGGAAATTTTTTCATTTTAGTTTCCGGAAGTCATTTTGTTAAAAAATATGGGAAAGTTATATCATTTGTATGAAAATAAAGCTAATTTGCCTGACATGAATATCATACATAACCTGGTTAACCTTGCTGAAATGTATGGGTGAGAAAAAATATCACATGCATTTCATTTACATGGCTGAATTGAGTAAAGAAGTCATTTTATGTGCAATAAGCAAAGTTGAATATATGTAAATGAACACTATACATGTATGCACTGCTTAGATTTCCAAAACTTTTAATCAGTCAGTTGGACCTTTCCAAAAGGAATGGTGAAGAAATAATTTCTGTTGCAATTATTCTATTCATAAAATGACAGGATATAATGCATTTTTATCAAACTGCAGTCACTTGAAAATACTACATGTATTTCCAAAGTGCTTCATTTGATGTCACTTTCTTGACATTAAATCATTTTAAGTCATGTTGCTCATGTCAAAGGTAATGACTGAATTTTCTGAATTGCATTCTAAGCAAAAAATTCTCATTTCTTTTTTCAGCATATATGCTGTATATAGTACATCCAAGAGGGAATTAAACAGAGGAGTATTATGGTTGTTACGATAATTTTATCTTTTTTTGCCTGGAAGTTACATGTATGGCACTGTTGTAATGTTTTTGTACCTTGTGGGTTGAGGGACTGTGATTTAAGAAAGCTTCTTTTGGGCTTTTCCTTGGCTCATTTAGGAGCTAGATATGTACAGAGGTGATAGCAACGTCGAATTATTGACATGAAGCTGCTATTTATCAATGATGGAGGTCGAGAAGAGCAAAAAGTCACAATTCCTTGCTGCTTCTTTGAAAATGTGTAGGAGATAACTAGAAGCAGTGTCAGGACTCTGAAAGCATGAATGTGGAGATCTAGTAATTGCTACTCTACCCAGTAAAGTCTGCTGAAATTAAAATTAAACTACTGTACTAAAAGGGGATGTGTGATATTTTACTACAATTGGCAATCAATGCTTCATCAGTCTTCTTTCATCATGCCTAGAGTTAGTGGTTGCCTAGCGATGGCATTCAACTCTCCACTTTAGGATGCGTCAAGCTTTCTCGCTGACAAAAGGCTATTCCATCGTAGCAGTCGTTAGCAAGACCTGACAATTAAGTATTTTTGTCTAGTTTGAATGAAAGCACTCTTGTTACACTGCAGATCTGTGAAATTGGGTTTTGGGTTTTGAATGTGTTAAAATGATGTCAGGTCGTACACTGTTGTCTGGTTTTCTATAGGTATACAACCACCTAGCGTCTTAGTGTGCCTACTTACACATGGACGATGAATGCAGAATGTCACACTGACGGATGATTAAAGCAGTGATTTCATATTGACTCTTCAAAATCAAAAACCCAAACCACTATAACTGTCAGTGTTCATTGTGCATAGGGCTTGTCCCTGGCTTCAACTACTGACCTCACAGTATTTAATGGTGTGAGCTGATTAAGTACCATGTCCGATTCTTTATCATTATCTGAGATATCATATGTCACATTGATTTTTTTTAAAGTGACCATTTTCTTGTAAATCAGTGGTTTGCAGTCTGTCTCGTTGTGCCTATGTGTATTTTGCTTGTGTGGTTGTAACTGGTTGTGTCCTCTTTATTGCAAGCTAATGCTGTAGTCAATTCTCCATAGTGGATTTCTGATAGTTGATTCTTGGTAGTGGATTCTGATAGTTGATTCTTGCATGGTGCATGATGAAAGCACCATTAGGTCCTAGCACTTGCTCAGGATGTCCTGTCGCTATAACTGAAACTTGAAGTAGCAATATGTACAGCCACATGTTGCTGTCTGAGCACATTATCGGATGGCACCAATGAAGGAGACTGCCCAAGCAGAACACTTTTACAAATCAACATAATCCTAGGGGGTCCAGTTGTTTAAAAAGAACAGGACAGCAGCCACACAAGCTAGCTGAATAGCAAAGTATTGTAAAGTTTGAGAATCCAAATATCTATTCCTGAGGCACATTTTACCTCAAATGTGCAATAGCAATTAAATTTGATCCATCAACATACCAAGGAGAGAGAATTCTTGACAAGCTTTCCTGCAAGTATGGCCATCATTTTGATTGCCGGAATAGTGAACTATAGGATAAAACCTTGAGACACTATTTCAGATTCTTTCTTGCACATTTACACAATGCGCTGAAAAATAATTGTCTGTGTGAAGCACTTTGCTATGATTAATATTTGAATTTTTAATAGACTTTTGCGATAAAGCTTATTGCTGGAGGCTGCAATAATATCGCTCCTGATAAATGGTATAAATAAATTACAGCATAGGAGTTGCAAGACTCAGAGATTTTTTGGTAATAAATATTCTAACACAAGCTTGTCTAAAACTGAACCGACTTTAACAACTGTATGCTGATCTATTCTGGATGGATTATAGAAAAATTTGTCCATTCAACTGTGTACTTACTGATCATGAGATCCATCTTGGGAGTGATATAAGCAAATGATAATACCCCTGTATAATTGTTCCATAATGATGATAACCTTTTAACCCTTTGAGTGCTGTAATTTTTCCAACTAAAATTTTAGTGCAACATTTTACCAAATTTTTATGAATTTTTCTGCAATTCTTTTGATAATTTTGGACCAAATGGAAATCTCACATTTCCTTTGCTACAGTTCTTTATCCAAATTTTGGCAAATATCTGAAAAAAATTGACTAAGATATATTCTGTAAAGGCAACAAAAATTGACTTTGGCGCTCAAAGGGTTAAAATCGCATGTTCACAACTGATTACAGTGAAATCACATGAGAAATGTTTGATTAACTTGCTTGTTGTTATCAGTAATGTATCTACAGTGGCTATAGGACTGGATACAATTTGATCAGAATGGAGGAAGAAAAAAAGGAAGCCTCCAATATATGTACTTATATTTCTCTTAAGTTTTTATTCAAAATTTGAGAAAGAACTGTACAGTGAAATGCATTAAATTTGCAGCCCTAGTTGTGCAAACAGAAATGTGGGCATATGTCAAGACATTCAGTGTTGTGCATCTGTTGGTCTGTATGGCCCTATATATATGCCTACATCAGTATCACAGAGAACAACAAAATACATCTTCCATATCACAACAATTTATTTTTTCAACCATGCGTCCAAAGATGGCTGCCAGGCGGTGATTTATGATTTATAAGGTTATACTCTAACATGTCTGGGTGAATGCCTTTCAAATACAATACAATTGATTACAGAACCCCAGTAATCGCAGTTTATTTGTGTGTGTATCCAGGTTGACCCTTCTGCTGATAATCTTTTGAACAGTTTGTCGTACAGTGATGTCAAGGTTTAATATGCTGTATGCATATTGTGGTTTGAAAGCTGATACCGATAAACATAAATTATTTTAGCTGTTCTCTATAGCTAGAAATACATTTCAATTAGGCTTAAAGTATTTTTAGACGTTCAAAGTTGATGAATAACCTTCATTAGGCCAGATAAAAATAATAATTGTTTCTCTGATTTTTAAAAAAACTAAAAAGGTAGCGAGCAAAATAATATGTTTTATGAACCAGCAAAATCTCCCACTAGTTACACGTACATTGTTACTGATGATTTGAAGTCTAGATTTTACAAACTGTCCAAAGTAATAGAGGCATTACATATACAGCCAGTGAGTACAGAACAGATTCACTGCATTTTCACATACGTCTTGAAGAAACAAAAAACTGTAAAAATATGTACAAGGAAAATACCCAAAAGTTGCGATATTTTCCACAATCTAAAAAAACGTACAAATTAGTAAATTTAAGTTGTAGATTATTCTGGGAAACAATTTAATTATTCTGACTGGCCTAATAAAGAAATCCTCTCAGATCAAAATCATTTAGTTTGGCTATCTGTGATCTTTTCCGTTTCATCCAAAGTGTGATAAATGTGGGATTTGTTTGATCCTGATCCAAGGCTCAGGAAAATAATTGAGTCCCATCATGAGTGAATGAAGGAAAAGCCAGTGAATGTTTGAATATGTTGGTATGAATATCTGCCTATACAATATGAGAAGGATTTTGGATCTTGTGAGCTAGGTTCATTGACTGGTCAAGGAGAAAAGGAACATATGATAATCAAATCTCTTCATTGATAGAAACTGGGTAATAAAGGCTAAATGAATGACCAAACTGACCTGGAATCTATAAAATGACCAGACAAAAGTGAGACAATTCACACGTGCAAATGATGAGGAATTATTTAATTTAATCTTATCTTATCTGCGGTGTACCATTTGAAGGCCAGATGGTGATGAAAGTTGTAGAAGTGTATTTTAGCTTCAGGATAATTTGGATGGGATGAGATGCACAGATAGTATTTTGGTTTTCACATGATTGATAATACCATAAGAAGAGGTGGACCAGCAACTTTCAATGAACGTTTCATAATGAGGGTATGAAGGTTGGCAAAGTGCTGACTCTGATTTTTCAGTATTTTTGCAGAATGGGAAAAAAATTTGAAATCGTTGACAATGTGTGTTAGTCTTGTTTATTGTGTGTTTGTTGTTGCATCATTAGTTCTCTTTTCATACTTCGATGGCGCCCTTGAAAAAGTCATTTCTTATGAATTTGACATTGTAGAAAATTTGATGACATATTTTAAACAATGTAGCATATGTCACTCTGTTTCTGCCGCCTTTTCACTTTATACAATGAAACCAATAATTTTTGAACGTTTGGAAGGGTGGCCCAGTAAGCTCTGCTCTAGGGCACTTTACTGGACACATTTTCAGATGCTCAAACACTGTATTTATCTGCGTATTATGCAGATATATACAGTGTTTGAACATCTGGAAATGTGTCAAGTGTATTGAGAAGAGGGACCACAGTGACAACCCTCTAGACCATGCCTAAGTTTTCTTCTGTTTCATATCTATTTCTTCAAAATGGTCCAACCTTTTCATAGAAAGACAATAGGAATGAACTAAATTTGGTGATGAAAAGGTGTGTCTGTACATCTTGTAACCACAATTTTCCCAACAGAATAGTCATTTATGTCAAAATAAATTAGACAGCAATAAGTTAGCAGTTTCATTACCGCATGTTTGACATAATTTCAAACCCTCTTCAAATTTATATGTCAGTGGGGCATAACTTATCCTGTATGTTGCATTTTAACAAAGACTTGAACATTTGAAGGCTCCTGAAAATGGAGATACTGTAAAGATGATTTTTATTGACTAAATCTATATCTATCTAAATCTGAATCTATATACCATGCCAAGTTGGTGGAAATCCATTTAGGTTTTGGCTCAATACCGCTTTTTATTGACTAGGCAAGTAGGGAAGTGATAGGTCTTGTAGTATAAAGATTAAGTTCAAAGTTCATCAGTTTGACTAATTAGCTATATACCCTGCAATCAAAATTTTCAAACCGCCGACTCTAGAAAGTTCTTATTGATGCAATAAAATCGTATGTATTACATGTACTTGTATAGAGTAATGCTATGAACTTGCTGGCAATTCCAAAATTGACCCAAAACAATAATTTGCAAAATTGTGAGTGAGAAAGTAATTGAAAATCAGTTGTTTTTTGTGTAAAATATTATTTTCAATGATTCCTGGTTCTTTTAAGGAACGGTTGTCTGTCATTACTGTAGCACTACAACAAGATTTGAAATGTCAAATAGCCAACAGCTACTGTTGCAGCTCCATTTTATTTCTCAAAATTAAGTTTAATTGGCTAGAAAATGTACACCTGTATATTTTTTTTTATAAATATGGGGCAACTTAATTTTTCATGATAATTCTCAAGTGCGTACCTTGCATGCTTTGCCATCTGCAATAAAAAAAGAAAGAAAGAAATCAGTCCATCTCATGAGGGCATTGTTTTCTATGTTTCCCAAACAATTTGTTCATTAGCTACAGTCATAAGGTAATAGAAATTTTTAGATTAAAAATTGCCATCATGTTGTTGTAAAAGAGAGTCATACATGAGTGGTTTTGGAGACGTTTTGTCTGAACTGTAGTAGCAACCCCCAAATTCTCTTTTTTATTGTTTTTCTATTCTTTCAGCTGTTTTTGACTACCAAAATACTGGCTAAAAATTGAAATACATTTTAAGTGAGGACTACATATAGACTTCCTATATGTTCATCCCAGGTTACAATCATGAAGTTACATCTGTGGTTCTACCTGAAAAATAATACCCAATAAATGGTAAGTATTTCCTGTTGATTAATTAATTCATTAATTAATTCAATTTATTGTTGTTATTATTTTATCAAAAACAGAAAATCATCTGATGTGCATGCTGTTTTTTTAAATATACATATTAACCTTACATGAACCCATTGTTCCCTTGTATTATTTAAGCTGTGTTACATGAGGGCTACATCTTGCATGATAACCACCCCTGTCTGTAAATGGAATTACCCAACATTTATTTCATTGCCATTTGCATGTGTCCACTGTGTATCCACAATTACTCTGTGTAATGTATTCGTTCAGTGTGCTCTCAGTGTGAAAGACAGATTTGTCGACATTGGGGTTGTCAGATGCGTGTTTTCTGCCTCCGTCATAGCAACTGACTGTGGTGCGTTGTATCTTTGGACTGTAAAAACCGTGATGTAGTTACCAGTTCAGTTTACACATGCTTGGTCCTTTCTGACACACAGGATCTAACATCCAGCGAAACAGAATGGTGAATCATAACCCAATCGTCCTCTGAATTTTTCGGGGGAAAGAAGGAGAAAATATTTTGCTGATTCAAAAAGTGTTGTGTCCGGTAATTTCAAGCGAGTTCACCACCTCTAATGGAGTGTGTGTTACGGAGGAACATGTACATCTTGTTGGGCATTGGACTATGAGCTCTGCAGACATCCATCATGTTTGCCTCATCATCGTCATGGTGAAAGCACCAGCTCAGGTCAGTCTTCATCCTTGACTCTGTAAGGAAACCTGTTAGATCAATAGTCCATGTGTGCAAGCCATTTCAGTTTCAGTGCCAAGACTCACCGTATAATGAAATAATTAATAACGTTTAACTCGGTGGCATGCTCCATAGAAACCAATCCCAGCTGAATCCAGATATTGATCGTTGCATTGTGTGAAAATCTCTATGGTGATTGTATTGATACAGAATCATTACAAGTTTAGAGAGAAAAATATTCTGACATAACCTTTTTATCATTGAGACAACAGTAGCTACATTTACTAAGAAACATTTTAAATTTAAGCAGTTTATTTGAATGATATTTAGAGGAAAATTTAATTTGATCATTGCTTACGGAATGTAGGTCTAGATTTTGTAAACCAACATATTTTATTTACTCCATCATCCAGTGGGTGAGAGACCCATTTACCGCATGAGGTACCCATTTAATCCACTACCCAGTTGCACAATTAGGAGTAAAGTACCTCACTGAAGGGCAGTACACCATGCTGGAGTCTCAAACTCACCATCCTCTGATGAGTCTACTACTCTGGCATCAAACCCAGGACTAAAACTGATGATCATCTGTAGATCCGTGACCCACTGGGTCATGATGCTTCTAAAATATTTCTGCTGGACTGTGTTCACAGAGCCTTTTGATAGGCAATCATAATTTCTGTGTTAGTGAAGTTCATGTCAATGTACATGTATATCTGAATTTTATTTATATCTTGACATTTAACCCTTTGAGCGCCAACGTTCATTTTTGTCACCTTTATAATATACGTTCGTAACTTTTTTCCAGATTTTTGCAAAATTTTGATAAAAAACCATGGCAAATAAAATATGATGTCTATTTGGTCCAAAATTATCAAGAAATTTACAGAAAAATTCACAAAAACTGGTAAAATGTTGTACTAAAATTTTGGTGGGAAAAAATTATGGCACTCAAAGGGTTAATGATGCAAGACATTCAGTGTCTTAATCAAGCTAATGGACCTGTAAATTCAAAGGTCAACATACTTATTAGAATGTGAATTCAAAATGTGTAATAATGGTATGATACAGATGAAATATTTTGTTAAAATTAAGATGGCAGGGTTCCCTTCTTTTCACTGTTTAATGCCACCTTTTAATGCTCTCAAGCAAAATGAAATCAAACATGTTTGTATGAAATATTCAACTCAGGCAATCTGCCTATCTTTTGTTTCCACATCTGAAAATACTTTGTGGTGAAGTGAAAGACACGATATGTATGAAATATGATATAGTACAATCTGTGTCTTTCTTGCATGCATTTGTGTTGGTTCTTCTTTATGTGTAGGAGAGCAGCTGATTTCTACATTGGTAACATGTATACACCTGTTTGTGCAGCCCATTAATCGCCAGTATAGCTGTATTTGATTTACGAGAGCGGACTGTTTCATGGACTAAATACAAGCTGTTATTGTTCTCAAACCATGGGAGACAAAAACACAAATAATTACCTGAGTGTCATGGAAGATGTCTACTCAGGAAGAGCGGCCGTGTTACCCCAGCAACCATCGCGTCTCGTCAAGGTCTTCATCAGCTGTCTCCATTCAGGTGCGTGAATTTCCATCCCAATATTTTATTTCATATTTTCCGGATTTCTTTCCATTAAAATGCAATAACTATTCGCATTCTTCATTAGGCGATCGCATGGCTGAATGAATCACTGATGTTGCACTAAGCATGCGTTGTTAGTGGTTACCGCGATAATGTCGTTGCAGTTGCTACAGCAACCAGCCAGTTACTTAATGATGGTAGATATTTTATGAATGGCTATATAGCAGGTTTGTTTGCATTTACATTGAAATGATTGAATCAGTGTAAAAGGCAGTGGCTTATTAAAATATTTACCTCGTGCTTAGTTTATCAAGGGAGTGTATAGCTTTCTTTTAACGCTGCTGTTTCATAAAACATACAGGATTAATCCTGTGTTCGTCTTTTCATACATCATCAACACTTGTATAGTGATGAATGGTGCGTGCTGAATTTAGGACTGATTAAAAAAGGGGAATTGATGAAAAATTTTAAACATTTTAGGCAGAATTCACATCAACAGTTCTTCTACAATGTTAGAGACAATTTCACAGTTTTACCATGAGATATTCGTTGTGCTTTATACAATGTTACATGTACATATGCCTGTTTGTACTTGATAAAAAAAAAAAAATGCAGCGAAGAATTTTCTCTATTCAGTAATCTTCTACAGTATAGAAGCAAAAAGCCAAAATTTACTATCATGGTTTGCAGTGTGGGATATTATACTAACAAGACATCAGAAGCCAATGTGAAAGATTATTATCATCTATTAACTATCATCCTTTAATCTTAAAAAATGTAAAAATTGTTTCAGTCTCTTTCAATCGTAAACTACTAATTCACATATTTTGTATATAACCTGACTTCTACAGACAGCACTGGAGCAGAAAACATTTAAAATTTGTCTTTTAACAGGTTATTTTGTATTTAAAAAATAATTTTATGAATCAGACATTTTTCCGTGTTTGTAATATTGAATGAAATCATAGAATGTGGTTCATGTTATAATGTGATGCAATCTGTCAAATATGTAACATGTGGTAAAATGTTTGTAATGATTAATATCCGTAATGATGGACTTTCTAATGATTACGGTGATGAAATCACCAGCAGGGACAAACCCATCTAATATCTTTGAATAAAAAATCCTCTTAATTCATGACTGAGTGTGTGCAGGTTTACCGTGAGTGTAAATTTACCACCTTATGAAGCATAGAGATTATTTTCAAGCAGTTTTTCTGTGTGAAGGTACATTTTGCTTTGATGTTTAAAATTACCTAGCAACAGCGGCCATCTTTGCCTCGTTTTCTTTGGGCTTTGTGACATCTGTCAGGCTTTAATCATAATCTCAAAGAATTTACATTTTATACAAGCTTTGGAAGTATTTCTCCTCCCCCCCCCAAATTTATATGGCACGCTGGTACTTTAATTAACCCTTCCAACATGAGCGTGTAGTTTGAGTGTTCAGTTTTTTTAACAGTCAACAGACTTGATATTTACACAGAAAAGAAGTTGATCATGTTAAACAAGGATTTTATGACCTATAGATTAATACAGTGCTTTAGGCTTCTTGAAATCACTCTGTGCCCTGGTTACACCCTGTGAAAAACAGAAGTGTATAATTGAATCAAAATCTAATTAATTTACTATGCAGCACCAGATGCTGTATTCATCCCTGATAGTTAATGAATCATTATCATTAAATTTGCATATTTTAATAATAGCCATCAATATTTGCTAAGGTGTGTAATGTGTGAAGGATTTTATGTATATTCCTAATCCAAAGTGTTGCAAAGAGAAGAAAGCATTGGATATGTGCTATGTAATGGGTGGTTCTTATTGGACACTTTCGCATCAAGTGAAGTATGGTTTATAGATTAGACAGGTTTGGCTACACATTTTACATGAACGTGAACGCGTAACATCACGAATTTCTGCGATGATGTCATCGACTTGTGCGTAGTTCTCCACGTACACGGAGCCGGCGTCACGTATTTACGTGGAGACAGCTGTTTTCACGTAATTTGTAAACGTGTAAATTTATTCTTTAGGTATCAAAACATGATATAAATTGTGAATCATTCATGCACGTTGTTAGTTGGATATATGATATTGACATCCTCAAATATATTCATGTATTTTCGTTATTTTTAATTTGAAATTTCTTCGTCGATTCGCGGCATACCTGGTAACCATTGAGCAATCCCTGTGATGTGAAAACAGACTGTGGACCCAAGCCGAGCCGAATCATTTCTTGTGCATGCCAAACGAATGGGTGACGTAACGTGTAGCCAAACGGATTTTTGCACGTGAACGTATACGCCAACGCCAACGTTGATTCTAAGCGTTCACGTTCACATAAAACGTGTAGCCAAACCTGTCTATTGTTTAGAAAACAGCACTGAAATACAGGAGAAAGAAAAACAGTGATGATACACTGTACCTACAAAAGGCATGATACAAGTATTAACCCTTTGAGCAACAAAGTCCATTTTTGTCACGTCTATGAAATATGGCACAGCCAAATTTTTTCAGATTTTAACCAAAATTTTGACAAAAAACTGTAGCCAATGAAATGTAATATCCATTTGGTTCAAAATTATCAAAATGATTACAGAAAAATTAATAAAATTCGTAAAATGTTACACTAAAATTTTGAAGGGAAAAATGACTGCTCTCAAAGGGTTAATACTAAAATGAAAAGTCAGTGTCGTTTAACCTTCCCACCATCACAGATTGGATTATGCCAATTGTGTGCAAGAAGTATGATTGATCTATGGCCTGAGAGAACGAGGTTGAACAACAATAATGTATGAGATCACGATGAAATTTGGCCTGTAGTAACAGCTGGATAACTTCATGTATGCCTACGCTTTCTCTTGGAGATTGATCAATTTGACAGGTCTGTGTCATTGCTTGGATTTGAACAGCTTCCCTAGATTGCATAGGCTTCAAATTTGACAACACTTTGAGGAAATTGTTTGTAGTGTATGTATCATTTTACATGGACAAAGTTTCATATATCTGTATAATGATGTACACGTGTGTTGTAGGATATAAAGTCCATGTGAGCGTGTTCTTACCTGTTAGTCTATTTAAATATGTAAATACCACTGCATTTATCACCTAATTTCTGATTTGTAGGTGTGTCATGAATTGATGATGTGAATTTCTTGTAATGAGTATACTTGTTGTCAAAGTCGTGCAATTCTATGAACAATGGCTGAAATTCACTCGTTCCTTATATGTAGTGCATACGTTACTATACCAGTTTTTCAAACACAGCCTTGCAAGTGTAATTCCAGAAGCACTGTCACATGTGTTGAGCAATGATAGTAATCCTATTCTGGCAGCAAGATGCCCCCAAATAACCATAAAATCTGAACAGCTGTGTGATAAGATCATAAATATGCTGAACATTACAAACAACCCATCGTTTTCCAATGCACACTGCAGAAAATATTGTATGAGACAACATCAGATTGCACTGTGAAATAATTATTAATTGGAAGTCTACACCCATTATTATGTGATTTTACCAATTTTCAGTGGTTTTTTCCACCTGAACTGTAAACTGCCCATTTTACTTTTCCGTCTCTGAATAAGTGTTACCATAGCAACCAGAAACATCTAGTATGAATTGTATTTACACATTGTTCCATCTGCCAACTGTTACTGTCACCATTTTGTATCAGATTACAACAAGAAACATTTTTGATAAATTCGTTAGCCTGGATTTTTCTCTTCAAAAGTACTTTATACATTCCAGTTGCAAATTTTACAAGAATTTTTTCCTGTTACATATCTGTGTTGTTGTGAATGGTATAGTGTATGGAAATGCACCAACAACTATTGACAATTAAGTAAATGTACAGTTACACGTAACCCACTCACTGTTTGCTGGTGCCATTGACAAATATGATGGATTGCTCTCTTTGATATGGTCAAGGATAGTTATGATTTATACCTGTCATACATACATGTACACATGAAACACAAACAAAGCTACATGTACCGTATAGCCACGTCAAATGAACACAAATCTTTAAAGGGCCAATAACTGTACCTTTGGAGATTATTTAACTATTTTTTGTTTTTAATGTAAACTATGGTCACTTGTTCTGCTCCCTAAAGTATGTTAAGATAAACAGTAATTAATCATCTCAGCCTGTACATGTGTAAACTGCATTGATATTGTTGACAAGTGAATTCTGGTCAAGACTAGAATTCAAATGTAAACAATAACAGTGCATTAGATACTTTGTAGACAAGCTAAATTATGGATGTTTCCACATGCTTTGGGAAGTAGTACATTAACTTGCAATTGACATACATTACAAAAAATATGTGAAAATATCTTCAAAAATTGCAGCTACGTGAACTGGCCCTTTAATTTATCAAAGAAATATGTAATTGATTTATTCCTTTGTTGAGATGCTCTCTTTTATGTAAACATATATAACAAATACAAGCTGCAAACAACATAATATGGAAGTTTTATTATTTTCAACAATGAAAACAATGCATTATTTTAATCCTGTAATTTCCGTGCTTTGGCACAAATCCATACTGTTATCAGTGACAATTGTGGACCTGTTTACCTGGAATTGAGAGGGTAAACAATTTAAGCCAGTGAGATTGTGTTAGATTCATGAACGTGAACATAGATGGAAATGCCGAGCCAATACGGTAGAACCTTGAATGTGATCGTTCAAACCGAAATTCATATAACTCTCACACTTACAGCTAAACAGTTCCATGCCAGATGAAACTATTGTCACCTTAACAGTTCCTAATTTAAGAATGAAGGTAGTCTTTCAGTGGAATTGACTCATCAACAATGTGGCTGTCTTTCTTGTTAATTCTACAGAAGCCATCCATGCTTTACCTTGACCTGAATTGCAGTCAGTTAATTGGCAACATGGAGCTGAAAAAAAACTATAGATCCATGTTAACAAGTCGTAAGAATTCCGTAGAATATACCAGTCATTTGTAAGGATGCATAGATGATTGGATACAAACGTACAGTTGGATGTATTCACTTCCCCTTCTATAAAGTATTTCTTTAGCTTCCCTTACTTTTTATCCAGTTTCTCATTTTCACGAATCATATCTGTTCAAACAAAGATTTCAGAGAATATACCTTCTCTTCACATCTAGACTTTGATTGGTTCTGATGTACCAGTAGTATTGTGTACTGTGTATGGTGTAATATGATGTTATTCATCTTGTGTTTTTTGTTTCTGATATTGAAAATGTTAGAATGTGATGAGTTTACCAAGTTGTCAGGCTACGCTGTTTTCATATCAAGTCATTCTATGTTGTTAATATATATTGTCTTTATTCAGTTGTACAGGTCACCAGCCCCTTTTACAAAACATGAAAAATACATTCAAGTGAATACATGTGTGATGCTAATACATAGTTGCACCATCTCATTAAGTAGATATCTTCTGCAGTGAGGTCTCCCTTAAAGGTATACTGTCACCTGTTTCAATTTTGCCACAGTTACCTTGGAAAGAGAAAATCTAACCAATCACAGATTTTAAGCGGGTGGCCGGTCTTTAAAAACAGTGCCCTCACATGGGTATTTTGAATACCAAGGAACGCCCCTTTGACCATATATGGGCATATTTAGATTACAGATGACTGTATACCGTTAATCTAAAACTGTAAAATAAATATTTTGACAGATTTATAAAGGGTGTGAGGATTTTGCAAATTGAATAATCTTGTAAATTTCAATAGTGTAGGGGTTATGTAGTAACATTCAGATATAATTTTTTTGCGTACATTACAATACAAGGGGTATATTAGATAAAAATGGAATTCAATTTCAACTTGATTCAATACACACAGCATATACCCTATTTGCCCTTGGTAACTTTTGGATTCGTCTGTGTTCATTAATGCAAAGGTTGCTGCGTCTGTTCCAGTCCATTAACATCTGATGAAGTTTTTGTTTCACTAAAAGGCAGAATTTGCCTCAGGGTCAAACACTGGAAGCTTCTTAGCCATGAAGTTTTTCTCCAGTTTATAGCTCCTATTGGCTTATTTTAAATGTATAAGACACAATAAAGTCACAGGTTTGTTGGTGGAAATCAGAATTTTAATTTTCACAGATGATCACCGCTGACAATGCGGGTCATTTTGAATTCAAAATATCGATGAATTTTAGATAATTTGCTGTGATATGAAATATGAACGGCAACATATAGATTTTATTTTCAATTTCTAAAAAGAGAAAAAAAGAGAAATTACATAACTTTTTAAATTTACATTAATTTTGTTGATGCCATTTGTCAAATATTTATATGGTTTTATATGAATTCAGTGTCAGACTGCCCTTTGGCAAGGAGAGAGCTGTTTGTGTTTTTTGTGTTGATTTATCTCACAAGGCATGTTTTCCTGTGGTCATGGATTTCATGTAATGTAACGTAGACCCTCCGAAGGTCTGTGGTTTAAACCCTGTTGCTGCCACGGTTTGGCTGAATCCCATTGTTGTAAATGTTGAGTGTGGACCTGTTGACAGGGAATAGGGGCTTACAGGTTGAAGTGCGATGTTGAAGTTTGCAGCTTGAAAAAATATAGCAGTGTCTGCATCTACTTTATAAATTAAGACCAATGTCTTCATCTCGCAAACACTGAATGTATTATGGTTGGTTTTTATGTGTGACAACACTCTAAGAAATAGACCGATATGAAAAAAGCTAGTTTACATAACCTTGTTATGAATTTTCCATGAGCAAGTTGAATATAAAAGTGGTTTAGTCTGTGAAGTGTTGAAGACTTCTATAATAAAAGTTAATGTTATGTATTTTCCATGAGCAATTTGAATATAAAACAGGTCTACACTGTGAAACTAACTTTAAGTGTTGACGCTGTTTTGAATAATTTATTTGCAATGTCACGGAATAGCCTTTGCTGAAATATGCAGTGTCAACAGTGAACCATTCTCAAAATTATTATGTGTGGTCAGTGTCTCATAGAGTCTCTGAAACATAACAATATCCTAGTGCTGCTGAAGAAGTGCTCAATCATTGTCACTTGCACGGTTGAATCAAGGTGATGCATCATGGGTAAAGAGTGCCCTTGCATGACAGAGCTTCCCAATTGTCAGTGTGAATCTAAATACAGTGTTTCATACATGACGTCAACTGCCACCATCAGAAATTGGACAGATATTGTCTGTTTTTTCAAAGTGTTTGCTTCCTTTATACAGCTTCAGTTTTCAGTTGCTAGCCTGCACATTAAAGTTGTTTTAATGTCATTGTAATAATTCTCATTTTCACACGTTATGTAATCTCCATGTCTTGTTGGAGACACTTGACAAATATTCAATATTGGAAATTGATAACAGAAATGTGGTGTTATTTTTTTTCAGATCTTTTCATAGTGATAGTAGGAAATAAGGTTCATGTGATGCATATTTTTCTTTTAATGTCGTGACCTATGACCTCTGAATACATAATTCATATTATTGTCATTGGTTCATGTGACTCCTTGAAGATGTGTTGAAATTCCGTACTAGCCCTTCTGACAGAAATGATTTGATTTGCTTCAAAGTTTGAGAGGATTAATTCAATCGGACCTTGCCTTTTAATGGTATGATCAACATACAGTATATGAAATAACTTGGCATGGCTTTGCTTAAGGTAGTATGCACCTCAAAAGTGAAAGACTTAAACTTTTACTCAAAACTTTTCTCCATGAAACTTTCAACCATTCTTACACCAAATCAAGAATAAAAAAATCATGAATCACAGAATAAAGTTTGGTACCAGAGTAACCAGTTACCTAATATTTACAGATATTTGAAATTCAAAATGGCTGCTACCCCAGTGTTAATTTTATGGAGTAACATAAGATTTTCGATTTTCCAAAATCTAAGATGGTGAAACTTTTTCTTATTCTAAGATCTTTAAAATGAGCCCCACAAGTGGTAGATAAGAAAAGAATTGTAAAAATTTGAGAATCTGAATATTTGTCCCCAGGGTGCATTCTATCTTAACCCTTTCACCCCCAGTTCCCTGTGTACAGGTCCAACTTTACTATAGAAAGCAATGGATTTGGGACAAACCATGGTGGTGAAAGGGTTAAGTCTGCTGCACACAAGAGAAATTAGCTGTGCAAAATTTATTTCAACGCTGTTTGCTCTGCCAATTTACTCTCATGTGTGGGTGATTTTCCATGAGTTTTTTCCTTTCAAGCCATTGAAGAAAATATCCAATATGTTTTGATATATTTTGCCTTGCAAGACAAATCCTGCTGTGTGTGTGTGCCAAAGAAAGTATATTACTCCTGTCTTTTATATTACGTACTATTAGAAGTGAGCGTGTGGAGATCACATGACAGTCCAAAATGACTGCCCGTAGCTGGGATGTCCAGTGGCCTTCACTGTATATTGAACCACAAGCGACTATGTTTTCAATGCTACACTAGGCTACAGGTTGTCATTTTGCACTGTTATTCATATTCAACTGCAGTCAGGTGTTAATTCTGTAACCATGACTGCAGCCAGATATTAATTCTGTACCCTGACTGCAGTCAGATTAATATTAATTCTGTATAACAGTAACTGCAGTCAGATACAAATGCTGTAACCATAACTACAGTCAGATATTAATTTTGTAACCCTGACTGCAGTCAGATATAAATTCTGTAACTGAGACTGCGAATACATAATATATTTTTAGCCACCGCATATATAATAGGATAATACTGTAAAAATTGAACAGGATTCCAATTCCTGCTAGTTGAAATTGTGAAAAGTAATATTATAGCAGTTACAATGTTTTCATAGTTCAAAGTATCTTCATTGAAATTGGCATCTGAAGAAACTCGACATGTCATTTCAAAAGTATGTGTTTACTTTTTGATAAATAAATAATATTATGGTTATGGTAGTTACAATATTCTAATGATTAAGAGCCACTTTTTTAAAATTAGAGTCTAAAGGAAAATCACTTTTCATTTTTAAGATATGTGCTAATTGATTGATGAAGTGGACAAGAACTGTCCAGTTTACTATTTAAATAAGTCAGTTTTTAACAGAGAGAATTCCTAATGTGAAAGTAAGGTGGCTGGTCTACCAGTAAAACTACCATAATGTTCATTACAATACCATTCAGTTTAATTTGCCAGTTTATCGGCAAGTATATCCTAAACCCATCATTTTAAAATATTTAGCATTGTAGCTACCACTGTTCAGTGGCTTGCTGAAAATAAACTAGTCATAAATAATGAATTATGGAGTTTTTGATTATTAAATGTGTTTTGTGCCAAGGAGCTTATATGGCTCCGTTTGATACTTCTTTGTCTGCGGTTTTCCCTTGAATAATCCACATACCTTGGACACCTAAGATAATAGGAATGGTGCATTAGACAATGAGGGGTGGAAGGTTTGAACAGCAGGGGCAGGCAGTTTTGAGGATTGCTTTGCAGTGCAGGTTAAGGTAGTATACACCTTGATATTGAGAAACTTCAAATTTTGCTCAAACGTTCCTCAATAAACTTTTGAAAATGCTTTATCAAAATCAAGATTAAAAATCAGGGATCCCAGTGCAAAATTTGGTACAAGAGAAACAAATTCTCAAAAATTTACCAGTGTTTAAAATTCAAAATGGCTTCCATCCCTGTGTTAACTCTATGGAGAAAACTTTTATTGTCAATTGTCTCAAAAATAAGACTGAAGTTTATTTACTCAAAAAGCTACAAAATGAGCCCCCCAAAATGGTAGATCACAAAAGAACTATACAAATTTAAGAGTTCAAATATCTATCCCCTTGATTTATTGTCAAGATTCAGCAGATGATTAGCTTCGTTTCCCAGTTTCTAATGAGTAATTCATAATCACTATGGCTACGGTATTCAAAGTTTCAAAGGCTGACTGTATAAAATATGTTTTCCCAACAGTCAGAAATTCAAATTTGAGAGCAGTTTATCTAACTAAATTGAGAACATCATTTAGATCTTGAAAATTATATAAAAACAGTATGATATATGCCAGTTGTTCTGTATAAAAATATGTGCAGCAAGTTCTGAAGATTTATCTCGATGACATTATGCCCCCTGCTGCATAAGGAAAAATATTCATATTGCAGTTGTTAGTTATTGCATGCAATGCCCCATTCACTGGTCCAAGAAATATACTGAAAAAAAATCCATTAATTTGAAGGCAAAATAGATTTTACATGGTAACAGACATCATGTGATTTATTACATAATTTGGTGAAATTTTGTTTCGTGCTGTATCTCAAAAATAATCGAGAGCTATCAGATAAGCGGCAGCTAGTATTTGTGTCATTTTTTTGGAAACTTCTTGCTAGATTTGTTGCCATAATAGGAGCAAAATTGGTTGACTTTTAATGTTTTGAATATTTTAGCATCCCTGAAGGAGCAGATATTGCACAGAATTCTGTCTTGATAGTAATGATCTGCTGTTGCTGGAGAGAGGGGGCCATTTGGAATTTTTCCAGCGACAGCAATTCTGTTTGCGGTGAACCTTCTGGTACTGCATGGTGAATATTGCACTAGGATGTCAATGTATAGGCCTGCCTTTTCCAGGAACAAACAACGTCTTTCACGGTGTGCCTAAAAATCTGCAAACATTTTGTTCATCTGCAATCCATGTTATTTGATACAGAGATTTCCCCAGTAATATATGTTTATGATGACATTTGAAAGTGCCCAGGGTTTGCCTGAAATTAATATGCTCAAAAGTATTTTGACCGACTGCTTTCTTATTGCCCATAATCACATAAAGAAATTTCAAGGCGATGTTCTGTAAATTTTAATGATTCTTTTTAGATATTTATATCCTGTCTTTGATCTAGTTTTCCACACTAAGGCAAGCAGCAAAATCCAATCTGCAAAAAGAATGTGTGCTGCCTGTCTCCTAGCATTGCCTATGTGGGCAAACAGTTTAATCTTGACTACTGATGGTCAACTGTGATATCTGGCTTTGTACTTATTCCAACAGGAGGTTGATAAATAATATTTTGCGCCAAGGAATGAAATAAAAAGTGCAGACTCAGGGCCATGAATTATGACCTACCGTTTGAAAGAAATGTCAAAAGGTACACAGAACTAGTTGAAACTAGGCCTTTAATTACAGTGCATAACAAATATTGGCACACAGCATCAAGATTTATCACCTACTCTTCATACATTCCATAAAGCCAAGAAAGAGACTGTGTTCTTAGCAATGACCTTTGTAAAATGTTCACTACACTAAGATGCCACATATGAATTAGTCATAATTTATATCATACTATATATCTACCAGAGAGAACAATAGCTGTACAGTATGCCAGTTCCATAACATCGACCGTTTCCAGGCACCGTAAGCACAGTTTCTCTCATGGCTATAACACATGCACTGTATACTGGGAGGGACCCATTGGATGATTGCTAGGCATTGTCTTGCCCTCTGCACGTGTAGGTGAAAATGTGTCCAAGCTTACATCACAGTGGATACTGGCGGTGCAAATTAGCCGGGATACTGGTGGTGCACTATGGCCAATTCCATGGCTTTGTCATGAGTGTGAGATGTATAATAATAAGGTTATTAAGACAAAATTACTGCAAAGTACGTACTGGTATGCAGTCAGACATTAGCATACATTACCCTCCACTTTCTGACTTTACATCAGGCGATAAGCTGCACTAATATTCTGAAGAATGCATTGAGGTCCTTTGGTAATGACTCTATGTTCAAAATATTCTCATTGCTTTAATGCTAATACTTTACACTTGGGAGAAATTGTATTTTTCATTTGGGATTTTTCAGTATCTACTAGCAGTATAATATATTTGCATGGACATGTATACCACTTGGCACAGACTAATTATCATTTAATAATCTTTCCCATGTTATAACAGAATCAGCCTCGGGAACAGACATTCTGGCTCAAATTTTACGATTCCTGGCTTGTATGCTACTTGTGGTGTCATATTGATTCTTATGAAGTAAATAAAGTTTTCACCATTTTATTTTAGTTGAAATCTAAATTTTTAATATTTTCCCATAGAGCTGGCAGAGGGGATTGCACCCATTTTGAATTGTAAATACTAGGCAGATTGCTCTATTAACAGTCCTTTAGGCCTGACTGTGTCCAGCTGCAAAAATTAGACATCAGAATTATAGTTTGCTGGTTCTCGGTGTTTGCCCAGCTGAACACCTTTATCATTGCAGATTTCTTTTGAAGTAGAACATTGGATCGGTCCTGGCAACTGTGCCTATTGGATAAACCAAGCTCTAGAAAAAATAGATCCAATATATTTGCACAGCATGCTGCTATCCAATCATGAGGACCTGCGGCTGTCATGCATTTTCTTCAAGTTTTCTACTGTTCAAAACTTGAAATCATAGACAGTGGAAAATCTGCTTGTCTTACACTGACTAGCAGGTGTACAACAGATGCAGTTTTGAAACACTCTGGATAAGATTTATATGGTTACTATGACAGTATGGAGGTGTACCATGATGACCGTGTACCTAATATAAACATAAAAAAATTTTTATGCTGTGCTATACAGATTTTTTACGTGTTATAAACACTGATCTGAAATGTTCATTTGAAAAAGAAGGAGGTCAAAACACCAGTAACAAATGAACTTAGTATGTGGTGTCAAATATTTAATGTGCAAAAATTTCTGAATAAAAACTAGTGTCAGTGTCAACTAAGCCCAAAATACAACTAAATTAATGGCAATCATACCAATCCATAATCCAATTACAGAATTCGTAAGACAATATTGTAATTATAGACACTAAACAGCACAGAACAGACAGTAAATAGACGGTACACAAACAAAGTCATATTCATGAAAGAAAGATATATGGACCTCTGGCCAGAAGACCAAGAAGTGATGTCAGGTGTTTCGAAAATAGTAAGCGCATCCTGCCCCACATGTGGCACCCGCCATATATCAATCTATAAGTCAGATAGGTAGTGGTCACTAACTAAAGCCCAATGTCACCGATTCAGTTAAAAAGACTGACCATTAAGATACTGAGTTGCAAGGACATAGTTTATATTATTATCAGTAGATTGTGATCAAAATTTGAACGTAGTGTTATACTGCATTGCATTAGCATTATTTTCTTTTAATGGGATTAAAAAAATAGAGAATATTAAAATGAACAAAACACAATTATATCCATTATTTTGGATTGTACTGTAAATTTTCTTGTAAGAACAGGCTTTGATTTTGTGCATGTATGGTACATTTTCTGCTTTTGTTTACCAACTTTATCAACCTTTGGCCATACAATGTGATGGATAAAGTTATGGTTATAAATAATCTCTCCTATCGAAATTCACTTGGTGATAGCATTTATTTCAAAACTGTGTACTAGTAATATAATGTGTGGTTGGATTCCTGATCAACAGTTCCATCTATTCTATCCAGTGCCTTTGGCACCACCTGCCTGTGTTTAAATCAATAATAAGTACATGTATGTGACAGGCTAAGGTTGTCAAACTTGAGTTATTTGATACGTAATAATTATTGATATGTGTTTGTTCAACAAGGAAGTGGTTTATCAGCAGTACATTTTAGGATTATAGATGTCAAAATGATCAAACCGCAGAACATATGCCAGAAAGATTAAATTGAAGCCTTTCCGAGCAATAGTGTGTGACACTGTAAACAAAGTTCAAACAGATGGCATATTTTACAGAATCCTGCCCAGAAGGTTTTCATTGTCTTTCCTGTATGCATGTATGCAGAACTGTGTTAAGACGCAGGAAAGCATCATTTAAGGGTTAGAAGTGTGATAACTTCAATACTTACAAAGCTTTTAATCACTATGGTAACCAATATTAAGGCAGATGAATGTTGTATAAATCCAAAAAGATATTAGAATCTAGGCAGCAACATCACTACATACTATATAAACAAGGTGGATCTCACTTCTCTTCAGGTCAAGGCATGCATTTGAAATAAATTTGTATGAAGCTATAAGAACAAATGATTTCAAAATCTTCAATCCAGCAAAATTCATCAAAATTTATCACAATATCAAACTAGTCCTCACTTCGTTGTTGCCAAACAGAAAATTCATTTACCTCTGAGTTTCACCTTCAATATCAGCAAGTTTATACGTGATATGATTGATAACTGAAATATCAAATTTGACATTACGATTGAAATGATCATGCATGACTCAATATTAGAAAATTCTTGAATGTGATAGCTTAGAGTTTTACATCTAGCTTGCTGCATGTATTGGTACTTTTTGCCATTCAAAAATCTCAGTCTTTCCTATTTTTCCAAATATTTATTAGATTCACATTTCATCAAGGTTCACTTCTAAAACACATCAATCAAGCAAAAATTTCAAAAGGTAAAATGACAACCTCATTAACTTTCAGTTTTCAATGAAAATTGTATAGAATTTGTGTACAAATTGTTACAGTACGTAAATTGGGTCTGTCGTACCCTTTCCAGGAATGTAAATGGTATCAACCTTGCTGTTTACTAGTGTGGCGTTTATTACCCTGCTGTGTACCAGTGTGGCATTTATTACTCTGCTGTTACCTCATGCATATTCATCAGTATAATCAGCCTTTTCATGTACTTTCATGCATTTAATATAGTTTCCTTGAACTCTGAAATGTTAGGTTTCCTTTTTGGGGTCATTGTTTCTAAAACATACTCCAATATTCTGTTCTACCCTGCTGACAGATGACCTTAATACGTTAAGATTTTGCACTTTATTCACTATTTTACCTTTGGCATTTACGTTTTCATTTTGGTTTAAATTACTGTCATGGTGACTAACAACCCAGTACCATATTGATCACTTAATATCAATTTCATGTTTCAAAAAGTGTTACACCATACGTGCAATTTCAGCCTTTCAATCAACGTGAATCTCAAACCAAAGCACAACTTTTGGAACCTGAATTTGATCAGCATTATTTTAAATACTGATTGGATATAATCAACTTTAAATTGATATTGTCTAGTCTGTACTCTTCCTCAAATGTAGCCTTGATTGATACAGCATACAAGTACAAAATGACTTCACGTCAATTTTTGCAGTTTGATGATTAAAAAAAATGTGTTTAAAGGAAGCATTCCAAACCTTGGCATCAGGTACTTCAGATTTGTTGAAATTAGGGCTCATTGTCAGTTTTTGTGATATTTATTTTTTCAAACAGTTTCTAGGCAAAGAGGAAGCCATGGCCTATAATTTCAATTTAATGCTGAATCAGTACGGAGCTGAAACTACTCTGTTTTGCCGTCATTGTTATGATGTTTCTAGCGACGTAATTGCAACGCAGCTTGGTATAAACCTAAGTGCTTTGAAGGAGTAAATACGTTTGTAAGCCGCTGTAGCGGAAATGAAGCGCTTTTAGGCATCAAAGCTGATTCTGTAAAGGTTCACCAGCCTGCTAGGTTGATTTGATGGGAATACGGCACAGGGTATTGTATCTTACATCTCAACTGTACACAGTTTTATCCAATTTACTTTTCGTTACAACTAACATCTGCTGCCTCTACTTTCCTCAACATAATACGCCAATTGCTCATGCTTGGCCTCGGTAGAGGAATCTGTTTAATGTAGTGAAGGTGTTTATCTACTAATCCTAGGGCTTTCTAAAGATAGCTTCATCTTCTGAGTGGATCACAGAACAAGTCTGTTGTCTGTGCAAAGCATTAGTGTATTTTGACATCACAGAAACATTCTCTAGTTGAGCTCCAGTTAAAACTCACTTAGCTGTAACTTTTGAAGTATTTTTCATTGTTCTTTCTATAAAGAGTAGTTCTTGTAACTTTTCCTCAAATCGTGTTGAAATGCTGAGTGTTTAGTCAGTCAACACAGTCTTCATGATTTTCAGTGCTATTGTGGAAAGCTGAATTTTAAACCAGTCTAAAATCTATTTTTCAACAATTAGAGATCCGGTTACAAACACCAATTGAAAATATCTCAGTGAGTAAATAAATAAATAAATAAATAAATAAATGAATAAAAAAAGGCTGTTACAAAACACGGCTCTTACAAGGAATTTATTCTTCTTTTGAAAGAGGAATGAATGTGAATAGGAGCTAGAAAATAGCTAATGCAAAGCGAATGAGTGTCCAGCTCTTTGATGGGTGGCAACTGAGAATTAAGTTAAAAAAGAAATTTAAATCATACGAGGACGGAGGATAAGATGAGAGAAAAAGAATTACTGTTGATTTGAAATCCAAGAATTAAGAGCGTGCTTAAACTAATGTCTATTTTTTGTTTTTGATCGTAGCAAGAAGAGAAGTGTTTGTCTTTCACAGGAAAAAAGAGATACTCTGTACATTGTCAAAATTTGTCAACATTGATATGTACAACTAGTATTAATTATTTCAAACTTGTTTAGGGAGAATAGAATTTTGCAAATTAAAAAAAACTATGAAAAATAATTGCAAGTTAAAACACATTTATTGCTGTGCAGGAAGTCTACTTTCACAATTTTTGACATTGGTGTGCAAGTTTATGCCAAATATTATTCGTATTATGTCATGTAGTTCAGCAATAGAAGCTGTTTGTGTATTCAACAATATTTGTGAAAATTAATTTTTACAAGGACAAATATCTGCACGTGTCTTTAGTAAGCAATTAAAAATCCCATTATGCAAGGATATGGCGTTCAGATATTTGCTGGGTGAGAAACCAATGTTTATTGATGTGAACATGGCGTATTGCTACACAAAGGGCAGACAATATAAATACTGTATAAAGAAAGGTGAAAAATGCTGGTACCTGGATAAAATATTCAACCCTTCTTTCATGTTGGAGGATGGATCACGCGTCATCATGACAGAATTACTGATGGATAGAAAGGAGAGTAACTTTGCTCTTTAAATGTGTGAGCTCTATCTTGCCATGATCTATGGCGTGACATTTAAATATTGAAGGACAAATTGTCCTTCATTGTGCTGAATTTAAAAAGCCGTTGGATTGAAATTCATTTATTTTGTATAGGATTGACTGAGGTAGACACTGGGTAGGTGTGTATTTAATGATTATAAAGGATTCTTTGTTTTGTAAATAATGCATTAATGCTGCTGCAATAATCAAGGTCATTATATCATCAACATACTATATTTGAAATTAAAGAGGCACTCCCACTTGGTAACATTTTTAAAACATATTTTTTTAATGCCAACGGTCGATATTTGACGTGGCGACTCCGCGCGGATCGCGAGATATCTATAAAAACATGTCATTTCCCGAGCGTATTTTTCACATCCCGAAGTTTTACGATCGTTTCTGGTTATGACCCGAAATCCCCCGAAAGTGTGTTGTTGTGCTGATTGACGATATTCTAAGGAGTCCAAAAACGTTCGAATGACGCAATTAAATTACCTCCTACTGCGATGACTTTATATACATCATTATCAATGCCTTTACCTCTGGTAATTCTTGTTTAAAACTTCTCCTTAGTTTTTGTCGTTTTCATTATTCTCAATCAGTTGTATTAAATTTTTAAACAATACCACATAGATATCAGTTTTTACGTGTAAAATATTAGTTGCCTCTGATGACTACATTTTGTCGTCTGCCACACAGTTACGCGTGGTTCGATACATAGCGGCCGCCGCGTGTGGTATGCGCGCACACCACGCGACGGCCACTATGCATACTATGTATCAACCACACCTATCTGTGCTAGTCACCTATGCGAATTCTTGTGGAATCAGCAAACTTTGTTTTTCGGTTTTTTTGCTGAGTCAGTAAGACTCGACTTTCTCCCATGGGACATGACCGCTCACCGACGCGAGTGGTACTGCTGTGGCGTACAGCAGCGTCAGCGTAGACTCGTACTCCATAGCTTAGTTGACAATGGCCCTAGTGCCGAACGTTCTATGTTCAGAAGCTGAATTCAGGTGGGCCACCGGAATTCAAACTTTAACTTTTTTGAGGACATGTTTTTATCGATATCTCGCGATCGGCGCGCAGTCGCCATGTCAAATATCGACCGTTGGCATTAAAAAAATGTGTTTTAAAAATGTTACCAAGTGGGATTGCCTCTTTAAACATGAACGTTGCATAATTATAGCTTTACAATGGTAATAGAAGGTCTGTAGGTGTAAATAACATTTAGTTTTGAGTTTTAAAACTCTTCAAGTAGAAAATGAATATATGAGTGGCATTCGTAATGAAAAGAACGTCTTAATCTCAGCTGTACATCAAATCCTGGAGCACAAACAAAATGTGAATAAATAAAACTATAGTTTTCCCATATTGTAAATGAGCTGAAACATCCACCAGCATTGTGGCCACCCTCAAACTATGTGTTGGCAAACATTAAAAAGCCTTTATTGGAAATAACATCCAGTCTGTCGGCTTGATGTGTTTGTAAAAACAATCAATTCACCTGAAAGGAAAGCAAGCTGGTTACTTACATTCACTACTGTACTAGTGTTCTCTTTTTGTGAATCTATTGGTTTTTAGGTCACATTTGGTGTACCAATGTGAGGTTATCGTATAAGCTGAATAAGCTCATTTGCATCCGATTTGCATGTCTGTATGTATGTATGTATGTATGTACGTATGTATGTATGTATGTATGTATGTATGTATGTATGTATGTATGTATGTATGTCCGTCCACATCAAAAACACCTAAACCGCAGCACCTACTGTCTTAGTATTTGGTGTACAGGTGCACCTAGGGATGGAGATGTGAATTTGTTCAAATGAACTTGTCAGTGTCAAAAATATGCAAATGAGGGGAAAAAAGAAAAAAACACTGCAAATTGCTAAAACTCTGTAACCGTTGCTTAGATTGGGTTGAAACTTGGTGTGCAGGTTCCTTTAGATATTCTAAATTAGGTCTTTAAATTTGGGATGAAATTTGCATGTTTCTATTTTTGGGGTAATTTTTTCACTTTTTAGTCAAAAAATGTTTTTTTCTGAAACCACTCATCTGATTGTTTTGAAAGTTGGTATACATGTTCCTCAGGATGACCTCAGTCAAGTTATTGCAAATTTAATAGAAATTTTCATATTTGTAATTTTTGGGCAATTTTCCGAATTTTTGGTCAAAAATTTTTTATTCAAAAACTACTAATCTGATAGCTTTGATATTTGGTATACAGGTTCCTCAGGTTGATGAACATCAGTTTTATGAATATTGTGAAGATATCTCGAATTTTGTATTTTTGCTGAATTTTTTGGTTATTTTTCTCATTTTAAGTAAAATTTATTCTTTTCCGAAACTGCTAGCCCAATTGCTCTCAAATTTGGATTGGATGTTTGCAAGGTTGTTACCCTTCTACTTGTTGAAATTACGACAAAATTGGAAATATTACTGTTTTGGGGCAATTTTTGTCATTTTTGGTCAAAAATCTTAAAAAATATTTTCTTTTTAAAGCCCCTGGACAGACAGCTTTTATATTTGGTGTACAGATATCAAGGGAGGACAATACCGGTAGTTAGATATGTGGAAATTGTCCTGAAATATACAAATTTGTATTTTTAAGACAATTTTGTCATTTTTGGTCAAGAAAACTTGTTCTCAAAATTACTTGTCTGATAGCTTTGTAATTTGGTACAAAAGTCCCGAGGGATGTTATTAGATAAATTTTCTGCTCAAAGTGTTGGGAAACCCCCAAATTTTTATATTATAGGTAATTTTCTCAGTTTGTGACCTTAAATGACCTACACCAACCCAGGATATGTTGTGAGAGAGTTTCGAAGGCTGTGAACATAATTTTGTCATATTTAATATCAATTTGTAGTAAAATTTGATCCAGAAAACAAAGTTGAGGTAAATTTTTTCATTGCGAACCAATTTTTGCAACTTTTGCATGTAAGACACACAAGAACTGATGAGAAATTTGGATCCAGGATAATTCCAGATGTCGTAATCCCCCCCACAGTGGAAGGCATTTCACTATCTGTAACTGATTTAAGTGTTGTTTACATTCGAATGATAGCACTCATAGCATTAATTAAAACATCCCCAAGGTTGTAAATATATTTCCTGCCAGCTGGTTTTATATAAGGGGTGGAACATTTGATATTCAGGAGGGGGTAGGGGCTAGAAGATTGATGAGGTAGCATTACTTTTTACCAGATCCCTTGTACATTTTTTCCCACTCTTTATTTTTTCCCCACTCTCCCTTTTCTTTTTGTCAAGCTTCTCTGGCTAATTTTTTTGTTGACATTTGCTTTATGTATGTAGGATCTGCTTGTCCCATTGCTATAGAAGTTGATATGCATGTTCCCAAAGACGACCTCCAGTACCTAAGTTGCAGACCTTATTTGCTTTTGTCATTCTTGTTTTTTTGGTTTAAATATTTCTTGAATTTACCAATTCAAACCGAATGTGAGCACACTCTCCTTGACGGTATTTTTTTACATACACATCAATCTAACAGTTTTATAAGAAGGGATGTATACATATGATATGTTTATTTGTCATAAATTATCTTTGTTTATTTTTTTATATGTAGTTGTGGCTTCTATCCAATGAATTGTATTGACAGCTTGGTTCAAATGATGTCTCTTGTGTGGTTGTTGGCAATAACCTTTCTAAGACTAATAATTGAATTTTCTCCTAAGATGTGCAGAGTTTGGTGATCAATTTAGTCTCAAGTGCATTTTGCTACTAATTGTTGTGTTCTTTAACATGTAATGGAGACTTTTCCAAGTTTTTTCCCATTTTTTTCAAGCCATTTGTAATGATTATCATCCAGTTTGAAAGAGACAACCCATACATGATGTTCTTACAGTAAAAACTTACCATTAAATGTATTTCATGTGATATTGAAAACAATTATATTTTAATACAGAGCGTTGACAACAATCATTGCATATTACAATGTCCTTTTCTGTAAAACACATCACTTCAATACATACCATACATGATAAGGTTCAATACTAATAATACAAGCAGATTGTGTGAGAGATAGAATCTTCTCAGAAAGGTGACTCTCTTTTGCAGAAGAATCCCCAGCAGCCTCAAGATTGATATTATCAAACATCAAACTGTACGTAATATTGATCAAAATGTGATCAAAAAAGTGATTGTGAAGTGCTTGCCAAACTTCCAAAGATATTTCAATGTCAATGAGTACGGTATATGCAATGCCCCTACAGAATTTATGCACGTTGAAAGTGAAAGACTTGATCTGTTGATCAAACTTTCCCAGTGCGGCTTTCAATCATTCTCTTTCAAATCAAGAATAAAAATCAGGGTTCAAGTTCATAAACGAGATCTTAATCTGCAAGTATCTCTTATGTGAAGGTAATGGCCATTTTATGATCGTCCTGCTTGAAAGGAAAATAAAATTATCAACCCTGTTATCAAATTATGCCATGGAAAAGAGAGCAGTTCCGTAGAATGTGCCTCGGGGACAGATATCTGAACTCTCAAATTTATTATATTCATTTTGCTTACCCCTTTTGCGATCCTTTTAAAGCTTGCGGAGTGAGAAAACTTTTAAATTTCAAAAATCAGGAAATGTTACAGACGTTGTTTCTCTATAATACCAAATTTTGCATGATGAGCCCTAATTTGGCAGGAAGAGGTTTTATTGTGGAAAGTTTGAGCAAAAGTTTCCATCACTTTTTAGGTGCATACTACCTAAAACTAAAATTTACAACAGGCAGAGTTAACAAATTCACAGCCATGGTTTGGCCCAACATGTTGTTATCAATGACAAATAGACCTGTTTACAGGGAATTAGGCTGAACAGGTTTCCAGGGTGAAGGTTTTAAGGTGATACCGAATGATTCAAAGAGCACGTTGGTTGCTATTGCTGGCAACGTTCCAAACGCGCACTTTTGCCCGTGCAAAATCTTACCGTTCCGTTGTTTTCTATGGATTTTCGACTCCTGGTATTTTGAAAATGCTCAAAATCTTTCAACTCTCTCAATTGTAAACCAATTTAGCTGATATTTTGTAGGATTATTGAAGTCATAGCTGAGAATATAGATAAGCATGCGTTTCTAAAAATTCCGGACCATTTATGAGATATTGCCGTAAAACCCTTCAAAATTTCACAAAATGACACAGTAGATATTTTCCTGTTCAAAAATCGTTTGTACTTGAACAGATAACCTAATCCATGCTAGGGGCTCTAAACAGGTATCTCATGTGTTACATTCTGAAATTTTGGAAAATTTGGTGCAAATTTGTAGGAGCTGAAACATTTTAAAATAGAGCTGTGAAAATTTGTATATGTGTGACGTCACTGACTAATCGCGCGACAAACCTGCGTCTTTTGGAATTGTATGGTTCTGCAAATCTTTATTATGCAAAGAAAATCATGAAAACTTTGCATTTTGATTGATTTTTGAAATTTCCCTTAGCAACCGTTGCTTAACAATTTGAATCCTTCGGTATCGCCTTAATATCACCGACATAAACAATTGCTTGGTGTTATTGATGATGTCACCAAAATGTGATGTCACAATCAAGCACATGACATCATTCAAGCAATTTGCATAATTCATTTGAGAGTGTTTTGATAACAAATGAATGAGAACTGTGACCTTCCTAATAAGTGCATTTGTTGTCATGACATCAACATTTTTGACAGGATGATCTACATCTCTTAAACCACTTGACATAAGATGCACAATTACCTTGTGATTGCAGGTTTATATTGCAAGTTCTGTAACAACAGAATTTTCTTCAATAATTCTGCAAAAAAGACTCAATAAATTTAAATCATTTGTGTACTTATGTGGCAGTATTCCTCATAAAACACTGTTTGAGTAATTGTTGACTCTCAAGTGTTCGTTGACTGTTGAGTAACATTTGCATATTTGTAAGGTACTAGTTCGCGTCTTGAAAGTGAAAGACAAACTGTTTCTCAAACTTTCCTCAAGCAAACTTTCAACCATTCTTTTTTTAAATCAAGAATAAAAATCATAACTTTTCTAGTATTTATGTTCTGCTTGTAAAATATAATTTCTTGTTTAATTCCCCAAATAATTTTGAACTGGGGTGTGTATTCAACTCGTCAATGCAGCCTGTATGTGCAAATTGTCTGATCGTACTGTTGACAACAATTCTTGTCTGGACTAGAATTCATTCTTCAATCACAAAATAAAAGTTAACAGACATAGAACTTTAGGGAAAGAGTAGGAAAATTTATTGGTTTTTGTACAACAAAAATGAAAATATAAAATTAAAGCTACTGATCCATAACAACAAACAATTGAATTAATGAAAACAACTATGAGTAAGAAGAATGGAGGTGACTTTTAAAGAATAATTCTGTGAATGATTTTAGTATCCATATAGTTTTTTGTAGGCATATTCATGTATTTACTCCTCAAAGTTGAAATAATGTGTCCCATTTAGGAGCATGCGATGTATTATTCAGAAGCACCATGTTATGTATATATGCACAATGTGACAAACCATGTTTGTTCCGTTATCAGCGAACAGACCTGCTGGCATTTATGCCGTTATTTTTTTCAAACGATGTCAAATAGGACAATCTATCTACTGTGTTATGGTAATAACTCTGACAGGGAGACAGATATGCTGCCCTATTCAGACTGACATAGGTTTCTTGCACACTAGTTGCCATGGAGATGATCACAGATACCATGACACATCCATAAGCAATCATACAACCATGATACATCATATTCTATTGTAGTGTACAGTATGCAAAGCAAATTAAATCCACACATGAACATTCCTTTGTGATAGTTGACACTGACTGCAGCGCTACTTGTACCTCATTTATGATGTGTCCCTGGACAAGACAACCAACAATAATATCACATTTCAATTACTAGCTGTACTATTATTAGAATTTAATTACCAAAGGTGCATGTTTTTTGGTAATTAGACACAAACCACAGTCCCTCTATGTAGGGACCATGCACAAACATACATGGATACTACATGTATCTATCTATCTATCTATCTATCTACATGTACAGTGTATATATATATATATATATATATATATATATATATATATATGTGTGTGTGTGTGGTGTGTGTGTGTGTGTGTGTGTGTGTGCGTGTGTATCAATATGTCTGTCTGTCTGTCTGTCTCTGTCTGTCTGTCTCTGTCTGTCTCTGTGTGTTATACAAACACAAATTACTTCAAGTACAAAGTAATATATATATGACATTAGTTTTATGCATCTTGCCATAATCAGACAGCTGAGGATTATGTGATGCATAAAACTCAAGTGACAGACAGGGATGGAATGGGTGGAAGGACTAAAATGCTATCACGTTTGTGATGAGGTATTTCTGCCAGTGGATCACCCTGTGTGTCATATAAATATTTCAGGTACTGTCCTGATTTCATATTGAACCATGTACTTTAACTTGCGCATACTAGAAACAAATAATGAAATGAATAATTAATGTGTTTTCATAATGGGTGTGGGACAAAAGTTTATATTGTTTTGTTTACTTGAATTTTGTACTGATCACAATGGCTCACAATTTATACTCTGTGAATAATTGTCGTTGGCTTGTGGACCAGTTGCACAAGATATTTTGCCAGCATTTCTGTTGACAAGGAGTGTTGAAATGATAAAATGTGCAATTTGGAAGGTTCCAAGAAACTGAATAGGGAAGGATTCCAAGAAACTTCATGTTGCAAATGAATATGATTGCAACAATTTCTCCTACAGAAGCCATCCATTTGTTAGCTCCTTCATCAACACAGCAGGGATTATGTTGAAATAGATAATTGTTTCAGGGAATTGCTTTTCAGATGCATTGATATGTACTTTGTAAGTCTCCTATTGTAGTAACCTCACTCAGATTTGTTCAAATTATGAGGAAATTAGCGGAAATGTTGTAACTGCTAAAGTTCTGAGAAATGTTCAGATTCCATCTTTTCTTTCAAACTGGTTTAATTCAGAACATTAGACAATTGTGGAATCCTTTTTTCTTCGTAATGGTTTTCAGTTTTCATCAGTGGTATACAGTGAACTATTAACAGAAAAATACCGGTACTTGTTCAAAGGAAATGTGAAATGTGATATAATTTCTATTGCACAAATTTCTACTACACTCAGCCAACTCAAATTTCACTATTGTGTTATGTGTGCTTGTATGAGAGTTTTGTTACCATAGCTACAATGTCTGATACATCAATGCAGTACAATCCTGAAATGTATACCCTGACTTTTGTCATATCATTGATAGTATCAGTTGATTTGATATGGAGACATATTTAAATCAAATAAGGCTGTTTGGTTTGTGGTAGTACAACCCACATCCACTGTTCAGTGTTTGGGCCGGTAATTGAAAATCTAGGTGTCAAAAGAAGAGCTTTAACAATGAGTTGCTTTGGAAAATGAATTATTGTAACCTTCAAACTAATAGTTTAATTTCTGAAAAAATTATTTTGTAAATTATTCATGCATTATATGTACCATGCCAAGTGCTAGTTATATCTGTGTGACGTTATAGATTATGTGTCAAATTATCATAAACTTGACAATGAGTAATTTCCAGGGACAGCTAATGTATCACACTCATATTATGTTAATAAATGACACTACAGGTGGACATACCAGCTATGTTCAATCCCAGAATGAGGTAATGCAAATGAAAAAGTTTATTAGCTTTTCCGATCAAGGATCGCAGATGGGATGTTTATGTATGTAATAACATACTTACAGCCCATTTCACTTGACATCGCCAACATATGTCTGGTGTACACATATTGCGTGGATTGAACCCACAATGTATCTAATAAACACTAAACAACAAAGTCCCACAAAGCAATGGGTTCTCATTACATTAATTACTGTATAGCTGGTAGACTTAGTGGTCATTTGTTTGAAACTTTATTGCCTTGTAACAAAGGATGTCCTGGATTTCAGCCTCAAGTGTACCATCTTCAGATGTAATTAAATAATTTGGAAGGCAGTTGTATAACGAGACTTGCTGCTGTTTGCATTTAGAAAATACACATCATTGGTTCAATACATAGTCTGTTCATGTTACAAGACACTGTATTTGCAAGGTCCAGTAAAATAAACTCAACCCAACTGTTGCTTGGAAGTTTGATGATTCAGAAGTGATATAAATTTTATTATACATCTACCATCAAGAACAATAGAAGTTATCAATCCCTTTTGTTGAGTAGACTGTTCTTGTCTGCGTTGATTATGCATAATATATATATATATATATATATATATATATATATATATATATATATATATATATATATATATATATATATATATATATATATATATATAAACAAGTGGATGAATGCAACTTTCTTAAATTTATGAGAAACTGAAGTTTTAATTATTTTGCAACTTCAATTCTGAAATGAATATATATGGCTACATATCCATAGATCATTGGAATGAAAGTACTTGGTCTATTATATTTCCATAATAATGGGACATTTAAATAATTGAGAAGACAGGTAATCATGTGGACCATTGTCCCTGCTGACATTCACATTAGCTCAGTGATTGCTTTTTCTAGAAAATGCATGCTGATGTGTCTCCATTGATAGGTAAGAGATAAATTTCCACAAATCGTGTTTCAACTTTGACATTTTAAATTTACCAGTACAGTATGTGTGTTTATGCATCGATAGAGTGATCTGAACTTCATAATTCGCATGATCCTTGCCCTAGACCTTGACCTGAAGAAAAAATTAAAGTAGGGGAAATGAGGCAGGCTATCAGTGGACATGAGGTGTACCAACTAGCACCTGTAATTTTTTATGTCTTTTTAACCAATTTTGTTTAGTGTTTTAACTACAGTTTCTTGCATATTGTACTCCACAAAGCATGTTGAGGTACACAGTTTAAGCAGTATCACATGGAGGTATTGATATTGGTCGGATAACGTACATTCACAGGTCAATAGAAATGCCAATGATAAAACTCAGAATAAGACAATGGATGTCAGAATTTTCAAACTGCAGGTCAACCGTGCACACTCTGATGTGGTCCTAATTTCTCTGTGTTTTGAATTCTTGAATTCAAATTCAAACTTGAATTTTACATGAAATGACACCAAGAATGAAATGTAAAGACAAAGAAGAATGAAAAAAACTTGAAATATTGAAATGCAAGCAAGTATGCAACTTGTAACAGATGCCTGAAATCCCACAAACTGATGTATTTCTATTATAGGGACAAAGATATTACGTCAAACTTAATCAGGATTCACAGTGGATCAATCAGAAATTAAATAAAAATAGCTGCAAGGTAGAAACTAACAAAAACTTGTCCATGAATAAAGATTATGAAACATTGAAATTACAATCCTGTAGTAATGATTGCTAAGTATTGTATTATATATCTAATGAATTTCAAAAGTGGAGATAATTCTTAAAGTATGATTGATGCAGGATGATTTTGCAGTTAATGTGAAAGTTTTTTTTATCTTATGAGATGATCTATGAATGCTATGTAGGAGTCGTAGGATAGCCTGGTCTACTCTCAACAGGTCATGAGAAATGGTGACATTTTCTGCTGCTATGCGAGATCATAAATCATGCTCTTGAACAGTGATACACAAATTCCATGGCACAGAGATGGTTGACACCAAGTATTGCTGTGGATTTTAACAGAAGTAATTGATTGTCAGGTTTTGATGCAGGAAAGACATCAGTAATTCATGATAGACAATATTTAAAAAATTCAAACAAACTTTAATGAAGATAGACTGAGATATATGATGCAAAATCTTTGCAACGACACAATATCAAGTGCCATGATATTACGTCCCATGAATAATTACTAACTTTGAATTTTGCCAGATTCTCAATGCTTCCACCCCTATATTTCAGTATATTGGTCCACCCACACTATAGCAAACAGTTGGGATGTACCATTTGTGAAAGACAGTGAAAGGCTATAATTTCTGATATTTTCCACCGTACCGCTGTGTTGTGTGATCTTGAATATCAGCTACACTAAATTCTCATTTCATCTCTCAATATCAATGTAGTCCAGTGTTCAGGTGTCAGCACAGTGATTATATAATATTTGATTGTAAACGTATTCATTGTCATGATAGAATTAGCCATATCACAACTGATATTAATTCAAATAATGCATTATAAATATCACAAACTTACTACACATGCTGTTGTTTGTCAATAAAAAAAAAATGAAAAAATGATGATATTAACATTTAGAACTTCTGATGATAATCACAGTATCCCCCATTGTTTCTGTTCCAAAGCACTGACTGAGCAAAGTGAAATGTTCAGTACACATTGCAGTGTTGGGCATGTATAAGCTGCCTGCAATGATGTCGGCCATAAATGGTACAGAACTGACATTGAGGTGTAACAAGTGTTACATATTTAATGCAGCTTTAATTAAATTTTTAATAGGAATTCAAAAGATTCAATAACCGTGCAATTATTCTAATTGAATGAGGGTGGCAATACAGAAGGGTAGGTTTCAAAACTTTATGTTCAAGTGGAGAAAAACTGTATTAAAACAACATTTATTGAAAAATTTAATTGCTTGTATACTTCAGGAATGTAGGAGTTTAAAGCGAGTGGTGTTCCCTTTCACCCCCAGTTCCCTGTATACAGGTCCAACTTTACCATAGAAAACAATGGATTTGGAACAAACCATGGTGGTGAAAGGGTTAAGAGTTGACAGAGAACAATACTGGTTGAAGGAGGAATCTTTACTATTGCAAATACTATTTGTCGTACGGTTTTGCAGATTTTTTATAATATTTTGAAATTTTGCTTACTTGTTGTAATTAGCACCCTGTTTGTTTAGGGAAGGTGTAAATTGTTTACTGAAATAAATATAAAGTGGAGATGCCTTCATTAGTGGCATAAATCACCATCATACTCAGAACATTTAAAATATTTTTATCCTTATCTAAGGAACGTTAATTTAAATTAAAAGAGAATTGAAAGTGTTGAGAGGGTCAGCCAAAACACTACCTGTTAAAAATGTCAGTGACATTCTTGACAATTTTTCTGGTGTATGTGTAGCTGTTAATGTGTTGAACTTTAAAGCTGAAAATATTATTAGTCTTTGTATAGATAGAAAATGAAAAATAAAATGAAATTTCTCCCCACAATTAGTAGCTGCCAACGAATTTCAAATTCAAATATCAGTGAATATGTGAATAAAGCTAAAATTGGCGTCAGTACACTTAGATTTGTAACTTTTTAAAAATATATTGATTTCATGATTTTCAAAATATACTCATGATCCTAAGGGTTAGATTCATTTTTAGCTCCCATAGCCATATGTATATATGGCAATGGAAGCTATTCTTATAGGCTAGGGAAATGTCTGTATGTATGTATGTCTGTATGTCTGTGTGTCTGTATGTCTGTATGTCTGTATGTCTGTATGTCTGTCCGTCAACATCAAAAACTCCAAAACCGCTGTACATTTCATCTTGATATTTGGTGTGTACATGGATGATGGGCTGTAGATGAGATTTTGTTCAAATGAAGTTGTCATTGCCAAAAATATGCAAATTAAGTGAAAAAATGTAAAAACAGTCAAAATTGAAAAAACTCAATAACCACTGAGCAGATTACATGAAAAATAGCATGTAAGTACTTTGGGCTGACATGAAATGATTGTGCACATCTTGGGTCAGTATCTTCGACTTGCTATTTTTCATGAATTTTTTTGTAATTTTCTCCCACTTTTGGTCAAAAAATCTACTGCTCTGAAACCACAAGTCCGATTGATTTGAAACTTGGTATGGAAATGCATAGGAGTGACCTTTCCCAAATTTGGGCAAATCGTGGTGAAATTTGCATATTTTTAGTTTACACGTCCATAGACTCCCATGTATAAGGCAGATCTCCATAGACTCCCATGTATAAGGCCACGAAAAATAAAAATTTAGTTTCTCATCGTATTCATATTGCAAAAAGGATGCAGTGACACAATTTTTAGTCCCCACGGATGAAGTCCAGTGAGCTTATAGATTGGGTCATGTCCGTCTGTTCGTCCATCCGTGAGTCCATCCGTTCACGCAGATATCTTGGATATTTTGACAAAATGTCATGTGACCTTGATGACCTTTGATCTCAAATATACATATTTGTCCATAACTCAGTAACCACAAGTGCTACCACCCTTCATATATGGTATGATGGGACAGCTTGTGACGCCACATATTGTACCTCATTAATTATGCACATATCTAATTTTGAGCGAGCCAATAGAGCTAGAGGTCTGATTTTTGGTATATAGGGTTAACTTAGCAAAACAATTTTTTTGACAAAATGTCACGTGACCTTGGTGACCTTTGACCTCAAATATACATATTTGTCCATAACTCAGTAACCACAAGTGCTACAGCCTTCATGTATGGTATGATGGGACACCTTATGACGCCACATATTGTACCTCATTAATTATGCGCATATCTAATTTTGAGCGAGCCAATAGAGCTAGAGGTCTGATTTTTGGTATATAGGGATAACTTAGCAATACAATTTTTTTGACAAAATGTCACGTGACCTCGGTGACCTTTGACCTCAAATATACATATTTGTCCATAACTCAGTAACCACAAGTGCTACAGCCTTCATGTATGGTATGATGGGACACCTTATGACGCCACATATTGTACCTCATTAATTATGCACATATCTAATTTTGAGCGAGCCAATAGAGCTAGAGGTCTGATTTTTGGTATATACGGATAACTTAGCAAAACAATTTTTTTGACAAAATGTCACGTGACCTCGGTGACCTTTGACCTCAAATATACATATTTTTCCATAACTCGGTAACCACAAGTGCTACACCCTTCATGTTTGGTATGATTGGACACCTTATGACGCCACATACTGTACCTCAATAATTATGCGCATATCTCATTCTGAGCGAGCCAATAGAGCTGGATGTCTGATTTTTGGTATATAGGGATAACTATAGGAGAGAATTTTTTGACCAAATGTCATGTGACCTCGATGACCTTTTCCCTAAAATATATGTTTATGTCAATAAATAAGTAACCACAAGTGCTATGTCCTTTGTATTTAGTAGGATGGGAGACCTTATGACAACACACGCTTTACCTCATTAATTATGTACACATCTAATTCTGGGCAAGCGAATAGAGCTAGAGATCTGATTTTTTGGCATATAGGGATTAATTAGCAATATAATTTTTTTTTTCAAAATGTCATGTGACCTCCATGACCTTTGACTTTGATTATATATATATATATGCATATTTCAGTAACCACAAGTTCTATACCCTCCAATTTTAATAGGATATTAGACCTTAAGATGTCACATCTTGTACCTCATTTATAATGCGCATATGTATTTCTTGGCTGGCCAATACTGCTAGAGGTCTGATCTTTTTTCCCGATTTAGAACCATAACTTAGACATGCCTCATGTGTTTCAAATTGGGAACAACAACATAGACCTATGTGCCCATAGATCTCAACATATACACCCCAGTGATACTTCTTAATGACCACATTTTCCTGCCCCATCAAGACTAATACTCCTATTACAAGTGGGGACTATGTCATTGTAAATGACTTGTTGAGTTAATGGTTGTATCACAGTATTCGATATATCTAATTCTGTATTTTTTCCATTTATATTCTGAATAATTACATTAAACATATTTCACTGTCTCCAGTACATTTCATTTAAGTATTTTCACTTCATGCACTTTATCCCTTTCACACATGTTCAAATATCTGACCAGAGAACAAACACTAAATAGTCCAGGATGGGAGCTACAGTGTCATTGACGCTATTTTTGATTTTGTTGACAGATGAAATGTCAGGATTTGATATGGTCAACATCTCAGACCTACAAAGAGCCAATCAATTTTTTTTGACATTTGTAGGTAAACAATTCGCTAATCAGTGCTATTGTGTTCCTGAGAGACAAACCTAGCACAGATCCAATATGATTGAAATAAGAATCATTCAGAACATGGCTAAAATTCCCACAGTGATAAAATGTGTCATGAATTTCCAAAAAAGATTTGAGTTTTAAGGAGACAATATTTGTGTTTCTCAAAATGCATGTTTTAGTTTGTAAAATCTGTCAGTGTTTTTTTGTTCAGTTGTCCTACGAGTGGTAATTGCTTTATTAGATGTCATGTTCCTACATCACATGGTCTGAAATTTGCGGAAATAAGATACTGATATATACAACTTTTATATTGTGTGTCAGATCTAGTACTGTAGTATCATGGTATATACTTTCGAAACATGTACACATAATTATTAACTCATGCAATTACTGAAATATTCCATGATTGGAATCCTATAGGACAAATTTAATCCTACAGGAGTCGCATTTGACTGCTCTTGGACTATATAGGATGCTGTTGGTAATTGTAAAGCTGGTCCCATAGCTTCCTTTGTTGTCCTGTAGAAATCCTTTGCAAATCTCATGAGACAGCATGGTCAATGTGTCCTTTTTTCCTGTGATATTTAACTGTTTTGTAATCCTATATTTGCATTAAAGTCCCATATCCATTCCTTTCTGTCCTGTAGAAATCCCTGACATGTGGGACAGTGTAGCTCCATATGCATTCAATGGTTTCCTATGGTACAGTGTATATGCATCCTTCAGCTCCTACAGAAATCCTGTGGTATTACAACAGGACAGCACAGTCCCATATCCTCTTGTCTTGTCATCTTTTGTAGTCTAGAAGTTTAGAAAAATGTGTTTCCAAATATACCGCTTAAAGTGGATACTGGAAGTCAATTAAAACTGTTGCCACAGTGGGTAAATACTGCTAGTTTTCAATCGGGTTCGAACCCACAACATACGGCATCAGTCGCCTAGCGGAGAGGCCACAGAGAAAACCGCTAGAGAACCACTCGGCTAAATCTCCACTCCCAAAAAAGAGTGGTAAAATTTGACTTGATGATATGGTACATTAAACTAATGATATTGCCCACAATGGTTTAAACATCTGGTTTTCCTACTGTACTAGTACATACCTGTTAATGGCACCAAGCATCACAACTTAGTTTCATCAGTAGATGATTAACTCCCCATTCATTATCGTTAATGGGAAATGATGGACAGTAATGGGGTCACAGTCACCTGCTAAAGTAAAATACACCTTGGAGGACAGTAAATATGTACCTCAGAATGCCCGCTAGGTCTTATTTATAGCCTCTGAATTGAACCATGAATGTCACTTAGTGTTCAAGTCATGACCCAGAGAATGTCTTCAGTGTTAATGGTTATGAGTCTGACACTAGATCATTCTGTCTGCTGGTGGGAAGGATATCTACTCTCAATTAAACAGGTTCCCATGTATTACTTCTGAAATTACAGGTATTCAAACTCATGCATATTGTGGTAATTAACAGTCATCAGGGAGGAATTACAGCTTACCATATGCAACTGGGACAGTAAAGTAATAGTAGCATACTGTAGTTCACTTGACTATTAGAAGCTCTATGGTGTTCCCCGATGACCAGGTGTGGTTCTGTTGGCTGTGGCTTGCTTGTCACATGTCACTGATTGATGATTAACTTGTAATTCTCTGCTGACTGGAAAGTGAGTGATCGACCTTTAGCTCTGATGGTTGTTTTAGTTTTATCTCTGAAAAGCTGTCAACAGTACTACAGTAGTTGTGATGATATTTTGCCTGTGCTGTACAGATTATTATTACTTTTGTTGTCTAAGTGTCAGTTTCATCATTAAGTATCTCATCAGCATTGACTTTACAAAAATGTGCAAAAAAACATTGAACTTATCGTCTAAAGAATAGAAATTGAATAAACAAAAAACATGAAGTTAAAGAGCAATTGTAGTTTTTTCTTACAATAATCATTAGCTGTTGTCATAGATAGGTGTGAGTAGTTGTAATTTTGATGTATATTTCTATAATGCAAAAAATTCTATATAAATGCAATACATGTATCTTCAGGCCAGGCAGTATGATTGGTTGTAGTGATGATTGAACAACAATGTTAGTGATCCTTTTTCAGATAACCAAAGACAATTTTAACACAGCAAGTGTTCAGTGAACTTCAGGGTACTGTGTTTAAATATTCCTTTAAATATTCCTTTTGAAAACGATCGAGCAATCAAAGTGACTGCCATATGTTACTCCCATAGTAGCAGATGATGACCCAAGGGCAGTCACTCTGGACACCATACTGTTTCTGTGCTTTACAACAGTCCCTCCACAAATGTGCTTACAATAGTGGTTTTTGTCTGAAGGCATGCATAGAATTCAATTTTGGGTTACTCTGTGTGGCGGGACACCAGTGACATGCCAGATAGATGATCAAATGAGAGGAGCAGTTACTCCATTGATAAGAGAATCAAACAAAGCTGGATCAGCTTTAAACAAGCGACCTTATGTAGAGAATATTAATTTGTGACACATGTGTTGATGAATTTGATAGCTCACTTTAGGATGGCCTGACAATGTCAAAAATAGCTGCAAAAATACTCATTTTGAAGATTTCATCATAATTTAAACGTATCACATTAAGATCATCCCTGAGAACATGGCAACCATAGCTATGAGAGGAGTAGCTTTTTGAGAAACACATTTTTAAACCAAAACGGGCAAAAATTGTCCCAAAAATATTGCAGATTTCATCACAATTTCAGTATATCGCATTAAGATAACCCCGCAAACAAAGTTTTTGATCAAAAATCACAAAAATTGTCCCCAAAATACAAAGTTATAGATTTCATCATAATATGAATATATATATCACATTTTGCTCATCCCCATGAACCTATATCCCAAATATCAAAGGGCAGACAAGCAGTTTTGGTGAAATAAAAGTTTTTGACCAAAAATGACAAAAATTGCCTTCAAAATTCAAATTTGCAAAAGTAGGTCTTCCCTAGGGACCTATGTCATAAATATCAAAGTTGTCAGACCTGAAGTTTTGAAGAAGAAGCAGATTTTTTTTAAGATTTTTAACCAAAAATGACAAAAATTGCCTTAAAAATACAAATTTGCATATTTCACCACAATTTGAACAAACCTAACTGAAGTTACCCCCAGTGAACTGCATATCAAATTTCAAAGCAATTGGACAAGAGGTTTCAGCCAAAAAATACAAATATGCAGATTTCACCATGAGTTGAAGAAACCTAACTGAGATCACTCCAAGTGAACTGCATATCAAATTTTAAAGCAATCAGACATGTGGTTTCAGAGGAGAAGGTAATTGTTAACAGACTAAGGATGGAACAGATGACAAACAGAAAAAGTATGGGCAGAATACACCATATCCCGAGGGAAATACCTTCTGAACGCCACAGAGTGTCCTCCAAGGCCATTGGGTTCTGTTATTATTACATATGTTCCCCAATTTTGATGATCGCCGTTGAAAAAGCCAGCTAATCGTGACACGGCCTGATTGCATATAGATTCTATATAGTGCGCATTGATATGCTGTCAATGAACTTTTCATCAGCTGTGAGCTCACTGATTGGTTAAGGGAAACTTTCTACAGTTCATATGCAGATATTTGATGCAGTGTACTGAGTTCGCAATATCACTGTATTCCCATCTCAATTAAGACAACAAAAACAGACACAAAAAAAGACGTTTCAGGACAAAAATCTTGAATATTTTTAATACATGTGAACAAAATTGGTATTTAGAGTAACAAGATCAATTATAATGAAAATTAGAATGACTGAAACTTCAATATTGTACGCGAAATTAGTCCAGCGTCCGAGTACGGCTGTCAGATCTACGATGAATGAAACACGGACATCTTGCAAAGTAAGACGCTGTTAAGAGTTGTTTTCTTAGGCCGTGATGTTAAGTGTGAAGTTGAAGACTCTTTCGGTGATTTGAGAATAGCCCGGGTAACTGGTTTTGAACTTGCTGGCTACACCATTGCAAGGATTGCGAAGTACTGATTGGCGTGTTGTCTGAGGAGCCGATCTATCACATCTGTCTTTGTCATGGCCGACACGGGTATGCACTTTATCGCTTGTTGATGTGTTCGGTCACAGCACGGTCCCTCCATCATGGACCTGGTCACAGGTTGAATTAGTCATCAACCCCACTCAATATTACTCATTTGCCATTGTTGATCTTTGTAGGTGACTGATTATGGTAACTGGATACCGACTCTAGCTTACACTCTTCGTCGCTATACATGTTTACATACGCTGACGTAAAATTTGGCAAGATTTACGTCATGGACGTGGGTCAAGCTTGACCGGTGGAAACTCTCAAGTCTACAAGTTTCCGTTGTTATTGTCCGAAGCCAGTCATTGAAAACAGCAACTTCGGGACGCATTTTCATAACGGTGTTTCTGTTTATTTTTTCTATTTTTATTTATTTATTTTTTTTTTTGGCAACCTGACGAGCGCTTTGACGTCTTCTGTCGAGACCCTGGTCGAGACCACACCAAATCTTGCACATGTCAACGGCTTGTCGTAGCCTTCGCTGGGAGACCTTCACCCCTTCCATCGTAGTCAGAGTTTTTTGTTCCGTCCGTGCCAAGATATTAGTTTTACTTCGATAATAAAATTCTGATTCCAAGTGTTCGAATAAATACAGTTCTACCAATCATGATAATTATTTTCTTCCACAGATATATAATCGGCTTCAGTATTTATTGTTGTTCAGGAGCCGGCGACAATATTTACCAAGAGAAAGTAGTATGGGATAATAACTAATTTGCATAATTTAGCGTGGAAATCATTTCTTAACCATGGTTTTCTATGTAAACGTTATTTAATGGCACGTGACCTGTTTTCGAAATGCTTTGAAGTTGATAAAACACGTGAAATACTTTGCTGAAAGCAAGCAATTAGTTAAATATTTAAAAGCAGTGATAATTAGCTCAATCAAAAGCTAAAATACTTAGAAAAGTGTGACAGTTATTTAGAAAATGCAAAAAATTATCTCTGTCTGTGAACATACCAACTTTATTTCGCTGCCAACAGATTGGTAATCTGTGGTACATATGTAATAATTGAGATTATTTGACAAAAAGTATAAATTATGCCTGTTATCTGTTAAAATCAGTGATGAATTTATTGCTTTGCTCATCTGCATTGTTAATCTGTTCACCCCAATTCTCTGTAAACAGTTCCACACTCTAGTTTATAACAATGGATTTGGGCAAAACCATGGTAGTGAGAGGGTTAACTTTAACCCTTTCACCCCCAGTTCCCTGTATACAGGTCCAACTTTACCATAGAAAACAATGGATTTGGGCAAAACCATGGTAGTGAGAGGGTTAACTTTAATGCTTCAATAACAGCATCTTTCACAATATTTCAAGACTTTTAGACTAAAGTTGTGCGGCTTTTAGTGTATTCACTAAAGGTGTGATTCTGTTTATTATTATTATTACTACATTTGTACAAAAAAATAGACACATGTAAATTTTGGTGTAGAAATATTGTCATGGACTGCATACCACAGTATGTCCATAATTGTACTACCCTTCACGTAAAATACGTGAGATAAAGGTACATGTTCTGTGTGTTAAATTGCTAACAAATTTACCCCTGTGTGGTCAAACACCAATACTCCACTACAGTTTATTGTTTCAGACAGCAATAATGTAATAACACCCTGTTAGCTCTGATTTGCTCTGATGAGGAAAGTGCACAAATGACCGTTAGAATTTCAATGTGCCAAATGTCACAGGGATATGAAAGTATGAGGTGAAAATGTCAATACCAACACAGCTTATATTACTGAAAATGGTGTAATTTAGAGGCAGTTAGTGAAAAATTGAATATCCTGTGAAGGGAAAAAATGCATAATACTGGCGCCACTAGGAATTTAAAAATGATTAAGCAAATCAATTTTGCCTGCGTGACATAAGCTTAATTAGTCCCCACGGACACCGTCGGGGGGACTTATAGGTTTGGTCGTGTCCGTGCGTGTGTGCGTGCGTGCGTGCGTGCGTGCGTGCGTCTGTCCGTGCGTGCGTCCGTCCGTTCACGCAGATATCTCAGAGATGCCTGAAGCGATTTCATTCAAACTTGGTACAAGGATTACTTCATATGTCATACAGATGCACGTCGATTGTTTTGTGATACGATCCAATATGGCTGCCAGGCGGCCATTTTATTACGATTTTTTCATGTACAGAGCCATAATTCAGGCATGTTTCAACTGATTTTATTCAAAGTTGGTACAAGGACATTGACCAATGTCATAGATATGCACGTCAATTCTTTTTGTGATACGATCCAATATGGCCGCCGTGCGGCCATTTGTTACGATTTTTTCATGTACAGAGCCATAACTCAGGGATATCTCAACCGATTATATTCAAACTTGGTACAAGGACATTGACCTATGTCATACATATGCACATCAATTTGTTTTGTGATACGATCCAATATGGCCGCCAGGCGGCCATTATTTTTATTACAATTTTTTCATGTACAGAGCCATAACTCAGGCATGTTTCTACAGATTTTATTCAAAGTTGATCAAGGACATTGACCAATTTCATAGCAATGCACATCAATTTTTTTTGTGATACGATCCAATATGGCCGCCGTGCAGCCATTTTGTTACGATTTTTTCATGTACAGAGCCATAACTCAGGCATATCTCAACCAATTTTATTCAAAGTTGGTACAAGGACATAAACCCATGTCATACACATGCACATTGACTTGTTTTGTGATGCGATCCAATATGGCCACCGTGTGGCCATTTTATTACGTTTTTTCATGTCCAGAACCATAACTCAGACATGTATCAAGCAAATTTATTCAAAGTTGGTACAAGGAGATTGACCAATGTCATACATATGCATGTTAATTTGTTTTGTGATACGATCCAATATGGCTGCTGTGCGGCCATTTTGTTATGATTTTTTCATGTACAAAGCCATAACTCAGTCATATTTCAACCAATTTTAATCAAAGTTGGTACAAGGACATTGACCTACCGTATGTCATACATATGCACATTGATTTGTTTTGTGATTCGATCCATTATGGCCACCATGTGGCCATTTTATTACGATTTTTTCATGTCCTGAACTACAACTCAGACATGTATCAAGCGAATTTATTCAAAAGTATTTTTATCACAGACCTAATGAAGAGGACTCTATCCTCTCTGAGGACCTGTAATCAAAGCACCCATTAACAAGTGGGGACTGTGTCATCAACGATGACTTGTTTTATCCTAGTATGATTCATTTGTTTCTCGTTTTTGCATTCGAATATTTGTGAAAGCAATTCTGGAGGTAACAACTTTTGAGGTTTGATGTGAAAAATTAATCACACTGAAAACTAGAATAAACATCATTTATTAGTCTGCACTTCCCAGCTTGTCTCTCAGGATTAAAATTTTAATGCCATGGATACACATTATTTTTTCAGTTTGAAAGGTTTACAGTCAAATACTTTGATTGTAAAGATCTTGAGTAAATTATTATTAATGTTTCCACAGTGTTTCAAGAGACTGACTTAAAAATTTCTCATAAATGAGACCACTATCGGTGAAACACGGCCAAACATTAAATTATTATTAACTGTTGGTGAGGTGGATAAATGGCTTATCTCATAAATTATACATATCATGAAATATTCAGTTTCCACAAATTATTCATGAACTGTGATATTACTTTGGGAAAACTATTTGTATTCAGGCCCTACTGTCTAGCATATTTTAGGTCAAAAAACAAGAACGAGAAACATTCATTTTTATCATCTCAGTAGATTTTTGCATGAAAAATGCAGTTGTCTAATGATAATAAAAAGAAAAAAGAAATGCCAATTTTGTTGGGTTTTGATATGAAATTCTGATACATTTGAAGCGGCAGAAAACTTGGATCATGTATGCCAGAGACAGGAAAAGCTACCACAGAGTAATATGAGATGTTGGATCAAAGCTGTACACTTGTTGCCGGAAACATTTCACGCAGTGCTTTCAGCTTTTTTCCTCTGTGTATGGAGCAAAGATATAGAATATCATCGTGGTTTGTTTTCACTAGTCCTTAAGTTGTATTTGCCTCCAACTCATGCAATGTAAATCAAATGTTCAAAGGCTTCTAGGAATTATTTTTTGCTGAAAATGGAAATTCAGAAGTTTAAAGCTATCGACAGCAACAAATCAGGTATTGACTTTGTTTTGAATTCTATCTTTCTACACAATGCATGGACAAAATACTGCTGATTTTAAACAAAGCAAAAACTTACATTTCAATATAACTTCAATTTTAATGTATCTCACATTTTATATATAAATATTTAATGTTGAAAAAAATTTAGCAGCAAACAAATGCTACTTAGAAAGAACTGTAAAAATGTGTGATATTTTCATTCGAAGTGGCTGCTGCTCTAGGTGTTAACGTCATTACATCAAATTTCTTTTTTGTAAATTCCAATCAAAGTTAGATAGATAACAGCCTTGTTTCTTTACCGTATTACATGTATTTCCAAAATCACAGAGTGGATGGTGGAATCCAAAGATGAAGAAACAGCATCTCTGGTTTTTAGTTGGTCAAGTGTTTCTGTGACGAATCATCAACCTTTAGTGTTGTCATTCCGGTTTGATACTTTCACCACTCTCAGCATTTTGACAACGTTCTGTCTTGCTGTTGTGTTGAATATTCTCAGAAAATACTTTGAATGCAAAGAATCACTGAAAGAAAATGAGAAGTCAGTATTCACACTCTGCTGTCTATAAGTATTTGACTTCAATTATATGTCTTCGGAGAATATTTCATTGTCTGTTTTTTAGTTCTATAAATAGTATACCTTTTTCAGAAAAATAGAAAAAAATTTGTGTTGTGTAAGTGAAGGACATAAAGGAACAGTGAGACTGCTAAATGTAATGTCTTGAGAAATGCTTGTATGACTGACGAGTCAAGAAATGTAGACAGTATGATCTCTGTATATTTTATGAAACTAATTTGCCTTTCATAGTTGTTAAGTTGAGAATGATTTTAGTTACCGTGGCACAATGATCCAGCGATGGAAAAATTCTCAGTAATGTTGATGGAGATTTGACTTCAGGAATAAACATTGTATTAAGTCCAGTCGGATCACCTTTTGAGGATTTCAATTGACCAAGGTAATGCCTTGACAAAAGGCAAACTTTTTTATTCAAATTCGTGTTCAAATTTCTCTTATATATGAAATGTCTGGCCTAATAAGGAAATTTAGGTACTGCATTACAGATCTTGTTATGGTACAAATATTTTGTTCATAATGGATGTCAGAAAGTATAGTTGCGATTTATGTGCAAACTACTAAAACGGAATTTGGGCAGGCAGAGCTTTTCATCGGTGATACCGTTTCTGGTATTTTACGTTCACAGTATTTTAGCTGACATGGACACTGGCTTTTACACTAAAATTTCATTAGAGTATATTAGGTATGGCATTCGGTGTACCTTCTATCGTGAAAGTAATACCAATTTGAATCAATAGTCTTTTCCTAAATTACAAACACACATGCTGGGAGTTGTTCTCTAGCCGCTAATCTTTGTAAAGTTCCAAATCATTGAATCAATTTCTAATCAGCAAGGCTTACCCGGTGCAACAGTCAGAGCTGCAGTGTTGCATTGCATTTTTCAAGCTAGATGTAAATAAGGCCTGCAAAACTGTGTAACATGGATAACAGTCAACAGTCGTAACAACGCAGTTTGATTTCCAATGTATGTTTGAATTGCTGTAAGAGTTTTCGGTAACCAACTATTAAAATAAGCCAGCTCTGATATGAACAGTGTGTAAGATAACAAATCATGGTTTCCATAGCAACAATGACCACCCTATTATCTGATCCAAATGTTTAAACGCCGTCCATAATTTGGCAGACAGTTTAAGTTGATGTACAAGTTTACTGGGATTTTAATGAAATACTTTTTATCTTCAAGTAAAACTCACAAAGTATTGTCCCATAGTTTGACAGGATTTTAGATCCATCTTTTGAAGTATTATTAAATTCAACAATGATATATTGGCACTACTTTGCCAGTTTAAATGCTATCAAGACAGCGTTTTTAGTGGACAAATAAAACTGCTTAGCAGCATTTTTTCGCCTATGAATTTCAATGAACAACATTAAATTTCATTGCAATAATTCAACATATTGAAAAACTTTAACTAAAGTTTCTTTTGACTCCGTGATTGTATGAAATTTCATGAAAAATGACAATGGCAAAAATGAGCTTTCTAACATTTGTAGGTATAGCCCTATTGGAAGAGATAAATCCTGCAATCTTAGAAGTGTGCCAATGTTCTTAATGTAATGGTTGATCCCTGTTTACCCCCTCCCCCTCCTCCCTCCTCATTATCATCAATGGTGATTGTGGACCTGTTTACAAGGAAATGGGATGAACAGGTTAGGTTATTGTAATTTAAATTGAAAATACACATCTGTTGACTTTTGTTTTTCACTGCCCTAAGAGATACAGTCTGGCATGAGTCTTGTAACAGCTCCCAGTGGATTATGGGATATGGCTAAAAACTTGACTCCATGCTTCAATGAAATTAATTGATTTTGGTGGCGTCATTACTGTATCTTGATAAGTCTGGTATAACAAGCCTGAAAAACTTAAAATAACATGTCAAGTTGCAATAGTTTCAATAATAATTTCAATAATAATTCCAACCATAATGGCAGAATTGTAAGCGTACTCAGTGAGTATAACTTGATGTAGCACATTGTGCAGTGCTGATTTGTGTACTAGTTTTAGCAGCAGGTTCCACTGGACACGGCATGTGCATGCATCCCACAAACTCACCATGCGTGTATCAAAAGTCAGGGCAAGGAGCAGAGAATAGAGAACTTTGACATTATCCACTGCATCAGATGCACTGCAACTACTGTGTCATGATGTTATCAGGTTGTTATATGAATGAGAAATGATATTCTTAATAAAAACAACTTGTTATGCTTCAAATTCAATTTTGGAATATAAATGGACATAATTTAACATATTACCATGAAAAGAAACACTCCTGGGATTCAACTATAGCTGGCATGGTAAATGTGTTATCAGTGACTGACTCTCTCCACTATCTTCTTTGTCGGTTGTTATAGAAACCACAATGAAATTGTTGCATGGAAAAAGATGAAGAATCATGAATCTTTGTTTCATTGGTGTTTATAGTCTGTGGCCATAGAGGCAGTGTATGGTAAATGATATTGAAATTTAATCTGTTTGAATTGTCCATGCATTAAGGCCAGCCTTTCAACACTATTCAGTATCCTGTAGCAGGCTACAGCACATCAGCAAATGCTCTTCTTTTTTAGTATGGAGACATATCAGTCAGGACCAATTTTTAAAAATTATATACACAACTTATTATTTGTAATTGAAAAAAAATGTAGTTTTAAGCTGTTTAGGATATTATTTTCCATCACAAGTGAGAGGGGAACATTGTAGAGATGAGATAATAAGGATGGAGAAGTACAGTCTAATTCACAGTGTATTGATGAACCTATGTTCCATTGCCCTTTTTGGGAAATCTTTTGCACATGTGTATTTTCATATTCCTAATCCTATGTAAAGCCATTCTGGACACCTGGTACCACCACTGAACAGTGTTTGAAGATGACCCAATTATTGTTATCATTTTCTATATTTGCATGTACCTGGTAAAAAGTAAATTTACCTGGAATGATACTGACAAATCATGGACCCTTTTTTGTTGTCTAAATGCCATCTGAAGTGCAAAATAAAATATAAGAAGAATTGGTTGATAGAGTGACACCTTAGAAGTTCATATATTCATGTGCCATATTTTGAAAATTATGAAATGTTTACAGCTGAGAGTATCTCTTCTAATCTAGTATTTATAGTCAAGAATTGAAGATATAGTAGGTATGTTTCATCTATGTGCATTGTACTTGATGATTTATTTTTCCCCTTTCAATCAATCTGTGTCTTTATCTCAGAGTGACTGTCTCTGTTTCCCTGTACTGAATCAATGAGATTGTGAATGTCACCTTCCACAGTATCAAAATTAATGTTTCCTCACAATGATAATCTGATATCAATGTGCAATTATGAAAATGACGATAATGCTGTGATAATGTAAAGGTGACTAGTGTGGTTCAACTGAAGCCTAGGGCCAGTATCTGTAACTTTTGATGATTTTTTGTTTTTAGTATATCAAGTTTCTTATTTTACTTCCCAAGGCATGTTGAGATACTCAGTATTCAGTTTGTCAACTAAACCGGCACATGTACAGACTGCATTGTTAGTGCAACAAGTAAATTCTGGTCTGGACTAGAATTCAAATGTAAACACAAGAGAACTAATTGCAATTGACAAAGAAGACAAAAATTGTGAAAAGCACATCAAAAGTTACATCTGTATCTCCATAAATGTTGGTCACCACCAAGGGAGAATTCATTCACTGAGATATTGATGAATATACTGAATTAAAAACATTTGAATGTTTGTAACTACTATTACTATTACTATACTGCTCTGAATCAGAAATTCAAAATGCAGATGTGAATGATATAGATGTGAAAGATGCACGATTGAATGTCTTTTATATTTGTGAAAAGTCAGTCTGTTGACAAAAAATTGTTCATTTCAATGCAATCAAACGTTTCTCTCAAAATTTTTTCTGTATGACCTCATTTTGATGCCTTTATGACCTCATTCTGATGCCTTTCAGAAAAGAATCTTGATCAAAAACACCTTAAAAATTCATCAGCATAGCTTGCAAATGATACCACTGTTCTGTTTAATAAAGAAATTTGAATAGATTGTAAACAATTTTCCACAGTATTGGTGATACTTTTTTATTTTAATTCATTCACTGTCCATTAATATGGTCTAAAACACAACCTAGTTTACACTATGACTGTAGTACACGCTGAAACTCCTAAGGTAAAGGATTGTTATGATAGCCATAATCTACAGGCAGGTTTGTTTTTGAGCGACTGAGTCGTGCGACACCGGCAGGTACCTGGATGTCTTTCAATCTAATCTTGCAAAGCTGAAAAGTGATTTTTGTAAACAACTCCGACGTTGCCACTCCCATCTTAAATGTTGCATGATGTGTGTTTGAAATCTTCCCTAGATACTTAAACCACAGACAGCAGATGGTGCGTTAGTGTAGACACTGTTAGATGAGTATAGACACTGTTAGATGGTGCGTCAGTGTAGACACTGTTAGATGGCGCGTCAGTATAGACACTGTTAGATGGTGCGTCAGTATAGACACTGTTAGATGGTGCGTCAGTATAGACACTGTTAGATGGTGCGTCAGTATAGACACTGTTAGATGGTGCATCTAGTATAGACACTGTTAGATGGTGCGTCAGTATAGACACTGTTAGATGGTGTAACTTTCCCAGAAGACAATCATTTCTGATTATACAACACAAAGCAGTAATCAGCGAATTGTCTGAAATTCTGTCTTATAATAAAAGATATAAGTAATTTAATTGTAAGTGAAGCACATTCCTTAAGAAATGAGAATCTAATATCTGTTATGAATTATAGGTCAGACTTAGAACACTAAAATAATAACATCATATCTTAATCTAGCCTTTGTCAGTAATTGGAGGAAATGCTGTCTGTCATGAAGTTATATGCAAAAATTGCCCATGGAAACTGCAATGTGTTGCAGACCTTTATCATTCAAAGTGACCCAAGTCTTCTGCAAACTTTATCTGTTGCAATAAATGCTTAATCTGTAGTAAGTTTGTCAATTAGCATTTGCCGTCTTAGCAAAACTGTTAAAAACAGCAACCAAGTTCGTCTATAAACATTTTAAAAACCATCATACAGTCATGCAGTCTTATTAAACCGATACTCTGTACCTTGCTACACTTCATAAAATATCTGAGATGTTTACCATCAACATTGAATAAGTAGGGGTTTATTCATGTACATCAAATGCAAAGACCTAGTTGAGCTTTTCATCGGAAATTTAATCCTCTCTCAAGCTATGGGGATGTAAAGCATACTGTGTAATATACGGTGGTTTCAAATGTAAGTTGAGTTTTACGAGCAAGTAAGCTGACAAGTGTACTCAATGAGCTTGTGGTGCAAACTTTCTTTCCTTCCGTTTTATTTATTAATCTGTCTATTTTGATGGCCGAAGGGGACTCTTGTTATTAGGAGATTGATTTAACAATTTGAAAACCTTGGCAGAAGAGGATTAAAAGAATGGATTAATGATAATAAGTCTTGTCCGTGTTTAAAATATTATGTCAGATTAATGCTACGGAACGTTGAGAGTACTTGTACAGCTGTGTATCTCCAGACGTTTACATCTGTGTAAGTGTTTTTTCTGAAGTGTTATGATGTGGACAGGATGCACTTATAGTCCTTTGAGAACACCTGATGTCATTTCCTGGGGTCAATATTATATCTTTTTAAATGTAACAGTTGTGTTTGAATATGTGCATTAGTCTGATAACACTTTTTGGATTCCAGATTGAAACACTGGCATTTTGATATTCATTGGACATGTAGTTATTATTTCATTAACATCAATCTGTGGACATCATGGCAAGTTAGTCGTTAATTTTGGAACTTTATATTTCAGAAGATTATGAGGAATAATCTTTGTGTTTAAATATTAAGAAAACTTCATGCAATATCTTATCATCCATTTAATCTTAACTGTTATGAGGTGGCATTTGAAAAACAAGAGTTTGGGTTCATTTCATGCTAAAGCATTCCCACTTGGGAATGCCATCAAAATGTTAACATTTCACCCAGGCTTTTTGTTTCTGAAATCTAAAGTGAAAAACCATGTTTATTGGTAAAGTAATGCTGCTATATGGTGAGTCATAAAATTTCTGACTTGATGATTTGTGAATGGTCTGACATAGGTTCTAACAGACTCTGACACTAGGTAACATATTCAATAAATTGTGATGTTTTTGAAACAGGACCACAGTAGTAAACTGCCTTAATTCTACAAGTTAAGGCATGTACCTGGAATAATAAACTAACCAGAAGAAAAATACAAAGTCAGAATAGAATGCACTTTTCACATTCTTCTTTGAACAGGATTGGAACTAATTTTGGATAATCACTACGGCCCAAAGGCGCCCCATTTTGTACGGTATTAGCGTCCCGAATTTTCGCCACACATACGTAGAGTGCGCGTTTACAGAGTAAATTTCACCTCCCGCGTCATGTTGAAAATTTCGCCGTATTTCCTTGCTGCACAGCTAAATATTAATGAAAGAGTAACAGGTCCTATTTCTCGTATATGCTGCCCTTACAATTATAATATTTTGGGAAGAATTTCACATGGGAATTCCAAAAATACGTAAGCGATAACAGCCATATGCAAAATTACGTAAAAACACAGTCAACAGCAAAACGATCTTCAACTCGTCATTTCATAAAAATAAGAGGGAAACTCAAAAAAATAAAACCATAGAGTTTTAGTTACCCTTCATGATATCTGTCATACCAAATATTATAAAAAATAACAGCAAAATGAAAAAGTTAAACCAACGGTTTTTTTCAGATGTATTTTTCATTTTACGATGTGTCTAATCAGCTCGATTTCCCATAGAAAACAATGGCGTTTAATGTACTGAACAGACCGTACAACTCTCGCTCGTTCAAATTTCTCAATTCTGAACCAATGATTGTGAAAAATTGCACAGTGTTTCTTTGATTTATATACAAAATTCCTGTCGTTTTAGTTTTTTGAATTTCTCGACGAAACATGTTTTAGTTGCATTTTATTTTTTCGATTGCTGAATTTTTGCTCTTGCCCTCAATAAAATGGCGATCTTACGGTGTTTGCATATGCAGAATCAGGGTCTTATATTGACGCATTTTAATCGGTTAGCATCTCTTAAATTGTACAGACCAAATACCTGTCAGGTTGTTGTAATTTACACCAAATTTTGGCGAATATCAACTATGAAAATTCCAGTAAACTGCAAAAATAACACAGAACAGAGGCGAACGGGCGTAGAGTCTCCACTGTAATCGTGCAGTGAACGTTATCGATCGATATCCTTTTGTCCGAAATTGTTACATTGTTGTCTCACTCACTCGCGTGTAGTTCCCCGTTCACAATGGCGCCAAACTACGCCGGAGTGCGCCAAAATGTGCTGAAACGTACGTAAAACTATCACCAAAACTGAAAAAAATGTCGTCGATATACTTTCAGTACAGGAAACCAACGGATACCTTGATGTTAAAGTGTATAAGTCAATATACGGGTAATTGTGGTAATGTTTATGACGTGACCTCAACACACGAGCGCCCGGCACGAGCGGCACCCAAACAGATTTTCGATCGATAATCTATTGAAAATAAATTGATACAATGTTCGCCGTTGTCAATAGCGACCGGCTGAAAGCGCTGTTCCATAGAAATAATGCTTCGCGGAATACCGTACACTGAGGCATACTTTTGGGCCGTAGTGAATTGGATATCATGTTAATATTGGTTTAATCAGCAAATATAAGCTTATCTTCTTTTCATTCTTGACAGTATGCTTGTTTTTATGGGTAATTCGTAATATTGCAACTTTCAGATCTAGAACACCTGATAATTTTGATAAATTTGATCTCTTATAATGTCTAATTCTCCCAAATTCATTCCAATTGTGTTTTGGCATTTAAACCCAACAATTTTTGCTTGTCATATAATCTAAAATTGTAATCTGGGAGTCATTTTGTTTTAATCTTTTTCAGTCTAGAGCCATTAATTACTCGGAAATTCTTGAACGGATTTCAATGAAACTTGGCACAAGGACAGAGTACCAGGAAGTACAGATGTACAACAATTTGTCCATGTGATATAACCCATTTGGCCACCTGTTTTAATTTGTGTTAGGATGGAGCCATTTGGGGTGTTTTCTTCAGGATGCTTTTTTGTGCAAATCTCTCCTATCTGATCTATAACCCCCTTCAAATAATCACAAATGCTGTGACATAGACCCCCCCTGTACAATTAGGTTTGAGATTATGATTTACACAGAATATTTCTATTAACATTCCACTTCGTGATTACTGTCTATGATGTAACATCATGCCATTCATATAATCCACTATATGTAGCCACAGTAAAGTGATACTAACTTCCTATTTGCAGAATGAGATAGAGCTGAACGACTGTAAGACTGTTAATTAGTCTAGAGTTTTCCTCCAGATTTCAAAACTGGGGGAACTGAAATGAATGAAGCGTTAATTATTTGTGTAGGCTTCTAATCAATTTATTCAACATTTACTAGATGGAAAAAAGGTAACAGGAGTGTCTCTTATTTTGATCAGTGCTGTAATTTGCTAATACTATGAAAAAATCATAATTTGCATAAACTTAAATTTGCATAATTATTATAGTCCCCCTCAATCAGAATCAAATCCCCCATCCCCATATTTTCAAGCATTTGCATAACTTAAATTTGTATAATTTATGATAGTCCCCTTTAATCAGAATCAAATCCCCCTTCCCATGTTTTCAAACAAAGGTTGACATTCCTCCCTGTGAGAGAAACCTGAAGAAAACACTGCATTACTCAGATATACCAAGATCAATGTCATTTATACTCGGCACAAAGACAAAGTGCTATGACATCCCAGTCACATATTCTAAGTACCCCATTATTTTGACTTCAATTCAGTTATATGTAATCAAATCACCTAAATTACAGGCATACAGGTGGGGACTGTGTCATTTACAATGATTTGTCTCCAGAAGTCTTTGCAGAGGAGAATATTTTTCAACGTTGTGATCAAATTCAATATTGTATCCCGTATCTGCAATTGCCAGCGGGAAGTACTAAAACTACCAGTATTGTAATAATCAGTGATGAGTTGTTACATAATAGCATGTCATTATAAATGCTCTGAAAACTATGGCTTTTAAAAATGTTGGAGATAAACAAGTACCTGCTTTCAGACTGATAATTTTTAAAATGTGGTATATTGCCAAGGTGTTACATTCACAGTTACAACTTTCAAAATTTATTTTCAACCCTTGGAATGGCAAGTCAATTTTTGTTGCCTTTACAAAATATAGCACAGACACTTTTTTCGGATCTTGACAATTTTTTCTCAGATTTTGATAAATAATTAGCAATGAAATGTTATGTCCATTAGGTCCAAAACTATCAAACAAAAACTTACAGAAAAATTGGTAAAATGTTGCACTTACATTATGGTGGGAAAAATTACAGCGTTCAGAGGATTAACAGTGTCAGAATATTAATATTCAGAGGGGCAGCAGCTCCTGTTTATGTTAGTTTCAGGGAACAACTACAGTAGATTCAGTTTTCACATAACATAATTTCACAAGCTAGAGAGGGGACAAATAAAACTGAGAGGATAATGTAATCTACTGCAAAATGCTACCATAAAAAAACACTCAGAGACTTTCATGTCAAAATAATCCCATTAGATAACTGGTTATCTTTTCTTTTGTTCTGTAATTAAGGTAATATGCACCTCGAAAGTGAAAGACTTAACCTTTTGCTCAAACTTTCCTCGGTGAATTTAAACTTTCAACCATTCTCTTACCAAAGCAAGAATAAAAATCAGGGGTCACCGTGCAAACTTTGGTACTAGAGAGACAAATAACTTGCGATTTCTTGATATTTGAAATTCAAAATAGCCCCCATCCCTATGTTAACTCTATGGAAAAAAATAAAATATTTTGATTTTTGAAAAACTAAGACGATGAAAACTTTTCTTTTGCCAAGAGCTTCAATATGAGCCCCCACAAGTGGTAGGTCAGAAGAAAGTTGATAAAATTTGAAGGCCCGAATTTCTGTCCCCGAGGCGCGTTCTACCTTTATAAAAGATGACATGAAGGGAAAGCAAATGGCACTCACACTCAGCTGCAATAGAAACTTATACTCTTTTGTTAAATCTATTGGTATGTTCAGTGGAGGAATCTAAGCTTGTTACATGTATTGAGATGGCATACTTAAGGGTTACTTTTTTTTGTTCCAAGCTGCTGAAGACTTTCACATACATGTCAAAATATGCAATGACTTTCATGTATACCTGAATTTGTGTTGTGATTCAATCAAATATTCCCGCCATGTGACTATTTTTGTCTTTTCCAAGCATGAGATTATAAATGAAATACCCCGAACCAATTTCTTCCAACATCTATCATTGTATCAACAATGTTGCTTTTCCATTGGTAGTTGTTATATCATCACGTATGGATGCCAATCTACCATGTGGTTTGTTCAATTTAGGAATTTACTATTTGTCTTGTTTTTTGATAAAGAGTCTGCCAGGCCTGAATAATAAGCTCACTCCGAGGCAGCCTGATTCCTTATGCAGACAAGTACTAAAATATCCATCACTTGTCTGCGTGCTAACGGCTGTTAACTGTACACTGCGCAGCAGCACAATGTAATTTGTAGCATTTTTCATTAACAAACTTGATGTTCATGTACTAGTGTTGATTGCAATTTCAGGTTTGTTACTAAATAAAACTGCATGTGCGTGACATTGGACAATGCTACCCAAAAGTCGGACAAGTTTTGTTGTTGTATGCACGGCTGTTGTTACAGCTTGTAGTTTGAGCCATAAATTCATACGAATTAGTGTGATTTTTAGTAGCCATTGTAACACTAATAGGTTTTATTTTCGCTGTTTATGCAGAAAATGAAGACAAATATGTATATGCATATTAATGAGAGAAAAAATAAGACGTCATTCGCGATCAGCCCTATTTGTATTTTGTTCTGATATCTGTCATCTGACTATGCAGACAGTATGGTAACACATTGCTAGGAAACCTGAAACTAAGTCCTGTAAAGTATTGGCAACAAATCAAAAAGGAAATACTACTGTTGGGTCAAAATTGATTACAATTTGAATGTTTGTTCCAATTTTGAGAAAAATGGTTGACTCTGGAGACCTCGACCTGTAGGTACACAGCATAGTTCATTGTGGACAACTTCATTTCTCTTCCTTTGCTGTGGTGAGGTTCAATGACCAGGTACATTATTGCTGCCATACCGGTATGACCACCTATGTGTGTCTGTGTGTCTGTGTGTCTTTTATAAATACTGGGCGGAAATCACATTTTTTCCACTCTTTCTTGGAACAAGTGAGTTTCTGCCGGAAGATACTAGTCACATGACCTTAGACTGGTAGGGAAAAATTACATTTTTCACACCCTGTTAAGGATTGAGTTTTAATCCATCTGATTTGGCATGGGAGAGGACAATGTACTGGATAGGACTATGCACAGGATATGACAATGTACAGGATACTAAATTGTTCAAGATACTACAATGAAAAGGATAAGACAAGGCACATGACAGGACAATGTACAGGATAGGACAATGCACAGGCTAGGAATATGCACAGGATTGGCAGGGATTACCCTGGCTCAAGAACGGCATGAGATAAAATCGCACATAAAAAAAAACTGTGGGAGAATTTCAAAGTCTGTGGGAACCGGACCTAACTTTCCCTGATTTTCTGCATATTGGTTAATTTGCATAACAATACACTCAGTGAGACAGTTTTTGGATGACCTCAGTTTTCAGACATTTACATGACATGCTGTTCGTTATACTCACTTCGCTCCGTTTTGATAGCGTTTTACAAGTCATGCTACAGCATATTAAGTCAGGTGACGCTGCCGTCCCGTTTTGGATTTTTTTTGTAGAAGCTATTTCGGGCGCTACAAACTTGGTGAAGTTAGCCACACCGTACGATACGAGGTGTCGAACGGAACACACAGGGACAGCCCGTGTCCAATATCTAAGCGCTATACACGTTGAAATATAGTTGCGTCGTCCATGGATTAAACGTAACTAATTATCACGAAATATTTCCATATAGTTTTCTAAACTCATCGAAATTGAAAATCGGGGTTCGAAGTTTCAAAATATCAATATTTAGCCCCTTATCACATTCAAAATACGACGTCCGATTACTGCGATAGCAGTCCGATTACATGCACTCAACATGGGGCAAAAATTTGGCAACTTTGACCCCCTAAATGCCACTTCTGTCGGTGTTAACATTTTGAGGATAAACACAATAAAGTTTCGAAAGGTATGATAATAAGATTTCGTTGTGCTCGTCATTTATGAAACGGCTTTGGGCGAAATTCACTACCCTGTCCGAAAACTGTCACACTGAGTGTAGTTGTAATCGGAGGCGATCGAATCCATACTTTCTAGTGCGGGAGTAACGGAAGTACAGTAGTCCAGAATAGTGCATTTTCGTTTTTTCTTCGCACTACCACTCGTACTGGACACGAATGTTCCTTCGACAGCGCCATTTTGAGCTTCGACAACACACTGTACACCAGCAATGAACACTTGCTGTATCGACTCCATGTATGAACGCAAAACTTCCTGTGGGCAACCAATCACAAACGCTGTTGAAACGGGTAACTCTGCAACAGCCTTTTTCTAGCATAATTATAGCGCTCTCTACGGCGACACAACGAGTGGTTCTGTACTGAAAACCTGCCAAATATTACCGATGAATTTAGATCGCGTAAAGGTATCACGTACGCGCCATTTGAATTATCAGCGCGACTTTTTTGCCCAATTGATTTTTCTGAATGCGATTTTTCTGATTTTTGAGCGTAAATATCGCGTTATCGCGCCCCAAAGTGATCCCAGGATTGGACAATGCACAGCATATAACATTGTACTGGACAGGATAGAACAATGTGAAGGATAGGACAACGCGCAGAATAGGACAATGTACAGGATAGGACTGTACACAAGATAGGACAATGCACATAGGACGATGTAAAGGATAGGATAGGACAGTGCACAGGATAGGACAATGTACAGGGTACTACAATGTACAAGATAGGGCAATGCACTGGATAGGACTGTGTACAAGATACGTGTACTCAGCAGTATACAGGGTACAAAATATACAAGACAGGATAGTGCTGCAGGACAGGATTATGTACAAGACGAGACAATTTACATGATGTACAGGAAGAACAATGTACATGACAGGAGAAGACAAGGATAGGATGTGTGACAATGTACAGGACAGTTAAGACAGCTTACAAGACAGGACAGTGTACAAGATAGGATAGTGTAAAGGATATGCTGAGGCCTGTCAGAGTGTGCTCTATAATTTCACACTCATTATACAGTTGGGTACCTGGATGTCATCGTAATTGCATCAATCAAATAACCAGATATGAACTGTAAATGCTCACGTGTTTCATTATATATTGCAGTTATGTGTAAATTTGAACCTTTGCCACATGTTTGCAACTTCATTGAAAGTATTATGATCAACATAATGAATAATATTCATCACAGATTAACTCTATTGGTCATTAAGTATATAAAAGGTAAATAAAAATAAATAATTTCTTTGACTGCTGTCATTGTATCACCACTTTATATAGCAAGTGTAATTGCCTTTGGTCAAGTCCTTCAACCTTCAAACTATATATTCCAAACTTTGAAAGCTCATTATATATGCAAACTATAAATTAGCTGACATGAAAACTTAAGTGCGAAATGCCTTCCAATATTGGTATAACCTGGTATAATCATCAATGTACATAGCATGTTATGCCAACTTTGATCAAATAAATCCAGTATATATCCCTAATTAGGAAAGTTCATTAAATACACAAATTAGGAATTGGCTGAAGCAAAAATGCTTAATGCCTTTCAATGTTAGCCTACATAATACCCTAGTATCTTTAATGTACATAGCAAGTTTCATCAATTTTGGTCATATAAATTCAAATATATATCCCTAATTTCAAAACTTCATTAAATATGCAAATTAGGAGCTGGATGAAGTAAAAATGCTTAATGACTTTCAATAATGTTCTATCATAGTATCTTTAATGTACATAGCAAGTTTCGTCAACTTTGGTCTGGTCAATACAGATAAATATCCCTGATTATGAAAGTTCATTAAATATGCAAATAAGGAATTGGCTAAAGTTCAAATGCTTAATGACTTTCAATAATGTTCTATCATAGTATATAGCCAGTTTCATCAACTTGGTCCCGTCAATTCAGATAAATACCCCTAATTAGGAAAGTTCATAAAATATGCAAATTAGGAATTGGCTGATGTAAAAATGCTTAATGACTTTCAATAATGTTCTATCATAGTATCTTTAATGTACATAGCAAGTTTCATCAACTTTCGTCTAGTCAATACAGATAAATATCCCTGATTATGAAACTTCATTAAATATGCAAATAAGGAATTGGCTAAAGTTCAAACGCTTAATGACTCAATAATGTTCTATCATAGTATCTTTAATGTACATAGCAAGTTTCATCAACTTTGGTCTCGTCAATTCAGATAAATACTCCTAATTAGGAAAGTTCATAAAATATGCAAATTAGGAATTGGCTCATGTAAAAATGCTTAGTGACATTTTATAATGTTCTATCATAGTATCTTTAATGTACATAGCAAGTTTCATCAATTTTGGTCATGTTACTTCAAATATATATCCTTAATTTCAAAAGGTCATTAAATATGCAAATTAGGATTTGGATGAAGTTAAAATGCTTAATGACTTTCAATAATGTTAAATCATAGTATCTTCAATATGCGTACAAAGTTTTGTCAATTTTGATCGAGTAAATTTGGATATATACTCCTAATTAGGAAATTTCATTAAACATGCAAGTTAGTAATTATCTTTCAGTCACCCCTTAATATCTTTCAAAGCTGATATATCTTGGTGTGATCAACATTTGTAGTGAATCTCATCAAATTGTGTGCAGTCGTTGTCAATATATATCAGTTTTTCTAAAATCATTAATTATGCAAATGAGCTAAAAGTAAGCAAGCCACACCCACCAAAAACTAATCAGTTCTTACCATTTGCAAACTGAATCTATGTACCAGATTTGATTCTGATCTGATCAGCCGTTTTTGAGATATTGAGTACACAGACAGACAGACAGACAGACACACAGACAGACACACAGACACACAGACACACAGACATCGCTGCGACATATGCTCATGTGTGTCAACACGTGAGCAAAAAAGCAACAGGAACCATGTCACGAATGACAACCTGTCACGCATTGCTTTGTAAGATATCTTTTAAATGTATCATTGCGTAATTAAGAATTTTCATGGAACAAATTGCAGAAGACACACAATCAAAAGCTATATGAAGTCACCATGGTCAATGAAAAGGGCACATGATGCTTTGACCTTTAACAATGTTACAGCTGATACCCCAAACAAATAATAGATAGATTTGATGAGCTGAATGTCATTTGTTAAGAAATTCTAAACCTCTCATGAAAAATAATTCTGTAAAAATGTGTCTTGTGCATCTGTGCAGCGTATAAGATATCTTTGTGAACAATACCACAGAATTAATTTCCAAGCCTTACACTTGTCGTTTTGCGAGGCAACATGTTATTTTTTCTTAAAATGTAGAATACCAATAATTCCGATCAGCCAAGTTGTGCATTTTGTGCTGAATTGCAATTTCTGCATTTCCAGTATTTGAACTACAGGACAGATTAGTTTTGGCTCTTATCAAAAAAGATAAATATTTTGAAAATTTCATTCCATGGATAGCATTCAAAGTATTTAATGTCTTGGTTAATGAATAATGTAATTTATTTTTCATTAAGTGTAGGCTACAACTACAGTTAATTAATTCTGCAATTGTTGCTAACAAGTGTAACTGTCTGAACAGACAAGGGACATCTTTCAAAAATTAGTCTCACAGTCTTAAGCTGTAGCTTATGCTTTAGGGGTATTAAATTTTAAGGTACCGTCTTACAGAAAGATCTTTTCAACTAAAAGGATTAGGGGCCGTCGATAATAAAAGCTGACGCACAAGAAATGTAATTCCTTTGTTTTACTTGAAACCCCCTCCCTCCCCCTCAAAATGAAAGTTCTTATGCGAAATTAATTTCGTATTATGATGCTGTTTCTGACAAACCCACGTGCGCCTCTCCGATCAGCACGCCCATGAAAAAATACCGGAAATGCACATTAATTAATAAACCTCCACTTTACGCGTTTCACTTTTTAAAACAGAACATTTTAATGTATTTCGCAAGTAGGAAATGTTTCATGTACATGTTTCAATTTGAAAAAGCATGCAAGTTTATATTTCACATTTATGTATTTTCGTTGTATTTTCTGTCTCCTTATTTTGTGGTCATTCTGTTGTCAATGAACGCGAAGGTAGTTTTGCGTTGTTGCTGCAAAGTCACACTTCGAAAACAATAGACGAAAATCCTTATGCGATTTTGATGCACACAAAACGAAATGAGCTTTTACCCCCTCCCCCTAAACGAAAGAATTACGTTTGTCGTGTGTGTCAGCTTTTATTATCGATGGCCCCTTATATCCTATAAATTATTGACTTGGAGGAAAAATTACCTCTCTGTTTGAAGTTTTTATATACTCTAATGTTATCCCTGAAAGGTGAAATTTTTTATTTAAAAAAATGTAATAAAATACATCCACACAAGATGTAGATAAGAAAGTATTCTACGATTTCGAAAGTCTAGACTTTGTGTCAAGGCACATTCTGTATCAATAAAAATGCACAATAAGGAATGTGAGATGTGTTATAAAATTAGAAAACACTGTTACACTTTTCTGTAAAATATATTGAATTCACTGATGACTTTCAGCCATGCATGCAGTTTACTTCAGCCATCAGAATATTGACTTTTGTACGCACGATACACCGGATACAACCAATTATGAGGTAGTGCAGCTATTTCAGTCCAATCCAACTAAAAAGACTTTACATTTTCATATTTGAGAATACAAATAAAGGAAGCCAACACAAAGTATGTTCTCATTTTGTGATCGTATTTGAAATGAAACATCATTTAATCCTAGTGGTTGAAAGTGAGGCTAGCTCGGTATTTTCAGTTTTAACCAATGCCATGTGACTGTATGGTTGATAGAATTGACGGTACATGCAAGATTTCAAGGGTATTGAACAATGTTGTACTTGTTACTGAATGAATGCATTATAAAAATACAGCAATTAATTTACCAACTTGCATACAGAAATAATTAGGACACTATAATCCTAGGACTCTAATTGCCATTTAGTAAAGCACACCCAATGATTTCAAGGCTGTATCATTTTCAGGCAGTAAGAAATTTCCATATCATATGTCATTATTTTATAGAAAAAATAATACATCAATTCTGCATTTCAAATATAGTCGTGCTGTTAAATTGATTGATAATACGCACCATATTTTTCATGGGTTTTGTAAATGTCAGTGTGTATACAAAATATTTTACCATAGAAGACAAAGAATGGTGTTACTTAACAACTGAAACCATAATATGTGACTGAATAGAAGGATATATACCAATCGATAGATTATTGACTAGTGGGAAGTGGGTAAAAAGAATTTTTTGTTCAGTAATGGACAGAAGATTGACTATCAATTATCTGTAGATGTTTAAAGAATTAAACTGAAATCAATGCTGCATTTTCTGATTTTTCGAGCTGCCGTTTTACTTTTGAAATGCATTTCCTAATCCATACACCAGATGATTTATACACATTTTTTCCATAATGTTACGGCACAATCTATTGTTACAGTAAATGTGTTTTAACTATAATGAAAGTCAGTGGATCTGATATGTATAAGATTCTATGATGCAAGATTTTAGATGACTTTATTTATTATACAAGTACCTTCTAAGCTCTATTTGCTGTTGGTGCAATTTAGAAAAACACAATGTTGTTAATTCACATCAGAACTTCCTGGAAAACAAACAACTCAAGATTTGTTGAAATGGAATGACAGACATGATATTGTCTTTGCACATCTCAGGAACTGATATTCAAGATATTCAGACTCTCAATTTGTACAATACTTTTTTAATCTATCACTAGTAGGGCTGGGGCTCTTTTTGAAGCTCTTGGTGTAAATGAAGTTTTCACCAGCTTGTTTTGTAAAAATAGATTTTGTGAATATAAAAAAATTATTCTCCCCCCCCCCCCCCCCTTAGAGTTCACACTCTGATAGTGGCCATTATACTACTTAATTGGGAAGTTTGTTTCCCTTCAAACAAATACCAAATTTTGTACTGTGACCCCTGATATTATTCTTGAATAGAAAGCAAATGGTTCAAAGTTTCCTTTCTGAAAGTTTGGTTAAAAGTTTATGTCTTACAATTTTGAAGTGTGTTCTACCATACTTTAAATTTGATTGAATGCATACTTCAGGCTCTACACACTCCTTTACCCCAAGAAGAAGGGATCTATTACCGTCTATATATGTCTCGGGAAGATCAGTTGCCATGGGTACATGTGTACAGATGGTCATATCCTCTGGTAGTATGACAAAACCTGATGATGAGCAGAATAGATCAAAAAGCTGTGAGGCCAAATTTGGCATGGTGTTGCATTTCACCACTAGTGATGTATGTTTTATGAAGTGGATTCTGGCAAAGGTAGAAATGCCACTGAATGTAAATTAAGCTGGTTGCGCAGCAGAAAGTTCAAAGGTTAACACAACATGTTGGGTGGAATATTGTGATAGGAAATCATTAGATTTTTCAGGAATAAATATGCAATGATAAGGCTGAATAAGTTACAAATCATATTGCTCTGTTTTCACAGAAATGCAATGGAAGTGCCTTTCTAAGAAGATGGTGAAAGGTAGCTATAGAAAATGCATAAAAAGTAAATTGGTTTTGTTAGCTTGGCTCACAACATAAACATGTTCTTTTATACATAATATTTGTGTAGCTTAGAGTTAGACTTAGAAACAAGTATTTCATCTCCAGAATCTGTTTTGATTTAATCTACTCTTGAACTTTATAACTAGGTGAATTATTCCACTTTTGTCATTCATTAATATTTGCTTTTAGGGTTTGTATAAAATTTTTCATCTGCTGGGTAGTATATTTTAAATGATACAGTACTTTATAGTGGTAACTCAGCTTCAAAGGTTGGGTACAGTTTATCTCATTGTTCTCACTTGAATATCATAACTAACTAAATCGTAATGAAAAAAATAAAATTACAATAAACTATGATACGTTTCATTTTTTGATCAAGAAAACTGAGGATTTAAAGAATAATTGTCTTGTGTAAAGGACCTGTAGATGTGAAGTTTGATGATTGTTTTTACTGTTCTTGGTTTTTAATGTAAACCATAGTTTCTTGTTCTACTCCCAAAAGCATGCTGAGATATACAGTGTTCATGTTGTCAACTCAGGCTGTAAATGTGTAGACTTCATTGTTATTGCTGACAAAATGATTTTGGTCTGGAGTAGAATTCATATATAAACTATAACAGTGCATTTTACTCAGTGTTTTGTCAAGGTTGGGGAATATTGGTATATGATTTGGGAACCCTGGTAACATTGCTGCTGTCCCCCTATTTGATTATATTGATATACCAAGGGGAACTCAGGTAAAATGACTGGGGAACCCTGGTAACATTTACCTGCTTACTGCCCTTAACAAAAACACTGTTACTGGCATAGTATAGACTCGATTTTGACAAGCTAAATAGTTGGTGTTTCAAGATGCTTTGGGAAGTTGAACAAGAATTTGTAATTGACATGCAAAACGAAAAACAGTAAAAAAAAACATCAAAAGTTCCAGCTACTGACTCTTTCAAATAGCAACACAGAGATCCCATTTAATCTCTGCAAGTTTATCTTTTTATGGAATGTTGATGCCATAACCTTATTGCATTCAAGAATATTTAAAGGCTTGATTAATGATGTAAATATCACCAAATTGATACTGAAAGAATTTTTCTCAAAAAAATTAAAAAAAATCGCTGTAAAGAATATAATGTATACATTAATAATTCAAGTTTTACATTTTCTCTGGGAAGATTTGTGCAATGTCACCATAAACATTCTGATCTAAAGTAGTGCAGAATCGGAACAGCAAACTACAAGAAATGAATAAATGATAAAAAAAAATGTTTGGAGATTAATGAAATCCCAAATATCATGATTACATTTTCTTATCAAGGTTTTCACAAAATAAAGATATAGAGGCAAACATAAAAAAATCTGAAATATAAAGATGTGTATTTGTAAGTTAATCTTTTCCTGATATATATGTAACCTAAGTGAATCCTGAAAAGAAAAATATGATACTCTGGAAATTGCATTCAACTGAATTATTTACAGAATCCCATGTTGTGTGCTTCATTTATCATATGAGATGTCCTTTGTGTAATTCTGATAGATTTACATTGTTCGTTTTCATGAAACTTGCAAAACCTGTTATCTCAGTACAAGGACAAAGGATCCGTTGTTTATGTTATGAATTCCCTTGTGTCCTAGTGGTGTTCAAGAGCAGTTTTATGGTGATATAATCAATTTTTGTATTTTAGTGTCAATTTGATTCCAAAACCATTATCACAAAATACCGTAGCATATATTGCAAAAACTTGAATCAACAGATTCATTAATTTATTGTACAATACGGGAAATGATATGTAGTAATTATTGTTTTATTATACTGTAATGACAGTTTATGTTAATTTGCCATCGTGTTAAAGATGGGACATAGTTGCCATTATATTAAAAGTGAAAGCCAAGTACCTTATACCTGGCATCTGAAAATTGTAAAACCTTTTATGTTGCAATGTGAAAAATATTTCCACATCCATTTGTTTCATCATCACATTTTTCAATACTCCTTTTAATACAGTTTCATGACTGATATGACTTGATGACCACAATACTGCAAAAAACTAAATATTGAAACTACAACTGTACCATCCATCCAGATCACAATGAACATTTCCATTTCTTCTGTAAAGTAAAAAGACATGTAAATAAACTCAACCATCGTTAGTTTTGTAATTTCATTTTCATGAAGTAGCATTTTCTCATTTATTTATCAATCAGCAAAATCCGTATTATTGACAGCAATGGTCAGTGTCATGACAACATCACAACCTGTTGTGCAAATATGCACTGTCATGGAATAGCTCTGACACAACACCATGATTCAGAGATACTCCTGCTCTAGCAGTGTCACCTTGAAACCAAAATCAAAGTCAGTTGGTGCATCCTGTCCAGTAGGGCTTTGCTCAGTTGGTGCATCCTGCCCAGCAGGGCTTTCCTCATTCCAACACGACACATTACAGGTGTTTGTACAAAGGCATGGGAACTAAAATGACTTATTTACAATTCTGCAACCCAAAAATGCACAAGAGAGGCAGCCCATATCTATTACATTTGGGAATAGTTGAATACTGAAGGAACAAGACTAGAGCACCAAAGGTGCAAGCATGACAACCTAAATGTTGCATAATTAACCCTTTGAGCACTGTAATTTTTCCCGCTAAAATATCATGGTAAGATTTTATCAGTTTTTATGAATTTTTTCTGTTATTTTTTTATAGTTTTGCAGCAAATGGGTATAACTTTTCATCTGCTTCAGTTTTTGACCAAAACTTTGGGAAAAATCTGACAAAACATTGTCTAGATCTGAAAAAAATTGTTGATGTTATATTCCATAAAGGTAATAAAAATCGACTTTGGCACTCAAAGGGTTAATAACGGGAGGAACAAGAGGGGAAAGATCAGATTGGTACAAGTTGTTGTCAGCAGTCTAAAGATATTGCTAATGTTCACTGAGATTGTCTTCAAAGTATTTACATGAAATAACATATAATATATAACACATCTTGCCTTGTTTGGAACCTTAAGAGTTAGATTCACACCTTTTTGTGTTTAATATTTTCCCGCATGTATTTCAAGAGCTTTTGTCTTTTCAGTGATCAACAACAGGTAAAGTCTCTGAAATGTGCACGTATGCGGCATAATAGGGCTGATTGCAAATGATGTAACAAAGAGTTCCATCGTGGCCAATAAAAAATTAAATGTTTAACAAAACTCAGAAATCCTGCATACTGGAAAGGAAATGAAACTTTATAACTAGTAATAATAGCGTTAACTTAAAATTCAGAGAAGCCACAAAACTCGTGCTTTTTGGACCAATCACTGTACAAACTCCAGCTGCATTAAATACAGAGGTACACTGAAGAAATGTGTCCCAATTCTTGTTATCAGTAGCAAATGTTGTACACATGATACTAAATTTAGTAACACGACCACAATACAATCAGTATGACAGGCCAGTCTTTGAAAGAAAAATGTTGCTATGCATAATTTGACATAATGTCATATTATTAGTATACTGACATTACTTCCAACTCTGGAAAGCTAGATGGGCTTCATTCTGATGTGAAAAAAGGGGAGAATCCATAGTTGATGCTGTTCTTAGAATAATATATGTTGCTTTAAGATCAGAAGATCAGTCACCAACTGTGAAATTCAGCATGCTCTTATGACATATGCATTCATAACATGGAGTATAAAATAAAAATATTCAGAACTGTTCTCATTTCTACTGCAATTCCGCTCGATCACAGCAACCAATCCATCATCACTGTTTATATGAAGCTCATCCTGAAAGTATCGCTTGAAATAATATTTATCTATTCATCAAATCTTGAAATACAATAAAGGTAGAACACTGTTGTGCCAAACTGACGCTTTCATTGAAATGTCATCCATTGGATGTAATGGTAACCATGGCGATGCTGATGAGCATAGTAAATAGGATCGTTCCCTCACATTGTCACCATAGCAACCTGTAAACAAAGCATGGTTTTCAAAAATTGTGATTGGTGGATACATTAGATGTTAGTGCTTCACAGTGTTTGCATTCCCTGAAATATTGTAGCAATCTGGTCTGTTGCTTTCTGTAACTATAAAACACTAAATTACAATATCTTTGATGCTGTTTTCAAGTCGAAAGGCAGTTTTTAATGTCAGAAAACTGTGGCTTAGAGATTTGATTGCAGCAGAGATAATTGCTTTTGAACATTTCCACACTTAATTGCCCCCAGTTGCCAACATAGTAAAATGGAGAAATTGCTGTGAGGATGAGATTATATAATCATTAAACGATGTCCAATAAAATTACTCAGTATAGTGTCACACATCGGTAGGTGTTCATAGGATTGTTTCACAGTGACATCAAAGAGTCACTTGAATTTAGTAGACACAATTTATCAACAGTAGAAGGATTTGTTATTTATATGCAGTTACACAGTTTTGTCAAATGTAGGCTTTTGACAAAGCAGTACAATGCACTGTTGATGTCAGGCATTTTTTGATAAACTGCTACGTGATTATATTATCTTACAAAGTCAAATATTGACTACTTGAGAAATTGAAACATCAATAAAAATGTTCATTATTTTTGTTGTTGTTGTTGCTCTTGTTGTTACGAAGTTACTCTGCACCTTGAATTATCAAAAAGAAACCATCTTTACTAAAATTTTAAAAGGGAAAAACAATTGAAAAAGGGTAAGACTAACCAAATTTTCACAAAGTTACATAGAAACATTGTGATGGCATCAGTATAGCCATAGAATCACTACAAAAATGATTGCTATATGTGTTATAATAAAAAGGTTATAAAGAAAAGTAATCTTGCATCAACAGAGAAAGAATAAAAGTTGCAAAGTAGAAATGTAAATATTGTTGACAATTTGAATATTGTACAAACTTGTATCCTATAATATAAAATAAAAAGAATTTTGTAATATCAAGTATACTATAAAGTGATTTCACAACTCCGGTTGATATTCTTGTCTCTTGTCATAAATGAAAGCTGAGGGACAGAAAATGCTATTCTTTGCATCCACCATGACCATAGTATCAGCACTCAGAAATGTGTAGACAGGAAAGTATTATACAGTGACCTGTCTACCTGCGAAAAGACACCTTTGCTGTGCCCTTGAATTCCTTTGAGATATTCCTTTGAGATGTTCTGTAAAGTAGGAGATGAAGGTAAAGATAAGGTATGGCGTGATAGTGTCTTATTACTTGACTTAATCCTGTGATCTGATAATATTGACCTGTAAATGCAATTATGATAATAGTCCTTCCTCAATTTCCATGTCTTTTACAACTTCATCTATGAAATTGCAAATTTTTGCAAATATTGTATCTTTTATGCATAAATCAAGATCAACGGTCTGATGCATTTTAGTATGCCCATCTCCGTCAGAGTCAGTTTTTGCAGATATGGTTAAGCAAGTGATTAATGGAGACTTTGCATACAGGTAATATGAATAATGAAAACCTCTTGACCTGTCTACTTAGGGATATACCATTAGTTCTTAGAAAGGGTGGCCAGGATGCTAATATACAACTATTTTTCATGTTCCAAAATTTGACAAAACAGTATCTTTCTAAATTGTGTGAAGTAAATGTAGTATTTTTTCCCAAATTGAAGCTCATTTTTTAGCTCCGCTGTCAGCGACGCGGAGCTTATCAAATAGGTTGATTTTCCGTCGTCGTCTGTCGTCCGTCGTCGTCCGTCGTCGTCGTCGTCCGTCGTCGTCCGTCAACAATTGCCTTCTCCTCTGAAACCGCAAGTACAATTGCTTTGAAATTTTATATACAGTTCACTTAAGGTGACCTCACTTCAGTTTGTTCAAATCGTGGTGAAATTTGCATATTTGTATTTTTGGGGCATTTTTGGTGTTTTGGTAAAAAAATCTCTTCTCTGAAACCGCTTGTCCGATAGCTTTGAAATTTGATATGCAGTTTGCTTAGGGTGACTTCAGTCAGATTTGTTCAAATCGTGGTGAAATTTGCATATTTGTATTTTTAAGGCAATTTTTGTCATTTCTGGTAAAAAAATCTTTAAAAATCTTCTCCTTCAAAACTGCCAGTCAGATAGCTTTGATATTTGGTACATAGGTCCCTAGGGATGATCTATTTCAGATTTGTTCAAATTGTGCAGAATATGCAAATTTGCATTTTTAAGGCAATTTTTGCCATTTTTGGTCAAAAAATTTATTTCTCAAAAAGTACTGGTCTGATAGTTTTGAAATTTGGTATACAGGTTTTTATCGATGAACTAAGTAATATGTATTGAATTTCTGATGAAATCTGTAATTTTGTATTTTTGGGGCAATTTTTGCCATTTTTGGTCAAAAAATGTGTATTTCCAAAACTACTCATCCGATAGCTTTGAAATTTGGTATACAGGTTCCTACAGATTAACTAAATGATAGTTATTGAAATTATGATGAAATCTACAATTTTGTAATTTTGGGGCAATTTTTACCATTTTTGGTCAAAACATGTGTTTCTCAAAAAGTACTGGTCTGATAGCTTTGAAATTTGGTATACAGGTTTCTACAGATGAGCTAAGTACTATATATTGAATTTCTGATGAAATCTGTAATTTTGTATTTTTAGGGCAATTTTTGCCATTTTTGGTCAAAAAATGTGTATATTTAAAACTACTCATCTGATAGCTTTGAAATTTGGTATACAGGTTTCCATAGATGAACTAAATGATATTTATTGAAATAATGATGAAATCTGCAATTTTGAATTTTTGGGGCAATTTTTCCTATTTTTGGTCAAAAAATGCGTTTCTCAAAAAGTACTTTTCTAACAGCTTTGAAATTTGGTATACAGGTTTCTATAGATGAACTAAATTTGATCTTTTGAAATTATGATGAAATCTGCAATTTTTACTTTTGGGGGCAATTGTTGCTATTTTTGGTCAAAAAATTTATTCTCAAAAACTACTCATCAATCAGATAGCTTTGGTTGACATGTTCTTAGGGATGATCGTATGTGATACATTCAAAGTATGATGAAATCTTCAATTGCGTATTTTTGCAGCTTATTTTAGCCACTTTTTCTGGCCACTGCATCGAGCTATCAAAGATTTCCACCCTTCTTCATCAACATGTGTCAAAAATAGTTATTCTCTACATAAACACAGCGGAGCTATATCGGCCGCTAGGTCGCTTGTATTAAAAATCTCTGTAGAAATTTTTTTTTTTCAAAATCAGCATTGTTACAAAAAGCTTACAGTAGGTTTTCCCATGCTTGCCATGCTTGATCACCTTCTCTGAAGATTCAATGGTCTGTCTTTGATGATGCAGTGTTACTGCAGTATTTCTATGTATATTATCATTGTACTAGTGTCCAATGGAAAGGAGTGAATTGATTTAAAATAATCTGATATGAAAGAAAGTATGGCTTTTATATTTCTTGTACTTTTCGGCAATCTGTTTTTCCTGGAATATTTGTAAATATAGAATTCTTCAGTTTTCAATATACCAGCAGGTAAAAGTAATTTCTTTTTTCACCGTTTATATCTTTGTTTACCTAACCCAAAGCCACAATGCTATTACAGGAAGAAGATACTAAAACTTGGTTCTGTACAGTCTTGTGCATGATGTCATGTTTGAGGCACAAACTTTACACAACGTGTATGCCCTGACTCATTACTCACAGTGTTCCACAGTGTTCCGTTGGGGATTGTGGCATTGAAATACGTAAGAAGCGCACTTCTTTTGAGCTGGACAGCAAACCATAAAACCTCCATGCTTTTTCACCATTCCTTCAATGCATATTGCAAGGACAGACATCTGCTGTCCTTGCCTGGGTTATCAGTGTTCATAAAAGTTTGAAAGAAAACTGCTGTCGGCATAGTGTACAGCCAGTAGGGGAGTGTAAATATTAATGAAAAAGAGACTCACATAATGCAAAGAAAGACCTCAAACCGTAGAAAAAAAGTTAGAAACTAAAAGGACTGTACACGTCAATAAACTCCAAAGTTTCATGAAGTGAAGTCTGCCAAGGAGAAAATAAATTTACACATAAGACTGAAGCTGTGTGTAAAATTCACCATCAGGAGATGTCGCTAAAGCAGGCCTTTGCAGGAAATTAAAATGTAGAAAAGTGAGATGTACAAAATATACATGTAATTGAAGCATACCTAAGTGACAACATATCTTACTTTGTTTTATATTAGCATATACCTCACTGCCTGTATATGTACACCAGCGTTAAACTCAAATTGGAAAGGGGTGAATGGTTAAATAAGCTCAAGTTTTGATGAGCGCTGGTTTTGGCAGACTGTTTTGAAGTTGCATAGTTCTTACTACAGAGGGGTGTGCCATGTGGCAACACGTTTGATATGTTTTCTAAAAGTTCAAAAGGTAGCTTTGTGAACAGAGCTGTACCTTCAATGATACAACTCTTCACAGACAGTCAGCTCTATTAAACTTGAGTTGTCAGTACAATTTGCAAAAATTTCTGCAACATTTTGATGACATTTGTGCACTAAGCAGATGATGTACATCCTCTCCTCAAGGTTTAACCCTTTTACCACCATGGTTTGTCCCAAATCCATTGTTTTCTATGGTAAAGTTGGACCTGTACACAGGGAACTGGGGGTGAAAGGTTTAAAGGAAGGGTCATCAGAAGTGCACTCAAAGGTCGTATGGGACCTATACAACCAAAGTAAACACTGTATCCAAGGTAAATTGATCATTGATAAAGTTAAAAAAACATGTTTGTCGTCTTGTTCATCGTAAAGTTAGATGTTACACCTATGTTGATGTGATACATCTAGATATCGTGCATTAGATACATTGTTTGTGAAAGGAGAAAGTCACACAGGTACAGTTGCGATGACCCCTACCTTAAATTAAACAAGCCCTTTTCAAATTGTTTCTACCAAGCTGACAAAACATGCTTATATTCACACACAATGCAATGGGGTGGTATAATTCTAACAATCCATGATATTACACAAGGAAAATCAGAGTTTACATGCATGTATACACTGTGCATAAGTAAGTGATTGTGTTTGTAATATAGCATCCCAAGCAGAGCGTGTGCTTATAACTAGCGTATACCAGGCCCTTGAATAATCAAATCTAACAAAACACCTTGAACCTTATGGAAATGAATTGTGAAAATTCCCTGGAGAACTCCAGGGATACTGCAAGGACATAATGAACCAAGGACATTTTGTTTTTCACAAACTTCAAAATCCTGACCATCATTATGGATGATTTATTTCAGGTTGACCGAAGTGTAGGCAAATGTTTGCCTAAAATGTTGATCATTTTTCAAATGGACTGGTAGTCAGATTTATCCATTAAAACGCTGCATTTAATGAAATATTGTGTGCATTTGCAAGGTAACTTAATCAGTGATTCTCTCCATCAGAGAGCAGAGCCATCAAATATGCATGCATATTGTGTCCATCAGGAGATGTTATCATACACAAGGGATTTGTATCAGAAATCATGCATAACAGTTGTTTCATAGAAATAACAACAACAGTACAAAACTAGTACTTTCTTATTGTTATGTCTAGAAATGCTAGAGTTTTTGATATACTACCGGTACGTACCATTCTCAAGAGTATTGTGTTCATTGCCTTGTCACATGAACAAGATTGTATGACTGTCGTACATTTATGCGGACAACAGAAATTCAAATAATTTTTTTGTTTGCTCCAGTATTCATTGCTGCCAACCTGCGGTCAAATTCCTTGTCATGTGATTTTATGTAGATTCAATGATAATAGTGGTGGTAACACATGTGCAAGCATATTACTTAAAAAAACATTTGGATAAATTTATTTTGCACATTATTAATTGAACAGTAAGAATAAGCCCTATATTCTTCTCTATGCTTATAGAAAGAGGTTCTGTCTATTATCGTACTTAATTGAAATTAATTTAAATACCTTTGATCCATCCCAGCCAAATATGGTAATTTGCGTTGGCTTCTTTGCTAGATTAGATGTCAAGGTCATGCACTTTGATTTAAAACAAGTTATGTATTGTGTAACAAGCTTGTGTATTGTGTCATTTTAATATTGTATTATTTCACCTCTCTCTAACATGCACAAACTCACATACATATATAGAGAGAGATAGATAGATAGATAGATAGATAGATAGATAGATAGATAGAAAAGTATAATATTCGTCTAACAGAAAAGCTTATTATCAATGCTGATAAATCTACACTGTTAAGGTGGTTGGAAAGGCTAGAGCGTCAGTTATAAACTTCAATAAAACTATTAAAATATAAAAGTAGTCAACATTCTCTGTGGAATAAAAAAACTAGACATTTGGGCACAAAGGCATTGCAGAGTTATAGCCTGTTGAAACTTCTGAAAAATGACCAAATAAGAAGAAGTTGGGGAGTCCTTAGTGTATTAACTATGGTAGAGGTCCCTAGCTTTTAATAAAATGTTTGAAAAGGGAAAGTCATTATTTGCTGTTTTTCAGGAAAGTTTGACAAGGCGGTGCTGGCATTCAGAGTGAGTGACTGCTATTGTAAATGCATTTTTAGATTCTTTGAGTGTCAAAGAGGTGTCAAAAGTGAGATTAACCAAAAAAACTGCTCTGTGACTTCAAAAGAGGGGTGCAAATATGGCTTGTTTTCAACATTTTTGACAGAATAACAGTTTTCCTACATAATTGTATACCAATTTAATCCAACCTTTGAAATGAGATATGGACATGGAATTTTTACAGCCTATTAACAAGGTTACAGATAAGATTTGTATGGCACAATTTTCCTGTATTTGAAGTACTTTTTGAAAAATCACATTTTGAAATTTGGAAGAATTTTTTAATAATTTTTAGCTACTATAGACTATAGTCTATAGAAGCTATTGGGATGGGTATCCGTCCGGCGTCCGTCGTCAGTCTGTATGTATGTATGTATGTATGTATGTCCGTTTGTGAGGCGTCCGTCCACTCAAATATCTTGAGAACCGCAGTACTTACTGATTTGATATTTGTTGTGTGGATTAAAAATATGATTTTGAGAAACTATTTTTTTTAATTTTTTGATATTGTTGAAAATAGGCAAATTAATGCCAAAAAAGGTGTTTTTGGTAAAAAATCTTCTTCTTTATAACCACTGGTCAGACAGATTTGTTATTTGGTATACAGGTCCCTAGGGATAACCCAACTTAGATTTGTTCAAATTGTGATGAAATATGCAAATGTGTATTTTTTAGGAATTTCTTTTGTCATTTTTGGTCAAAGTTTGACTTACATTGTATGTAATTCTTGTACTGTATAAACCCTATCAATTCACCCAGAAAAAAATAATTAATATGATTTTAAATAATTGAATTAATTAGGAAATCATCAAAGCCAAAATAATTTTAGTGTGGAATTATCAGAAAGTTCAACTTTTTTTGACAGTTCATAGTGAATTGAGGATTAAAACATGTAAAGGCAACTTTCCTGAATACCAACTTTGATATATTCTGAACCACCATTTATGTTATCTAAAAGAAATTGCTCATAATAGTTTGTCATGATAGGGTGGTCAAATAAATAGAGATAGAGAAAGTTCTAATTTCCATTTATGGTTGACTTGGTAAGAATAAAAGAAGATTACTTTTTGAGGAAAAAAATAGAGAGGTCAATTAAAAGAGTGGTCAAAGTGATAGGGTTTTATGGTAAAGCTGGGCTGTAAGATTTTTTATGTGCTATTGATAGCAATTATGCAATCTATGTAAACAGTGCAATGAAAGTGTAACATGACTCCTTATAATGCTTTTGATGACCTTGAACTTCTTAAGTTACAAACATTTGTCACTTCAGTGTGCTTTCTCTGAGTACCTACAGTTTCAACTTATTCAACAGAACTTACGATGTTAATTTGAAAGTTGAAATGTGCTTGGTTAATAGGATGAAAATACTGATATTAAAAGATATCAGCTCAAGATTCTTTATAACCTTACAGATATGCTTTTTTTTTATGACATAAATCTTGATTGAAGCAAGTCTTGTTTACTTTAATTAGAATGTAATTAAATCTCGTTTATTTGCTGTTATAGACTAATATAGTCTGATGAAATATGCAAATCTGTATTTTTACGGAATTTTTTTTCCATTTTTAGTCAGGCCATCCTTATATGAGCTATCAAAGATATCCACCTTCTTCATCAATACATGTGTCACAAAAGGTTATTCTCTACATAACACAGCAGAGCTCTGTCAACTGCTGAGTCGCTTGTTTTTTCAAAACTGCTGGTCAGACAGCTTTAATATTTGGTTTACATGTCCCTAGGATGACCTTAGTGAGATAATTTCATACAGTCAGGAAATACTTAATTTTTTATCCATGTCTATAGTAGCTTCAGGGACTTTGGCCCTATGTTTTGATATATAAACCCATGTAAAATCATAAAAACAAATTTGATTTACAAATCCTGCCGTACAAATCTTACAATAAATAGTGTCAACATATTTATAACTAATTTGGTAATATTAATACTATCCAATTATTATTAAATTCAAATATGTAAAAAAAATATGAAACATTAAATTTTAATATTTACTGGTGTCATATTTCAAAATTATGGCTGCCAATATACAATTTTCATATTCTTTTGAGAAAGTATTAAGTAAGGGAGTCATCCTGAAAATTTGAATTAAATATCTTGATTCTAACACTCGAAACTTGACATTAACTCTGAGAAAAGAATTGGTGCAAAAATAGCCTTTCCAGCCACCTTAAAGCCCTAGTAATGCAAACTTTCGATGATTTTTTTTCATTATTTTTATTTTATAAATCAATTGCAACTTCTTATTCTACTTCCCAAAGAATGTTCAAACACCCACTATTTAGCTTGTCAACTTATCCTTCAAATGTGTAAAATGCATTTCATTGTTTACATTTGAATTCTAGTCCGGACAAGAATTCACTTTTAAACAATAACAATGCAGTTTACACACATATCTGCTGAGTTGACAAGCCGAATACTGTGTATATCATTGTGCCATCAAAACAAATACTATTTATTGAATTTCAAAACCTCCTAAAAACAGAGAATAATGGTATGTTCCAACCATATAAATGAGAATGAAGATCTAGGAAAAATTCATTTATGTTTGTCTGATAATGGCAGGATGCATGAAACTTCAGTAACAGATATTATTACTTTGTATTTGAAGTGATATATAAGTCTGACTATTGCTAGACGCATGAAACTTATGCAACAGACATAATTACTATGTTTTTGAAGTATTTATGATATTTTATATATATATATATATATATATATATATATATATATATATATATATATATATATATATATATATATATATATTTATATATATATATACACACACACACACATATATATATATATATATATATATATATATATATATATATATATATATATATATATATATATATATATATATATGATATTATATATATATATATATATTCATGTAGAGATTACAGTGCTCGATGCTAAAAGCAGAAAATTATGCAATCACCACATTTTATATTTTGCAAAACTTAAAGATGACCGCAAATTTTAAGCTAGATTCATTAAAAGCTTGTGTGATGCCACAGTTTTCCAAGATTTATGTTTTTGGTTCAAAAGTGATCTATACCTTGAGCTCAGTATCAATTTATTTCCGAAATGATATCCTTGGTTTTGACCTGTATTTGATGACAAAGTAGATTTTTGTGTTCTCTGATTACTGGTTGCCTAGACTCTGTTTTGCATGAATACATAGAAACTCCCTAGACCACTCAATGTAAATGGTTTTGCCTTTCTAAGGGAATATAATTATGTCATGATAATACAGGTCATCTTGAAGTGACATCATTAATGAAAGTGCTTCAGGGATAATAGATTACTGGTCATGAACAAAGTAATTGAATATATCTTTCCTGTCAGTGAGTAATTACTTACTCTAATCAGAGTATATTAAACAAAAGGATGAGGCTTCCTGATCTGCACTACTGATTCTGTATTTATTTAGCATGCCATATGTGCGTATCTGTGTGCGCGGAAGCATGCCTTACTTTGTAGTATATTGAGATAAGAAATGCAAAATGTCAAATTAGGTTTTGTATTTCTGAAAAGAACAGCATCTAATTTTGCATTTTTTCTGTCTCTGTGCTGTTTCTTCACTTTTGATAGTTTTATATTTCATTTTGTCAAGGTTTCACTTTGTAAATATCTGAGAGAACTTCATTGTTCCCTCTGTCAAATTTTCTCAGCTGTTCATGAAGTATTCTTTAAAACAATTCTTTAACACTAAAATGATTCTGATCATTTCTGTGGAGTACATAGACATCATAAGAAAAAAGTGTCACTGAATATTAAATATAACTAGGATAGTACAAAGTAATTTCTTTGAATGATGACTTTAAATTCCCCTCTGATGCAATGTAGAGTTTTTGACCAATCATAAGTAGTCTTACAGGCCTTTCTTTGACTAAACTAAATAAGCTTCTTCCCATTGTGAGAAATCTTTCAGGTGATTAGTGACACTTTAAAATGTACAAATGGATTAACCAATCAGCATTAGACGTGTTAAACATTTTGACTGAGCTGAATTTCTTGAAGTAATGCTTGTACAATTGTTCTTAGTATACTTCTGTGCAGTTTTAGACTTGGAGGCATCTTCTGAATCATTATCACTCCATAAGATGGATTTCACCATCCACAGAAGCTTCAGTCTGCTCACATTTCACAATCTGCTTCCATTTCACCGCTGAGCAGTGTTTTATTGCTCTGTTGTTGTTCTGACTGTGTTAACATCTAGTCAGGAAATGCCAAAACCTTTGAGTCACTCTCATTCAGACTGCAACCAATGAAAATCTTATTTTCTCAGATTTCAACTAAAAAATTTGACAGGCAGACAAAACAGTATTATACTCTTATTCGAGCCAAGTGTCATATTCCGTAAACCCCTTCACCACCATGGTTTGGTCCAAACCCATTGTTATAAATGTTGACTTGGGACTTGTCTTCATAAAATATAGGGTGAATGGGTCAATGAGCCTAAGTTGTACCGTCAGTTGGAACCATGTAATACAGTTTAGCCTTCAGTAGCGTGTACAATGTGATTATTTTGCCTTGATTGAATTGCCAAGTAACCGGCACTGTGCAGAAAGCTTCTAATTGGCGTCTCCAATTTCATGAATCAAATGGCACAAAAGAACAGTGTGCAAGATGCAAAGAAATTCGTTGATTTGGAAGTTTTATTAATTGTGTTTATTAAGTAGAATTATGTATAACTAGTTCCTTTGGTGTGATGATTTCCAGTAGGTGCACTTAAATGGAAGTATGTTGCTGTAGCAACAAGTTTACATAGTTTTCTTTTGGCTGTTGTCATGTCCAGTGTTTGTAGTTTACATTTATAGTTATAAGTGCAGCATTTTACGAATTTCTTGAAGTTTGGCCACAACTCAGACAACTGGAAAATGCTCCCGGAATCTTGATGTATTTTGATTTCTCCGTCACTTATCTTTGTGACATACTGGTATATTGCAGCAAAATATGATCAACAGGGTGGGGGGGGGGGGTGTTTAGTAATTATGTGCAATTATATGATGCACTACCTTTTACTTGTATGACTTACTGTAGAAAATAGTTCCTTGGTATTTTGTATCAATAGGTTAAAGCTTGTACCCATATGGGCAGGATAGATGTCGCCAGTATTTAACTTGTGTTCTGAGCTCTGCAACCATTGTTGACTGCACCATGCAGTTCAACCAAATATCATTTGATGATGGGTCATCAGAACACAGCCATATTTGACTTGTCATATATACAGTTATTTACAATTGCCTTTTCAGTACCAGTATGATGTGTGTCACCATTATCAGACATGTTCAAAGCTCAGCCAGCATGAAGCTTCATTATAACTGCCTTGTATCCAGTGCACAAGTCGTATCATTGCATTGAATCTGTTTAATACTCTGTCTGCCTTCTAGATGCAGCTATAATCTTGAATTTTTTAATTGCTGATATCTGATTCACTGACTGAAACTTATGGAACAGGACAATTAGTAACATGCCCTACAGATGGAGCTGAATATACTCAATTATTGATGATACCGTTGTATTCACCAAAAGTCTTGACATAGGATTGATCATCATTTAGAAAAAGAAGTCCTGATTACTGATATCAAGTAACATAATTTATAAGTTTTTGTTTTACAGTTTTATATTAATTTAAGATTCTTCAGCTTTGTAGTTTTCCTACATAGAATGCAATTGTAAAAATATTTCTGAGCTATTGTCTGACGTTAAGGTAGTCCACACCTGGCAAGAGAAAGACTTCAACTTTTGTTCAAACTTTGCTCAATAAAACTTTCAACTGTTCTCTTACCAAATAAGAATCAAAATTAAGGGTCACTATGCCAATTTTAGTACTAGAAGAGCAAATTACTTAACATTTACCAATATTTGAAATGCAAAATGGCCACCATCACTGTGTTATTAACTCTATGGGGGAAAATCTTTGATTTTTGAAAAGCTAGCTAAGAGGGCTAAAATTTTTCATACTCCAAGGGCTTGAAAATGAGGGCCCATGAGCGGTAGATCTGAAAAGAATTGTAAAAATTTTAACATCCAAATGTCTGTCTCCATTGGTACATTCTATCTTAAGAAAAGATATTCGAGAATTTATAGCGCTAACGTTTTGGGATGGTTTTTGAAGGAAGTATGTAACTATGAAATCCGTACCTATAAAAAATCATATCACCATCTTTTACGTACCTATTACACAGAGAATATTCTACCTCTTAAATCTTTGATAAAATTCCAGTTGGAAAAACACGTTACTACGACAGGTTAAGCAAACTGCTTGTGACGGTATCCAATTTCAATAACACCTGTTATCTTTACAATATTTTGAGACATTAATCTGAATTTTCTTGGAATATCTCTTAAATTAAAGTACTGCTCCTGTGTCAATTGATTACAATAATCTGCCCTTTGGTGTCCTTTTATGTGAATTTCTGATTTGGGGTAAAAACGATTGGAATTTATATGCCCTGAGACAATTGAAAGAAAAATCCAACTATCTGAAAAACTGTTTGTGATTGATTCTGACTAATAATGATTTGTGTATTCAACCTTATCAGTCAGAGACTTAAATTTTAGTCCAAACTTTCCTCACGAAAACTTTCAACCATTCTCTTTTAAAATCAACAATGAAAACCAAGGATCGAAGTAAACTTTTTGGCATCAGAGAAACAAATGACCTTCAAGTTAACTAAATTCAAAATGGCTGCCGGCCATCCCTGCGTTCACTCTATGGGAAAAAATTATTAGAAATGAGCCCACACCAGTAAATCTGAGCATTTGTCCCCAAAGTGTATTTTACCTTTATATGTGAAAATCAAATGGTGAATCTATACCATGATGACACTTTCTGGTTGGTTGGTCATTTCAAGGCAGATTGGAAAATCAGAGGGATTATACTCAATTCCAATTGCAAGTTGCATGATGCTGTTTTGTGTCATTGATTGTGAAAATCACAAAGCTGCCATGACACTCAAGAGAGAGTCTCAGAATGACCGTGTAACAAACAACCAAACAGGGATAAACTCTCATCGCCCGCCACAATTCGTTGTTGTCTTTTCTTTCCAGTTCATGTTTACTTTATTATCAAAATTCCATTACCTTTTTCTAGATGACCAGCACTATTTACCTTGGGTGAAAGTTTCCCTAAATTGTAGTTCCTTTTTCTTCCACACAGACACCCAACATGAAAGACTTGCCTTATTGAAAGACGTGTACCCAGAACTTCAGCAGCATTGTCAGCAATATGGCTTGGATTTTCAGGTAAGTTGACCCCTGACCCATTGAAATGACACCTTGTTAAAAACCCGTAAACAACATCCCTCAAAGCCGTTGATGGGACACAAATAGTAATAAATTTGATGTTACATTTAGTGGAATTTTTAGGCATATTTTAACACATACTGATGATATAGTCCATGGAAAATGTCAAATGAGATCACATATAGTTTAATCTTTGCAGTCTAGCAAACTTGTCCAAACCAGCAAAAATTGCCACGTTAAAGGGCCAGTAAATGTAACTTTTGATGATTTTATTCACTTCATGAATTTTTCTTTGTAATGTCAACAACATCTTCTTGTAAACAACTTTGTTGTGTTCTATAGCAATTAAGCTGGAACTATAGAAAGTGAAATTGGTTGAACAGTTGCTAATAATTTGCACTAAAAACTGAATTTCCTATCAACACAGCAAATTTTTAAAAATTTTAGGGATACAATCGTAATTTAAATGTCATGAAATGCTTATGTTCAAACTGAAGAATTTGATGGTAGCATCTTCGTCTCTTGATATTGAACTTCTAAAATGAATTTTGTTTATTCTACTGTATCATCGAGTCAACAACGAGTGTAGTGTCCAAATTCATCAACTGTTTGTAAAATTTCCAATCAATGTGTCTTCCATTGATACATCAAGTTTAAACATACAGGAGAGAAGGACTTTAGAAGTAAGTCGACCAAGAAATCTAAAACTTAGAAGGATATCTGGAACTCGGAACAGAGCTATGTATATCAATAAACTGTGTGTCAAAGACTTCATTCTTCTTTCAGTGAAAGAACATTCATATCAAACTTGAGAAAGTCAAGAAAGTTCATCCTTGACAAATGATATGACATAGATCTGAACTGTTAAATGTCTCAAGAGGGCAGGCTGAGGATCTAAGATAATGTATCACAGGCTGCAAGGTTTCCTTTCAACATCACTTGACTGTTGAGGTGCCAGACAGGTTATGAAGTGAAATGTCTTTGACGCAATCGTCTGCAACTTAAGTACACGTTTTAGCTAGTTTAATAAGTGAGGAAAGTCCTTGAAGGCCAACTTGACTGGCGTACATAGTGGTTATGCTTTTGCAGCCCATCAACAAATACAAATGGTGGTAGCTGTCCATGCTTTAATTTCATGGTCTCGGTAGATTTTACCCATTTGAAATCAGATATATGAACAGATTGGAGATAAGTAACAAAGATTTGAAACCTATCCCTGAGTCAGTTGTTTTGTAGCAGTGAGCTCTGTTGATCAGATTTTTTATCCATGATGCACTTTGACTCAAGATGCACTATAGTCAATCATCCATGGTTGTTAGAACCATCGCCGTTAAGATCAATCTTCAAGGTTTGAAATTCCCACATGCACACTTAATTATGTATGTCCATATTACCTTAGTACAGGTAGCTTGCCAGACCAACCTGTACACTGTGCATGTTGAAAATATTCTGATCATTACCAGTAAATGATGAATATATGGTTAATTTATTCAACTTGAACTGACAAAATTTACAGTCTATTTTAAAATAAAGTGACTGAAAGCATGAAGCCATATATCATTCGGATGAAAGAGTCTTGAGAAATGAGATACTCGGTTAGCATGCCTCGCCTAATATCATTCTTCGTGGGCTGTATGCCATGAATCAGAAAAGAAGTCTTTGCATTGGATGATCAGTAGGATGATTTGGAGTATCTCAGTGTGAAGGTACTAGAAGCTGATATATGCAGACTCAAAACCTGTCATTCATAGCATATGTTGGCAAAAAAATCTATTTCAACCCTTGATCATTCTCTAACCAGTGCTAAAATATTAATATCTTCTACTTAAATATTTTTATGACATTTTGTTGGTTTATCTAAGTTGATACTGTCCATTGTGTAATCTCTGGATTTCAAAACTTAGGACAATATCCGTGTTAAAAATTATAATGAATTATTGATGTTAAAAGATTTGTCCTGTTGAAACACATGTCCTAGTTTATATTGCATTTATACACTAATATATCAAGCCAAACATTAACAAAATGTTTCTTGGTGTCACAGTTTCTTTTCAAACTTTGGGAACTCTTTTATTTCCTTCTTTCAAAGTCACTGAACTTCCACTGCGTATCTGTCTCGACAGATATTTCATAATCTCTCTTGTTATGGTTTTGTCGTACAAAATTATGAAATGGTCATAACATCTGGCAAACCCTCAAGTTACAGCAATTTGTACTTTTTCAATAATCAAGTTTTTTTACAAAAAATGAAAAAGCACAAGATTGATAATGCAATGAAAATGATGGGTTCATCGTATAGGGGAAAAAAATCAATTTTTTTGGCCTTATATATATTTATCACATTAAACCATCTATATGAAAATTTTCAAGCATGCATACCACATAGGTAGCTAATGCTCTCATTTCGGCCACCAATCTAATGAATGTACTTCATCTAGTGTTAGGAACCTGTGTCTGAGTATGGTATACATGCTTTCAACTTTAAATAGAAGCAGCTTTAAAAGCTTTATAGAATGGCGCAACAAAGATAAGCTTCAGTATTTTACTGATTTGTTAAAAAGGGATAACTAATGAAGAATTCCAACTGTACTTAAATGAGTGATCTTTAAAACTAGGTCTGTCTATTGTATACATTCCTTCCTGTGTTGTATAGCCTGGCTGTAACTAAAGTGCTTACATTTGTGTTGTTGTTCTTAAACAACACAACAATAAAATTACAAGAAAAAGCTTATGTAGCTAAGTTTCCTTTTGAATTTTTACAGACTGTCTCTGAATCCTCAAATAGCTCTAATTTATTTTTTAAAACACCAAATTGTCTCAAATTAAGTTTCCTGTGATTGAATTTTTTGTCAATGTTGTATAATCACATGCTATATCTATTACAATTGCTTGCGGCTGTGAAGTTGCTTGCATTTGTTTCAGGCTATCTGTCCATACAACCATCAGTCGACAGATTTTGTTCTCGGCAGAACTTACAGATTTATCGATCATCTCTGAACATCTTTGGGGAACAGAATGGGAGTAAAATCAACTTTAATTGAGAATTCATGTCACTGGCATAATTTGAAAATAAATTGTTAAAAGATTCTTTCATGCAAACAGACGTACCTGATGTACGTGAAAATACAACATGTACCATGTCGCCAAGATATTTTGCTTTTATTGGGAGCATATTGCGTTTTAGTTATGCACACAGTCATTGTTGGTATATTTCTGCCTGAAGTGACAGATTCACCGTTGTCAATGGCATCGTTATTTGCTACAGTTTTCAGTCCATCAGTATAATGGTCGCTCTCCGTCTGTCTTTCAATCATCCGCTGATATTTTCAAATTGTTGGTATGACACTGAAATCACTCCATTGTACCTGGTCCAGTGTTTCAAACAAATATATAGCGTAATTCCTCTCTGATTTACTGCATCTTATCAACCATTTGGGTTTTGCATCAACTTAACAAAGGCCAACGTATCTGAGAGGGGATCATAAAAGACTACTTTAAAGTGTTAATTTCTATCAAAAGAATCTCATTGTCAATAAATAATGATAATAATAATTATTTATGAAGGATCTATATCCACTATGATTAAAGTGATCAAAGATGCTGCATAAAAAGTGAAAGTGCTATCAAAAAAGAGGTCAATAAGATTAGAAATGTTCATAGCTAAAAGTAAAATATGAAGTGTTAAAATTAAAAGTCAACAAAAAACAACACTTTGATCATGAACTCATTGAGTAAACTTGTATCACCCCAAAGTATATAAAAGGTTAACTGAAAGCCAATTTAAAAAGGTGCATTTTAAGGTTTGATTTAAAAGAAGAGAAATTAGGGGAGCACCAGTCCTCAAGTGGACCATCTTCACTGCTTGTTAAATTCCTGCCATTAAAGAATGCAGCTCAGAGACAGAAATATTTGGATTCTCAAATTTGTACAGTACTTGTCTGGTCTTCTGCTTGTGGGGGCTTATTACAAAGTGTTTGGAGTAAGGAGAGTTTTAAACATGTTAGTTTTAAAATATTTGTAAATTTTGAAAATTGAATTTTCCCCATAGAGGTAACACAGAGATGGCGGCCATTTTGGATTACAAATATAAGTAATGGTAGGTTAATTGATTCCATAGTACCACAATTTGCATGGTGATCCCAGATTGTTGTTTTTGGTTGAAAGTTTCCTTTTAAAAAGTGTGAGAACTGGTATAAGCCTTTCAGTTTCAGGGTGCACACTACCTTAAAAAATATCACTACAAAGATAATATTCCATCAGGTAGAGGCCTAGTTACTGACGTATATCAAGACAATGAGTAGTAGGTACTGTAATTTTGGTATTTGAAAAATCCCCATGCTGATGTATGTTCAGAGCTCTGTAAAATGGGTATTAAATAGATTGATGTATCATTTGAAAGGGACCTTTTATGAAATAGTTTGAACTATAAGGGCATCAGGTATCGAATATTTTATTCAGAAGTTGCAGACTTTAAACCTCCCGAGAGAAAGAGGATTGACCGTACTATATATTTTACGTAATTACATCGATTTGATTTCCAGCTCGTTGATATGCATCAGTACGGCAATGAGTCACAAACAACAGACCATGAAATAGCTGCCACACGGGTCAAGGAATTGAAGGATGCATTCAGATTATCAACTGGAGCTTTTTTCCTGGTAAGTCCCTCCTCCGAAGTCTTGACCACCCCTTTGCTTCCAATGGAATGACCCACCTAAGGCAGCTGAAAACATTTCAATGTGGCAGTTTGAAGTCCCTAGTTCTTGCACTAATTCTTTTTTAAAATGACTGTTTATATGGTGTTTATCCGTTGTTCTCCTCTAAAAGTTTTCTCCACTTATTATCAGTTTGTTGAGAGATGAAACTGATAACCAAGTTTCCCCTTTAAATAATCCATGAAACTGACCACCTACTTTGGAAGGATTTGGATAGTGGGCACACTGATGTTGAAACACCTGATACTGTATTCACTATTAACAAATGAAGTGAATGACATATTTCTAAGGTACCAGTATTTTCCATGTAACTGATAGAAAAGTGATTAAATAGTATCTTTTGAATAAAAAATCTGTTCTGATTTTTGAATTCAATTCCGCTATCTACATTCAAGATAGTAGCAGTAACCGTCACAGAAATTATATGTGGAGCAAAGATTTATTGCTGAAAGTTCCAATTTTTTGACCGAAAATTCAAAATCCTATTATTGAACCCCATTATTATTCATATACATATTAAATTGCAACAACAATTTCTGAGAACTGTATCAACGTGATTTTATTGACCTAATTTTAGTCGCATATGGTTACATTAGCAATATGCAGTTTATTTATCATGGTTTTCATATCACTTTTATTTTAAAAATTCTGAAAAATGAATAATGTTTTGATGCACAAACTAGGTGACTGATGTACCCGGTACTTTATGCAAATGAAATGTTTAATTCTATCAGATTCAATTTATCTACATTTACTGACCTTTACATACTGGGTTCTACTTGCATACAAATAAGCCCATGAATGCTTCCTTTGCCAGAAAAAAAATCCAGCGCTCAGACTGTGTTATAATTTGGTTTTGAGATCTCAGTATTGAACGTAACACTTGTTGTTGATTTACAGGCAATAGTAGGTAACAAATACGGCGATTGCATCCTCCCTGCCCGAATAGATGAGTCGGAATATGCACATATTAAAGACTGTGCCTTTGAAGCAGGTAGAAGTAAGTATATCACCCTACCAATGTACTTACCTTTTCACTGGCAGACAATGGTACATCCCCATTGCTTTCAATTCAGGTGGGTGAATCTATAATCAGGGAAACGGGGATGTAAGGATTTAATCTTTTTCACCCTTTCCAGTAAGTGACAGCTGACAACAGTCAGGACAAGACAAGTGTGTGAAATTTGTATTTTATTAGGTACAATCAGCAAGGAACACTAGACAAATGGGAGAAAAATGACCATAGATCTGGAAACTGGAGACCTACTTTTTGTCAGAATTATTCTGTGTAATTTACAAGAGATGTGCTTATCTAGAAAAGTGTACCAGCATGTTAATTATAAAATTTGAGAATGGATTTACCATTCTTCTGAAAAAGTTCACTATTTCATTTGTGCATATTTCCCAATTAACTTCATCCAATAATGGTGATATCTTCAATCTGTTGAAAAGAAATACAGTAAATTGTCACTAACATGAAATGTGCATTTCTGTCATGTGGGCAACTCCATTTGTACTTCTTTTTACGTCAAAGTCAAGTCCAGGAATTCCAAACTGTTACATTTCTAGGATCTAGGACATTCCCAATTTGGAGAATTCTCCATGAAAGAGAAAATTATAATTGGGACAGCTGTATCAAAAGACATGTAATATTTCCCAATGAGGAGACTTTATCCCATTTTGTCCAGTGTGCCACACTGACAATGCTGTGTTGAAGACAGTTTTTTGGAACATTCAAATTTTTACAGCACTTTGCTGATCTTATTCATGTGTTGACTCATTTAAAGGTATACTGTCACCTCTTCCAATTTTGCCACAGTTACCATGGAAAGAGAAAATCTAACCAATCACAGATTTTAAGCGGGTGGCCGCTTTTTAAAAACAGCGCCCTCACATGGGCATTTTGAATACCAAGGAACACCCCTTTGACCATATATGGGCATATTTAGATTACAGGTGACTGTATACCTTTAAAGCATGTGAAGTACATGTAAATAAAGTTTTCCCTGACTTGTATTTGTGAAAGCAGAACATTTCATTTTCCCCATATAGTTCACATAAGGCATTGTGGCCATTTTGAATTCCAACTATCCATGAACATTAGGTAAACTGTAATCCCAAAAATTGTATGGTGACCCCTGATTTACATCTTTGATCATGAAAGAGGATCATGAAAGTTTTCTTGAGGTAAAATTTAGCAATGCTTTAAAACTTTCTGATTGCTATAGACACAACATAAGTATCATGGCAGATGGTAAATTTTTAGAGTCTGGAGAGACAATTGTTGTCCTTATGTACTTGATGTTGTGAGAATGTCAAAAGCAAGTCAGAGCCCTTCTAGCTGTAACCTTCTTTTGTCTTTGTTGTAAAAGATGAGTTATCTTATCACCATCTGCATGTCTATTTCAACAGATATTAATCTACTTGATGAGTGGTACCTGGAAAACATCCTTCCCTGTGGAAGAAAGGTTTATGAATTGCAACCCATATCATCCAAACTCAAGCATTTCTATGACTTGTAAGTACTTAAAACATTGAGAGTCATTCTAGCTTGACATTCTGCATATGCCATGTCTCACTGCAATATCATAGATGATGGAGAGTCATCAGTTTAGCATGAATAATGAATTCAGTGGTGCTATAGGCAGCGAGTGTGTCTATGAGACTAGTCTTGATGATAGATAGACAGATAGATAGAGAACATGAAATGTGTCTGTAAACCACTTAAACTCAAAAACTTCTGCTCATCGGGTACTAAAAGTTTGCAGTAATGTAGCTGTCAAGATGAAGATGGTGAATTGTTCAAATAAAATTGAGTGGATGATTCTATCAGGAATTATAGATTTTTTAACGATAAGTTTTTGTTAAAGTTAACCCATTGAACAGCGTTCTCCTGTGGTGTAACTACATGTATTATCCAATCTGTACCCTACTTTCTGTACAGGTTACACCAACGTGTCATAGACAGCATCACTGTGAGCACATGAAGTCAAATCCTCAGTACAACTCACCCAACCAAACCTCATCCTTATTCTATACTGGTTCAGCTCTAGAATATTTGTTTTTGTTGTTTTCTTTTGAAGGGAACACATAGGAATTCTGTAGCGTTATAATTAAGTTGCTAACTTTTTTAGTGGCTTAGGGCTTTCAGAAAACCGGTAGTAAGACAGGGAAGTCCAAGAGATTTCATAGAGAATTGTCAGGTAAAAACTACAGTGATCTACAGAGAAACAAGGTGGGTGTTTTTACCAGCTTCTGGCCCTTGTCTGAAATCAATTATAAGGAAAAAAACACGGCTAAAATGCCCAGTAAAAACAGGCCAAAAGTGACTGAGACCCCACCTTGAATGTTATGCATCATTGCAACCTCACTGCCATATTCATCCAGGTTCAAATCAGCTTTGGAAGCAGATCTTTAAATTCTGGGACTTTGGTTTAAAACATGGTGCAGTTTCAACAACTTGGGCTACACACCGATTAATACCCAGAATCAACTGAGTACTCCCTAGTTTTGGACTTACCATATCATTGTAGTCATCAGCTAATAATTTCTGTACAGCGCCCTCTATTCAATTCCCACATCACAAATATACACTCTCCATAAACACAAGTCATGCAACAGTAACATTGGTGCTATTTTTCAATAGGGCTTTCGCAAATGATGTCATTGTTCTCCTGATCATTAAAATGCGAAATTCAATGTAAATATTTTGGTCTGCAAATTTCGATCGGGAATCATTCATGCAAGAATGATTAAAATATGACTTAACAGATGATGTTATGATGAACTCTAAAAGAGACATATTAATGTCCCAAACCACAAGTTACATGCCACAACAGCCATGCATGCAAAATTTACAAAATTAGTCCCAATTGCTGTTATATAGCAGTGTCTGATCTGGCTCAACTGCAGAAATTTTGTAACAAACTGCAAATTATGCCAAATAGCACTTTTGTTCACTGGTATTTATTTTCACTGATTTGTCATCTTCAAGATCTCAGCAAGACCTTACATCCTGGTATTTGTGTTGCTATGACTCCTTTAGTTTGATTGACAGCTCCTTAACAGCCAATCATGTTCATTACTTGCCATCAAATGGCAGGTCATGATGTAAAAGTCATGAAAATGGCCATATTGAGATATGCAATACGGTAACTGACCAGAATGTTAACAGGAAAAATTAAAATTCGTCATCATGGACTGGTCATGGCCAGACAAAGAAATTTTATTCCTCAGATTTTTTAGGCAAAGCAAGTCTCAGAGGGAGCAGACAAATTCTCTTTCACCAATGACTGTACCTGTATCACAACAGTGAATTCTTTATAGATTACATCAACATAGAGAAACAAACACATTTATTACATGCCTCATATATCAAATATTACCTGCTTCATAGAATTCAATGGTAACTTGTTGATGATGTTGTGGGCTGCATAGTCATCATTTGACTGAAAATGAACTATATTTATCTTTACAACTTTGGGATTTAAAAATGATCGTATCATATTAGGAAATACTTTTCTTACAAAATTATGCATCAAAAATCAAAGCACACAACAGTGGTTTAGATATATTAGCCCTCCATTCAATGGTGAATGGATTTTTATTAAACGTGGAATGGAGCATATATAATTGTCATTTGCATGTAAACCCAAACATTTGGATCAAAAGCTATGTAAGATAAGCATGTACATGTAATAAAAGTATTATAGCCTAAACAAGGCACTATGTTCCCTTGACACAGGAGACAATTTGGCTACCTGATGTCAAGCAGATGGTTCCCTACCCTCAGACATATAGTCCCTTGTTTGGGCTGTATATAATTGTTTACAATGAATACACATTACATATACAGATAATGTTTACAAGGTAAACACTGGTATGAATAGACCATTTGGAATGGAATTAAATCCTCCTATTATTCTGTACAGGAGTGAAGAAAATAAAGAAGTTCATGAGAAAGATGTAGCATCATGGAAGAAAACTCACGATACGTTGCAAGAATTGGTTCAACAGTGCTCAGAATATGCGTTTGATGAGGGTTTAATTAATGAAGATGAACTCTTAAAATATTACATGTCAGGTAAAATAAAATTTTGGCATTTATTTCTCAAGTGTTTTAAAACCTCATTAATCTGAGAAAGGAAGATCTGTTGTTCCAGAACTTACAACAAGCGCCCTCACATGATGGATATTCTTTCACTTCAAGACAGTGATATGCATATCCACTTACATTATATCAAAAACCACTATGTGCGTAAATATTGTGGTCTCATATATCCTGATCTGGTGGTCCAGTTGTGATCATTTATTTAACATACTTGAATTGAAGCCCAAGACCAAAAACAACAGCGAACAATTTCATTTGTAATACAAAATATATTTGACAAACATACATTAAGTGAAAAGATTGTGAACTAATTCCACCCATCTCTTCTTTTCATCAGCGCTGGAATGTGAAATTGTCGAAGCAATCCACTCTGCAGAAGATTCTGCCAAGAACTGCATATGTGTTGTGAGATGTCTGGAAGATTTACCTCAAAATCTGAATGGTGACCATCCTGAGGTGGCCAACTACACTGACCTGAAAAAACCAAAACCCAAGTACGACAAAAAGGCACAAGACAGGCTTAAGAGATTGAAGGAAACCAGGATTTCTGGTCAGATGACTGCCAATAATGTGTTGAATTTCAAGGTGAAATGGCATGAAAAGGGCATTGATCCTGAGATGCAGGACCACAAAGTTTACCTCAAGGACATGTGTAGGCAGGTTGCACAAAGGCTAAAGACACTCATTGATAGACGTATGGCCAGCGAGTGTGAAGACCCACTTAGACCGATTATTGATGACAGCAAACATTTGTTCAAAGAGGCAGTCGAACACGTTCGCATGGCACATGCGTATTGCAGGGATTTTATCGCCCCTGATGCAACACTGCGTAAGATCAAGAACTGTGTTTTGTCCATCCAGAATGATCCAGAACAGGTCATCTATCCTATTGTTGTACATGGCCCGACTGGCAGTGGGAAATCATCAGTGTTGTCAATGCTGGCCAAAACAGCGTCCTCTTGGCTGGGTGAGAGTGCTGCATCCATCATCAGATTCCCATGGTTAACACTCTACAGCAAGTCAGCACGTGATTTGCTGATTTCAATCAGCCGTCAAATATGTGAAATCTACAAAGTTAAAAACTTCAACATTTCTGATGATTTTGACACCTTGAAATCTGCGTTTACTCAACTTCTTAACAAGATATCAAATGGAACAAAACCTTTGTTAATTATCATTGATAATTTGGAGGCCATCTCCAATGACTTTGAAGCTCACAATTTACAATGGCTGCCTTCAAACCTGCCATCTAACATATTCGTAATTGTTTCCACAAACAAGGACTCAAAACTCATGAAAACACTGGAGAAGAAGATACCGCTTTCGTCGAACTTCATCAGCATCGCACCGCTGACTGCAAAGCAGGTCCAAGAACTATCTGTACTGTTCCTGCGTCAGTCTAGTCGAACACTGACCAATGAACAGTTGAAACTCTTCGTAAAGGTCGTACAGAAGCTTCCTGTACCGTTGTTTGCAAGACTGTTATGCCAGGAGACGTGTTTTATCAGTCCGTCTGGAAATGGTCGCGAGCCGATACTGACGTGTCAAGATGCAATATGTCGCATTTTCCAACATTTAGAAGAAAGATATGGATCAAATGTGATTCAACATATGATGAGGCAAGTCGCTTATGCTCACTTGTTTCAAAATCTGGCTTTCTCTGTCATTTGTAGAGAGTACTTACCGTTTACCCTGTCCACCCCTATTTCTCTGTAGATGTGTTCACCCATTCTATTGAAAACAATGGGAACTCACCAAAATCAGCTGGTGAAAGGGGAAAGTGAAGTGGCAACATTTATTGCATGAGACTGGCGGCCAGCAGTATTTGCAGAAATGATAGATGTAGATGACATGATCAACAACTACAAGGAGGCAACAAAAACTTTCTGAATACAATTAAAGGACCACTGTACATGTAGCCAAATCTTTTGTTGATTTTTACCAATTTTGTAACATAAAATTGCAAGGTTGATATGTATTATGTCAGCATTAGAATAGATTTACTAACCGAAACCATGTGATTTTGTAGCAACTCATTTCATGAAATAAATTTGATAAAAATATGAAGCAATCTCCCTTTAAACTTTAATCTTGTGTCATTCCTGCATATCAATGTAGAGGGCGCACTTCAAGTGGAAAAGATGCCTACTAATTATGGCAGGATCTGCATGCTCCGTGAATTCGAGTTGTGGAAAGTCCTGAATAATTGATAGGTCGCCAAGGATTTTTAAAATCCACTAAATGATCAGGTCTTCATATTGTAAAAATTATATTATGTAAACATGATATTCAGAAAATGGTATTTTTGATCTAAAAAGGTCCTTGAAAATTACTGGAAAAGTACTTGAAAGTCCTTGAATTTTAAGTGACTTTGAGAGTGTGGACCATGTAATGATCCATTTTTCATTCTTTGTTTACATGATATCACACATGATCCCTTTGTTGCCCTCTGCAAGGTCATTACTTGACAGGTCATGAATAAATTAACATGTTTGGATTTACATCACTGGTTGCTAGGTACCTGACGGCGCCAAACCATGGCATCACAGAGGTTGAACTCCTGGATTTGCTGACATGTAATGATGAAGTCATCAATACCGTCTACCCGCAGCATTTACCCCCTGTGTTACGATTCCCTCACAGATTGTGGGCAAGCATCAAACGTGATCTTGGTAAGATGCTACTGATTATTTCTAGTAAATATGAAAGAGTGGACATGATCAGGCAGTTTGCTATTTAATAATTATGTTAAGGTAGTGCGCACCAAGAAATGTCAAAACTTCAACTTTTGCTCAAACCTTTCTCAACATCATTTTCAACCATTCTCTCCACTCTGACCTCTGTTCCCAATTTGAAAGGGTCGGTGTCTGAAACTTTTGATGATATGTTTTCATGACATGAAGTGCTTTTAATGTCAACTTCATTTTCTTGTTCTACTTCCCAAAGCATGTTGGGATATATAGTATTCAGCTTGTCAACTCAGCCTGTACATGTGTAGACTGTGTTGTTATAATTGACAAGTGAATTCCAGCCAGGACTAGAATTAGGCTCTGTGTTGACAAACTAACTTGTAGGTGTTTCAACATGCTTTTGTGAGTAGAACAAGAAACTATACTTGACATTAAACACAAACACAATCAAAAAAGCATCATATTATAAATACTGTCCCATAATTACTTTCCTTTTTGACTCCAAGATGTTAAAGGTGTAGCCTTGTGAAGTAGGCATACCTGTGATTACTTAATCCATCCAAAAGACAGTCAGTGCAGAATTAATTGGTAATTTAGGCTGAATGTGAGAATGCTTAATACTTAAATAATTCAGATGAGTATTTTTTTGAAGTTTTTCATTTCATTTATTTCTTTGAATCAATGCATCCATAAATGGATTTTCATGCATTGAATAAATATAACAAGCACACTGAAAAGTAAAAACAATCAACAATTCCTAAAATAATCAAAAACAGACAAAATTAGATTCATTTAAATATGACAAATTAAGCAGATAAAAATAGTATCGTAAAAATATTCACTTTGATATCGTTATTCATGTTCATTAATCGATTTTTTTTTATGACAGGTTCATTGATCTGTGAGGTGAATATGGACAACAAAACACTACTCAGATGGAGCAATGCGATTCTTCGAGATGCAGCCAGGACCAAATATCTGTACACCAAGACCAACAAAGTGATGTGTCATCGAGACTTTGCTGAGCTGTTTTTGCAGACCTGGGTGAAACAGAAACCTCTTAATCTCCCCAACAGGGAAACTGAAGTCGACGATAATCGCAAAGTAGCCCCCCAGCCATTACTGTATGGGGAGACCAGATACAACATGAGACGACTCAGCGAGCTCTGGTTTCATCTTGTCAGATCAAGTTAGTTCTAGATTTTTCGATATCTCAGTATCTGTAAATTTGCATTGAATATGTAATATAGATGAGACTTTATTTTCTTCAGCATTTTACACTTGCACAGCAAAAGTTGGTACAACCTGTAAATCGTAGGCTAGTGTGCAGCATCTAGTAACCTTTTAGCCAATTTGTTGCCTGAAACTCATTTCCGTTGAATATTTTCCAGACAGCCAATCAAGTAGAGAATAGCCCTTGTTCTAGACTACTTAAGATACTGCAAATAATGACAATCTACCAATCAGATATAACCTTTGAGGCCACCGCATATTGCCAGTAATTTTTTTACTGCAAAGTTGACCATCAAAAGGGTTTATGAGAAGGCTTGCCCAGCCGTGGTGTCTATAGTTGTTTGTCTTTCTTGCGAGTTTCAATAAGTCCAAGAAATACCACATTTTGGTCTATTGGACATAATTCTGTTGATATTAAATGTGATGAGGTCAGGAAAAGGCAGTACAAAAGACTTGTGACAGAGCTTTATCATATATTTATTCCATGAATTTTGTTTTGAAACATTCAAAATGTTTTCATGTACACCTTTTCATTATTTCCAGGTGATATCAAGAGACTGAAGATGGCAACGTTTTGTAACTTTGAGTATCTTCTGGCCAAGACACATTCAACTTCGATCTACCATCTGATAAGTGATTTTGACATCATATTTCAACACACGATAGACTCAGAGTTGGAGTTAATCAGCAATGCTGTGCGGTTGTCCCTGGCTGCACTCGCTGCCGATCCATTACAGCTTGCAGCTGAACTGATTGGTCGACTCTTGCCGATGAAAGGTGAGTGAAACTTAATCTTCAATCTCTACCCAGCTGATACAAAATTTTATTAAACTTCCAGGTGTATTTTCATTTCTTACAACCATTGTAAGTTTATCATTTTCAAAACACTATGGAGAATTAGTTTGAAGTAGCAGGTACAGTCCATTTGCATGAAACTCTACAACTCAATTATGTCTAGAAGTAAAATGCTCTAGATCTCCGGTAAAATGCAATCAATATAACAATTTATCCCGAGGCCCATTCCACCTTAAGCTGAACACTGCACTAGTTAAATTGTTTTTAATCACCATGTTTACACATAAGTGATTAATTGCAACTTCATTTTATCATTTCATGTGTGTTTTGTCTATACATAACTGAAAAGGGCACAAATGTGTCATATATGTTTGATGATCACTTGTGTGAGTATTTCTGCATGACTAGATTTAGATTTGGATGAAATGAAGAACAGAAAAGTATATTGCAATAGTAGCCTACTGTGAGAGCAATTTACTCAAATTTTCCAAATTTACATGATGCCAAAAAAGGGACTATCAACTTCTCCGTACATGAAATGTTTTTTATATTCTTGAATATTGCATGTAAGGTCAGCTGATCATGTGCAAAAAACTCACATTCACAATTGAATGAAAAAATTAAGTTACCTGTATGAATGTTTTGCACTGTGTCATATCAACCGTTAAAGTCAGGAATGCATATATTCAATTTGAAGTTTCTTGAAGCATGATCGATCCACAAAGACTAAGACCTTTTGTTGCATGTTTCTTGTCTGTCTTGTTGCATTGCTTGAATTGAATTCTGTCAGGACCAAGTAAGGAATTTTCTATCATGTCACATTTTACTTATTTCTGTAGCTGTAGAGTGCACTGTGTTCAAGACATTATATGCACCATTGATAAGTGACTCAATTCTATCAGATTTAGATTACTTTGAAAGAATTCTATTCATTGATACACTTTGTATAAATATAGTATGTTGTAGAATATAGTATGTTTTGCGTAGATGCTTGTAGCTCTTCATAGTACAGTTGTCAATATCACTTCACCTGATAGTAGTTAAAAACAATGTAATGAAATATACCATAGCTGAAACAAAAGGAACAAGATATATATGGTACAAGCAGAGAAAAAATCTGAACAAGTCATGCTGGTTATTGTTTTGTCTGTTTTAACAATATGGCAGCTGCATAATTCTAATCTGCTGCTTTTATGGTACAGACATGAATGGCAAAATGAAAACTGAAGTAAGAGTCTGTGAGTGACACACTCAGTATATCACCCTCATTTTGCCAAACTTCACTGTACTTTCGTTTCTTTCATGGAAAGAAACCCGATAAAAATGTTGAATCAACTTGCAAGTTGTGAGGATAAAAAACTTGTTTTGAGAAACATATATCAAAGATGTGTTCTCAGGAATGATCCCCTTCTCTAATACTTTACTTTGGTAGTTGTTCTATGTGGACAGGCAATGGGGACACTGAACGTTTGGATTACATACAAGCATTGCAGCTTTAAACATGACAAGGGACTATGCTTAAAAAGTACAATGTGCCTCAGGGACAGATATCCAGACTCAAATTTGTCCAATATGCTTCTGATCTACCATTTGTGTTCATTAGTTCATTTTGAAACCATCACTGTATATATAAAGTTTTCACCATCTGGTTTTTATGAAAATGGAAAACTTATTTTTTCTCTACTCAAGGATGGCGGCCATTTTGAATTTCAAGTATCAGTAAATTTAAAGTTATTTCTTTCTATAGCACCAAAATGTACACGCTAACCCCTGATATGTCTTGTTGATATCGAAATAGAAAGGTTGAAATTTTTGTTTAGGAAAGTTTAAGCAAAAGTTCAAGTCTATCATTTTCAAGGCGCATATTACCGTAAGCATCGTCATAGGGTCAGTCATGCCATCCTTGATCTTGACAATTTAGGTTTGAAAGTAGACTTTAAATGACGCTCTGATGGTTTTCTGATAATCCATACTGGTATTAAAATATTTGATCATCTCTAGTAATCCTCATTGTCTGTCACACTACACTCCTCTGTCAGACTTGAGATTTTAGTCTTACCTTAATTGTGTAACAGTAGTATCTACTAGAGATTCTTCCTATCATATTTCTGTGCATTAACGCTGCTTAATATAGAGCTGAGCGTCTCATTAATGCACTTGTACCTATAGTCTTCTGATCTCTTCTGAAAAAACTTCTGCAATCTTTCTTTCTCTCTTACTGCGGTTCATTAATTGTAACCTTTACATCACTTACAACACCATTTTTTCACACAAAGGTATAATGACATATCTGAAGGTGTTGAGTAGACCAAATTATGATGCCGGTTGTAGAGATTTGTAACTTTATTAACATTACAGTAGTACATGCTGAGCATTTTTTCTGATAATAAAAGATTTGAGAATATTTCAGCAAGCAAAATAACCTTCTTTGCTTCAATTCAGATGAATATCCGGAGGATTTAGAAAATCTGGTTCAACAAGCGATGGAATGGTGTGACCTGTATACGCGACCTCTCCTGGTGCCATTGTCGTCATGGTTACCAAACCCCAGGGATGTCCTTGTGACTACCTTGTCCTGTGAGGGATTGACATGGATGACGGTAACCCATGACAACCAGAATGTCATCTGTGCGACACGCAATAACGTGGTGGTGGTCTACAACATCGCATCCAAGGAACGCATACGTGAGTATCACGGCCATGAAAATGACATCACTTGTCTGCAACTGTCGCACGATGAGAAGTTCATCGCTACAGGTTCCACGGATAAAACAGTTCGCATGTGGGATCTTGAAACCGAAAAGAGTCTGTTCACGCTGACGGGCCACAGAGGGTCTGTCACTTGCCTGATCATCTCACACACCGATCATCGAATCGTGAGTGGATCGTCAGATTGTTCATTGAATCTATACCGAGCCGATACTGGGGAGAAGCTACACACGTTTGAAGAGCATACCAAACCAATCACAGCACTGGCCATTAATAGCTATGATGATGTGTTAGTATCAGCTGCAGCAGACACTACTGTAAAGGTAAACTATTGAAAAATTATTTGGTCCTTGTCTTCCTATGCAAATAAGGACAGAGTAAATGAATTCTTTGTTTTACTTCCACTTAAAATTTTGGAGATTAAGCAGGTAAACTGTTCAAAAACACACTCAGAAAATTTTACACAAGCAAGTTTTATATTTTCTTGATTGTTTCCATGTACTATGATTGCCCATTTTAGAATCAAAGCATGTGACAGCCGGGGAGGCAAAACGTCTCATTTAATTACTTTGGCTTAATCTACATTTGTCTTACAGAGCAGGTAACTGTATCTTTTGATGACTATGTTTGTCTTTCATAGTTTATTCTTCAACTCCCAGAAGTATGCTGAGATATACAGTATTCAGCTTTTAAACTCAGCCTGTACAAGTATAGACTGCATTGTTGTTGTTTACAAGTGAATTCTGGTCCAGACTAGAATTCAACTGTAAACAATAACAGTGCATTCTACACATACAGACAGTGTGTTAACAGCTATGTAGTTGGTGTTTCAACATTCTTTTAATAGTAGAACAAGAAGTTGCAGTTGACATACAAAACAAAATTAAAAATAATGAAAAAATTAATACAGCTACTGGCCTTTTAAACTGGCTTTGATGATAAAATATTTTGAAATACTCCTCTGAGCTTAACATTAATTTTAGATTTAAAACTGTCAAAACTGATACAGGTATACACAGTATATAAAGTGAATGTTGCAAGGAAAATTCCATAGAGTTTCCCAAAATGGTCTTGTCTAACCCACAATACTTTTTGAAAACTGATAAATTTTCAGTGATTTTGACTAAAGGTATGCAGATGCTGACTATCAGTATACAGACATTTAGCTCAGCACAGTTCAATATTTGACAGTCTTATCAAAGAAAGGCTGTTGAATACGTGATTGAAAAAATCAAACTATTACAGTAGGATCAGTTTCATTGAGAAATCCCTGCATGGAAAATTTTAAGATAAGCTTGATAATTAAAAGCTGTTCCAGAAGTAAACTTCGTCCACTTACAAGTTACAGTTTCAGGAGCATGACATAGCATACTTTATTTTCATTCATGGATGGTTTTAATCAGCGTATTGTTTGTTTCCCAGGTGTGGAACTTGGACGACTTCACATTATTGGAGGATATCGACACATTTGAATCTTCAGTGATTTGCATGATATTGTCACCAGATAACACTTTCATTATCTCAGGTATGGGTTCTGATCTGTTTGTCTGTGTGTTTGAGTTTCTATACATGCATGTCTGTGTCTGTGTCCATTTTGGGAAAACCAGTATTTTAACGGACAATATAAAAAGTCATTGATCACTAATGCACAGATAATGATAGGGGTATAAAGAAATGAGTTAAAAAACTGTATAATGCAATCATTTGACAAAACTTTCCATTGCCAATAGACAATACACTACTCAATGTAACTGATATGTAGGAATCAAAAGACTGAATTATTGATGATCTTTTTTATTTTTATTATTTTTGTTTTATATGTCAATTGCAAGTTCTTGTTCTACTCCCAAAAGCTTGTTGAAACATCAACTATATAGAAGAATTCTAGTTTGAATTCTAGTCCAGACCAAAATTCACTTGTCAACAATAACAAGGCAGTCTACACATGTACAGGCTGAATTGACAAGCTGAATACTGTGTATCTCAACATTATGCGGTTAGTAGAACAAGAACTTGCAATTTATATGAAAACAAAAAGAGTGAAAAAAATTTTCAAAAGTTCCAGCTACGCGACCATATACATGTACCAAATGATCAAAATGATGACCTTTGACCTTTGTGTATGTTTCCTGGTAGGATGTGAAAATGGTAAAGTCCAACTGAACAGTCTAACTACAGGAACTGAAATACACACTTTGGAAGAACACAAGTGCAAGGTAATAGCAAAATGAAATTTTCACAAAACATTAAATTCTTTCTGAAATTTTACAATAAACCTTAATGCTTCAACATGCCAGCACCTTTATCATCCAAATATGTCCTGTGAATGGAGGTAATGTAAAATTTTATCTGCAATATTCTAATTTGTCGTGTCTTGTCATATGTTACTGGTGATAATCGAAGGTGACATTTTAAATCCTTGCTGTGCCCAATGGACATGTAGAAATGATTTCCAATTGTCACTTTGCTGATATAAGAGGCAAGCTATAGTGGGCATACAGCGTCACAGTAATTTATCAGAGCAGGTATCCACTCTTTTTTGGGAGTGGAGATTTAGCCGAGCGGTTCTGTCTGTGGCCTCTCAGCTAGACGACTGATGCCGTATGTTGTGGGTTCGAATCCGATTGAAAACTAGCCGTATTACTACCACCTTGGTTGGGCATGCAACTTTTCAAAGTTACTGTCCCAGATCAATTAATTTTCCCAAGAATTTTGTACACTGAACTGAACAAGAAAGAATGAACTCAAATTTTGTATGACGACATCATCAGATTCAATATCAGTACCCATTGTTGTCACTTTGTAGCAACATTTATTTTTGTTTGTCGTCAAAGGTTATTGATTCAGTCTACAAATTTGTCAAACAGCAATGAAGTCCTTTGAATACAGTATTCAATATCTGTTTTGACGTTAGTAGTTTACCAGTATTGCATTCATGTTGCCATCGGGCAAATATTGGTTTCCTGCTATCCTACAGACCATCTTGCAAAATCCCAATAAAAATTGCACATTCACAATTCTCGGTAGACATTGAATTTTGAATGACAGCTAATCAATAGAGTTGAAAACATTTCAAACTTACAATGTACTTCCCAATCAACTCTTCTCATTGTACAGTTGAAAATGACAGGGCTCATCCAGAAGCGTGACCGATGTGTGACAGTACAAAGATTAAAAATGAAATTACATGTTTGAGTACGATTGTTAACAAGCTCTCTGTTGATGAAGCTCCATTAACTTTTGATGTATTTTCCATCATTTTCATTCATTTTATGATTTGTAAAACAATTTCTGGTTCTACAATGAAAATCATTATCAAATACATAGTGTTCAACTAGTCAACGTAGTGTATGTGTTTAATGTCCAATACTTACCTTAAGTAGCTTTTGTCTTGTGCTAGGGGGTCAAACTACATATTTAAATGCACCATGGGTAAAAGTCAACTGCCAATCACAGCAAGAGTTTGAGATAGTGATCTCATAAATACTTTTAACACAAATGTAATCACTGTCATAGCAAAAAGTTCTGTTTGTTTGTGAAACTTGATAAACAAATTCATATTTTCTTATTTTTAGGCATTCTGGCATTAAATTCCTATAGAAAGTATACTTTTCTGTAATCTTTTGCGTTTTACCAGTAGAAATTTGGCATATTGAAAATATGGTCGAACCACGTAAGACTTTTATGATTCACTTAGGTGGCCAAATCGTATTAGGTACTGAGAATTGTCATTTGTTAAAATTAAATATCAGTCCAATACTGGAATTCACAGGTCAATTACGTTGCATATTTTACATGCTTTGTTTTGCATTTCAGCATATTACAAGGAAAAGAACAGGGCTGATGTGCAGCATCTCGGAAGCTGATGTCCAATTGTGTGGCTGAATCTTACCGTTATAATTAAATAATACAAAAAGACTCCCTAAGTTGCTGTGAATGGTGACAATCAACCAATCAGATATAACTTTCCGAGCACGCTGCAAATCAGCAGAAAGAACAAGGAAATATTCATGTTTTCTGTAACAAAAATGATAAAGATATTTTCAAAGTTTACAGAAATTCTTCCTTTAACAGGTGTCAGCGATTGCAGTATCCCAGGACAGTACCTATGCAATTATTGGGACAACTGAGAATGTAGTCCATGTCTACAACCTGAAGAAAAGGGATCTCCTCCAAACTTTTGTTGGCCACACCAGTCCAATAACTTGTTTGACAGTCACCCAAGATGACTATTTTGTGATCTCAGCATCATTTGACCAGACTATCAGGGTGTGGAACCTGGATAAAAATCCAAAGTATGACCCCAACCCTGACAACCACAAAGACCAAGTCCTCTGTGTGGGTAAGTCAACTCTTATTTTGTTAAAAGCACGACATTTGTTTGGGCATGTGTCATTTTTGAAGGGATTGATATTTGTTTAGAGAATCATTCCTTGGACTTCATATTTTGGATAGACTTTATGATTTTCTGAAAACTAAGCATATCTTCATCAGAATGTCAATTGTCATGCAGATTGTTTGTGTGTCCACAGTGGTTGTAAATAATTTCATGCCTTTCCTTTCAAAGATGTCCAATCAATTTTTAAATCTAATTTTTTGGCACTACAATGAAAACCATCACAAATGTTTTGTTGCTTTGATGGTTTGAATCAAATATAAAAATTAGATTCTTAAAATTTAACAAATGTGACTTAGGAAAACTAACTTAAAGTTTCCTGATTTGTACAAAAAATGGATAGATGTGACTTTTAAGCTGTTCACTCCCGATTCCTTGTGAACAGGTCCACAATCACCATTGATAACAATAGAGTTGGGTCAAACCATGGTGGTGAAAGGGTTATAAAGTCTCAGTCTACATATATTCTTACTTACCTTTTTTTTATCCAAAGCCATATCAAAGGATGGAAGCTATGCAATCACTGGCTCTAAAGACTGCACACTGAAGATATGGAATCTAGAAATCAGTCAGATTGTACAGTCATTGGAGGAACATGAAAGACCAGTCACCAGTGTTGACCTATCAGAGGACTGTACCTTTGCTGTGTCCGGTAAGGCCATTCTCTCATATTGTTGGGATATTAACCCTTTGAGTGCTGCAGTTTTTTCCACCAAAATTTTAGTGCAACATTTTATTAAATTTTATGAATTTTTCTGTAATTTTTTGATAATTTTGGATCAAATGGAAATCTTATTTCCTTGGCTACAGTGCTTGATCAAAATTTTGGCAAAAATCTGAAAAAATTGACTGAGGTATATTCTGTAAAGGTGACGGAAATTGACTTTGACACTCAAAGGGTTAAGCAAGCTGATGATAAAGAAAGCATCTGCACAGTACAATAAATTACCCACAATACTCTTTGATTTGTATCCTTTAAGGTTACTTTTCTAAAACTTTTTCAGTTCTGCATGTAACCACTGGTGTGCAGCATCAGAATAATTTTAAAACAATATCTAGTAAAAGTACGTTTAGATATTTCAGTGAAAGTTTGAAAGTAACCACTAAACAACCATAAAAGTCACATTCTGCAGGGACTACAAATGCCATACTTTTTAGGCAGCAAGTTATGATGAACTGAAAGGGTCATTCTCTGAGAAAACTTAGCATGCAAATTTCTTTTGTCACTTCCATTGCAAAAAATCAATATCCTTGTGTTTCATAAAAGAGGTGCAACTAGTCTCCCTACTTTCCATCACATTATTTTGTATGGCTGAGGACACAATCTGTGGCAAATTTTACAAAAATGCTATCTCCTCTCTCAATTATGCATAGTTTTCCAAATTATTTAAAATGAGAATTTAGAGGAATGGTGTGCATAAAAGTACGTTTTCAAAATTTGATAAATAGTCTGTGAATTTGTCTACACATGGGAGACATAGTAGACTTCACTCAGGTATCTCCGAGGATACAAATCGCAATGAATTACGGGAAATCTACAGTACTGTGATCTGTATATACGTACAAAACATTCGAACAGTGAAAATGATATTTCAGGAAGGCCAGAGTAGGTAAATTCTTTGTGTTGCGTCCATACAACCTAGCTTTTTCACTGACAATGAAAATTCTATAAGAAAATATCCATAAAATCAAGCCATGATTTTTACATAGTGATAAAATACTTCTGTACTGTACATATTACAAGCATTAACCTTTTCACCCCCGTTTCCCTATTTAGAGGTCCAGATTTACCATAGAAAATAATGGGTTTGGACCAAACCATTTTGGTGAAGGGTTAAACCATGTGATGATGTAAATCAGTACCCTCTATAAGCATACAGGAATGTGTGAAAAAATTACAAAGATAAAGGCAAATTGATTTGCTACTGAATTTTCCCGTGTGTTTTTAGACAGCTTACCTGCCGACCTCACATAATAAGAGTGAACGCAAAATAAAAAATTTACTTACTTTAGCCTAATCATTCATTGCAATTATGAAATGGTAGTAATGAATTATCTTGATGAGTGTTTGTTCAGGTGTACATTACCTAAAGACAATAAATATGTACTTGCATCCTATATTTCAATAACTTATGGATTGGCTTCAGATTGGAACATGCTTACTATGTGAATAATATAGTTTTACTTATTTTAGGTAAATACCAGTATATATATGTACATTTACCATTCTTTGTCCAAACGGTGAATGTTGCAATCTTTTGATATCATTCCAATTACTTTGCTTCTCTGGAAGAGATATTCTTATTTCAATATTTTCAAACCGCACTGTCAGAAATGTTCTTACAATATTTTATGAAGCATGCTTTTGCCACTGTCATGTCTGATAAAGAACCAAAAAGGAAATAAGTTGCAGATTAGACCCCACTAGTAGCAATACAAACTGATTGTAGATATTTGCATTATTTTTCAAGTTTACGGCGGATGTTCACTCAGTGCAAATTCTATCTCTCTACAGGATCACAAGACTCGACTGTCAAAGTGTGGAGTGTCGTCACTGGTTTAGTCGTTGTCACATTCTGTGAACACCGAGACAAAATAACAACCGTGCGCATCTTGAGTGATAATCAACGTGTGTTATCAGCAGACATGAAGAACACCATCAAAGTGTGGTACGCTGAATCAGGAGAAGTCATTCTCTCATGCAGCGGTCCATCCATGATGGTCAACACGACACCGAGCAGTGAATTCTGCATCAGTGGAGATGCTGATGAACGGATGAAGATCTGGCAGGTTGGCGACGGCAAATCAGTTCACACCATCCGACACCTTGAACCAATCACTTGCTTCACAGTGACAAAGGACAACCAGTTCTGTATAACAGGATCAGAGGACACATCTCTGAAAGTCTGGGAAATTGAAACCGGCAAGATTACACAGGTAAGGTTACTGTTTGGACTTTCCTACTGCGTTATCAAATCTCACAATTTCTCTACTTAGTGTTTATTATTAGTATTTTCTGATCAAAAATAGTCATTTTGAAAATTGGTCTGCTCAATGTGAATTTTTTTACGTTCTCACCATATATGTTATCTCCAAATTTGTTAGTGTCTATCAAATAGTTTTAATTCAAGTGTATCGATATTTATAGGGGACACTTTTTCCTTTCATTGAAAGTTGGATCAATGGAAAAGAACGATTATGCCTCTTCAAATTGAAAGTCATCTTGTTTTCATATATTTCTAGGGAAATGAAACATCTTCAGCATTGACAATTGAAAACAAATTAAGCATGCTTGCACACACAATGAGACACGTGCATAATTGCAAGCCAAAGACCAATGTAACACCAAGAAGAGATTTCTAGTGTTTCATAAGCCGTGAACATATCGTATGTGAGTTGTTGTAATGTCATCCATAATATCTGGTGTCACATTTTTGACATATCATGTGTGTATACTCGATCGTAAAAAGATCACTATGAAAAGGAAACTTTTTTGCAGATTGAAAAGTTTTCCAAATCAATTTTCAACTTTAAAGAGAATCTCTTGAAATTTCAGATTCTTGCCGACCATGAAGCAGGGGTTACCTGTGTGGCAGTAGCTGACCATAATCGTCACGTGGTGTCTGGTTCGGCCGACAATACCCTCATCATTTGGGCCATGATGACCGGTGAGGTGGAGAGACGGCTAACAGGACACACAGACACTGTCACTAATGTCAGAATGACCACTGATGGCAGCATTGCTATATCAGGTATTATAGTTAGCAATTATATTGATATAAAACCTCTTAGAAAATCACTCAGGTTTTGAAAGTTTCAAACAGACAGACAGACTGATTCTCTCATTTAAGCCATGTAGCTCTTCTGAATGTCTCTCCTTGCATTGTGACAAAATAATTTTAATATTTTTAATCGTCAGTCTTGTCTAAAAATAAAAAAATATTGTAACTTTGTCGATTTCGATTTCTCAATTTTTTTTGAACATCAACAACATATCTTTTATTTGAGTCAACAATAGCTGTACTTGAGTTTACTAAGTCAAATTAGACAATCCTATTTTCTATTGAAGACACAAAATTCACAAACACTTATCAGTTTGCCAGATATTGTCATACTCATGTATATCCTCTCTCACCTCTCCTGTAAAAAAATTACCGGTGTATTTTAAATTTGTTATTCTGCATCGTAATTGTGATAAATTTGCATTTTCACAATTTACAAACAATTATTGTTGTGTGTTGAGACCACCTGTGATATCAGATATTTGCATAATTACTTGATAATAAATTTGGTATTGTTGTTGAATAATGACTCTCTCTATCCTAGTACAGTCTCCCTATGAGTTTCACACTCTCACTCTCCCACAGGTTCTAAAGACGGAACTCTCAGAGTGTGGTCCATACAACGCGGCATCCTGATTACATCTTTCTACATGCATGTAGCGGTTCTCAACCTGGAAATGTCCTTTGATGCGAGTCATATCATTGTACAGCTTGCAGATGGTGGACATGCCCCTCTACTGTGCCTTCACAATAGTCCAGCAACAGATGTCAAATCACAGAGTCAAGTTGACATCAATGTCAATGAAGGTCAGTGATCCCATCAACCCCTTGAACCTTGACCCCCTGGTGACCCACGACATCATGCAGGGCTTTATTCCCAAGTAGGTTCAAAGAGTTGTAAACTCGCAAGTTATTTTCCAACACAAAACCTTGAGAAAAATGAACTATTACAGTTTTATGCTTGATCGATCTTCTATGATTAATAAATTTATCAATGTCATGAACACCGCCGTCACAAATGATCAAAGAAAGTATTATTATTTCATGGATAAGAAGTATAAGGGTAATGTGACTTTATGTGCAATCTTTTCATTCGAAATTTTGGTACAGGCCTATTATTTCAGGTGGACCTATACATAAGGAAATGGGCGGGGGTTGAAAGCACCGCTGCAGCTTGACTGTTTACATATGGATGAGTAAACCAATCATAAAATACATGGAATGTTCAATGGAGATTATATTTCAAATTTAGCAAAAGATCTTCTTTAAATGTACCGTAAGAGTATTTCACAAATTTTATCTTTGTTCTTACTCTGATCAGATACTGGGTCAGTGTTACCAATCAAACCAAAGCCACCATTGGTCCACAAACAGTCTGTGGTATTTCCACCAGCAGGCGGTAGAAAATCCACAACCAGTCAACCAACGATAGAACAAGGCAAAGTGGTTGCCGTAGGGACAACCCCGCAGCAAACCAACAAAAAAGGACCAAATAATAACCTGAGCTCCCCGTCTGGCGGTAAGACCGCAGGAAAGAACAACAAAAAATCTGGAGTCTGTGTAGTAATATAATCTAACTTGGCATAGATTCACTTCTCTTGATCTCAATTTTCTCGTGAAATTTCAATATCTGCAGCATTTCTATACCGCTTCTCTGATATTTTGAAGTAATGTTTGATGGTACTCTGCAACTTTTCTTCATTTTCATGATCATATTGATGTCATGTTGTAATATAGTAATTGGACAGAATTCGCCTTGTTCTTGAGATGTAATATGTTTGGACCAATAGCAGCTCCCAATACGAAGAACCCCTTTGCATGCCATGTTACTGTATAGTGTTACAGAAGGTTTGAACCTTGGTCACATGACCAGTAGCAGCCAACAGAAAAGAACAAACAGGTATGTTTGGAGAGTGAATGAAAAAATAGAATCTATTTTCATGCTCAAAACTTTCTTTGTTCAGCTTAGATTTGTAGATAGATGGACCAGGTACGCATATAATCAAAAACTCATAATTAACTTCATTAACACCTAACATACAATGTATATATATTAATAGTAATGTGTAAAAAAGTATTTTGTTTAGCTCCTTTGCAATAATGAACTTTTTTGTTCTTTTGTGTTTGATATTGTCCCAAAAGTATCAATTTCTCGCTAAGTTGGCTAAATAATTACCTAAACTAGATACTATCACCAAGGAATTTAAAGGCTGGTTACTGTGGACCGTGTAGTCCATGTATATTTGAGATAAATGGCGCCCTCTATCAGCTGCAAAGCTGTTTCTCTCTTTCGGTAGATAAACAGGTTGGTGGTAATACTTCGACCAACTGTTCTTTAATACTAGTCACTAACTCTGTGCAAATTTCATGCAAGTGACAAAAATATCAGCAATTTTAAAAATCTTTACACCTATCTATGAACTTATGTATTGTAAAATTATGTATTCTAATGATATCTTGTATGATAGGAATTCTTTGAAAAAGTAAAAAAACATTTCTTACTTTCAAAAAATCATTTACACTATCTAGCACAGACAAGGAAATATACTGTATTATAATTCTGCAAGTCAAACACTTTCTTATCTTCTCTTGAGCTGTGTTAATTCATTGTCATCGTCACTGTATAGTGAGTGATGTTCGGTATTGTGAACTAAAATGTATCTGACAGTCTGTGTTGAAGCAGTTCCACTTGTACAGGAAAAGTCCAACTTTGTAAGTCGCATTGTCACTTGATAATTCTCTCATGTAAAATATTTTCAGAATTTATAGCGTCAATTTGAAGCTCACATGGTCTGCTTTATCACATTTGGATTCTGAACAGTTTGTTTGCTTTCCAATTTTCAACTTTGTAAGGTTTTCTTCTGTTTGTGTTGTCAGCTAGCACACAGTTTGACTTAAAGCCTGACGTTGAAGATGATCCCTCTATTGTATAAGATGAAAGTTTTTCAATATGAATTATCATAATTCAACGTGCATTCCCTCACCAACCCCCTTCACTTTATTATTGAAGCAAATCATATCACAGCTTGTTTTGTCCATGTTCAAGTAGACTAAGAGTTGTTCTATTTGTTCATCAGGTTATTTTCAACAGTTACCAGTGGTAAGACAACCATCTTTCTGTACTCTATGTAATCTCATGCAACTTTCAATGATATGTCAAATGGCATTTCATGTGTGGTACAATCATTTTAAAAGGGTCTATTTTATCACTGATCATAGTTGCTGTCTGGGACTAAGTTTACTTATTGCTTGAAAGTTGTAATTTTCAGTCTGTTTTACACGCTCAAGTACTGACAGATATATGTGATACTTATGTATGTTAATCATTATTTCAGCCAAATGAAATGATATTCAAGAAAGGGTCTTGCCACAGTCCCTCTAAAACTGGTCTGGAAACATGGCTGCTTTCTTTGTAACAGAGCTCGATTAGGATGAACAACACTTCAGTATATCACCTCATTGAATGCTATGCATGTTACTTACATGTCATTTTACCCTTAAATTACAACATTTTTTCACATTTTCCATGCTATTGATATAAAATATCACAAACTTGAGGCCATTTTATCTTCAACAGACAACAGACTTCAAACTGAGAATTCTTTCAAGTTTTGTGGCTACTACACTTACATGTAACAAGTATGAAGGGTGACAAAATTGCTGCATTGTAAATAACCCAACACAGGATGTGAAATCAAACAGGAAATGAGGGTGATCAAAGGTTTCTCCATTTCAAAGTTGACATTTGACTGAGTACATCAAAGAATATTTTATTATATTTTTAAAAACATGAATCACCAATTTATCCAAGTTTCACAAGTCATTCACTTCTTTGTGATAAGAAGGGACATCAAATGCCGAGACAAATCCATGTCAAGCCTCGTCTCTTCAGTAAGGGTAAAATCACACCTTTGATCAATGGGTGTTTCTAGACCAGTGGTAGATGGGCAGTGGTCTCACAAATTATGAGTGTCAGATGTTCTGTGTGGCAGGGCTGTGGCTATAGGCTTCCAACCTATAGCCGGCAACACACAGCCCTGCCACTCAGAGCTAAGCAGAGCGTCAGTAGACTGTATCAAAAGTTAAACATTAGCATGTCATTAGCATACAACATTTGGGTTTTGACTTTTGACCTTCGAAGCATATGACATTTGTGTCATATTCAACATCAAAGTGAAACATTTTTGGAACAACTGCAAACATAATAAAAGCAATTCAAATAAGTTAACAGAATAATCTACCATTGCTTTCATAGTGCTTGCTGATTAGAAACGCCGAGCTATTTCCATTCAAATTTACCAGTGAAAATTTAAACCATATTATGAGAAGTTGACAAGATAATGTTCTAGATCTAGGGGAATCCTTTTCTCTTGTTAATTTAAATACTGTTGTATTTTCAGTGGCAACTTATCACCTTGTATTGACTCTTTTGACATGAACTCCACGAAAATACAGAATACATCTGCAATGTTACAATAACCACTGACAAAGAATAACTTACCTGAGACTCTTTCTATGTTATTTACAATTTTTATGCATATTTTCTCTGTAGTGTATATGGACTGTGTTCTCATTAGGCCACCCGATAAAGATCACTTTTGTAAAATTCTGTTTTTAAATTAATTTTTGTCCTCCGTGATATCACAATTTTGTTTTACTGTCCAGCTGACATGCTCAATGCCTATAAAGAGCTGATTAGCCAGTGATGACAGGGTAGAAATTACCAGCTGACTACAAACTCATTTCTTCAGACAAGTTGAATGTTTAAAGTGACACACCTGATTTGCCAAACTCTAGCGGTTCATTCTTCACAGGGATATTGACCCACCTTTCTCCCCCATTACTGCATACATAGTTCAACCCATCCCCATTGAAAACAATGGGGATTAGCCAATACTTAGTGGTGACAAAAGGTTAGAAAAAGCTGATCAACGTTAACTCCCATGACAGCTCAAATCCTTATTGACTATCAACAAGTCAATATTAAATTATCATCGGCTACCATTCATGTACACACACACCTAAACTATAGACACACATGCACACATCTACTTATACATATATACTTAAATACATACATACACACATACATACATACATACATACATACATACATACTGTACGTACATACATACATACATACATACATACTGTACGTACATACATACATACTACACACATACACACACATACATACATACATACTGTACGCACATACTGTACATACCTACATACATACATACCTATATACCTACCTATATAATTATCTACATGCATGCATACATACACACAAATACATATACATACACTAGCATCTATTTGCTTATGAAACAGATACATTTTGGTTCTGCATCTAGACTTAATTGTTAAATATCTGAAGTAATTTTGATGTTCAATAAATTTGCATGCTTGATAATGAAGTTGTTGTGCGGCACTCTGCTATCTCAGTCCAAAATCACCGTTGAAAAGTACAGGACAAATTTCAAATGGTGTCCCTCGAAATAACACATGATGTGCAAGTGTCAGGATACCCCCATCATGGAATGGAATATCTCCAGGATTGCTGACAGTAATGTCACATCATCTAATTGATGAGTCCCAGGGATGGACAGTTCCACACTGTCTAGCATAGAAAGTGATATCATTAGAATTCATGCCAACCAATACTCACATTGAATGAACAACTTGGTTGTAGAGGATTCTAAAATTACAAAGGATGAGCATGTAGATTGCCATGACGATCTGCTGCACTTACTCCTTGTGTCAAAGATACACTACAGCGCTTGTCCAGGTGCAATTCTTAAAATGTAAGCATTTTCACTGTAATATAGGATAATTTCCACCAATTTGATGAATTTTTTTCATGTGTAGAGAAAATAAATGGTAATGTAATTTTCTCATATCTTTACTGTTACCATGTCAACTGCCATATTACTTCTATTGTGCAATAAACTCTTCTTTTCATCAGATATTGATTGCGTTCATTTCTTAACTCCAGTGCCCAAAGCGCACTGGAGAGCCAATGTGGTAGTCTGTGTGTGTTTATCTGTCTGTTGGTCTGTCCACATATCCATCTATAGATCAAATTTGAGGATCTTATAACTGATACCCAGTACTAAGGAACCAAAAGTGACAAATTGAGATGCATAGGATTTTGTGTTACTGTTTAACTAGAACTGTGTCGAGTATTGTTTGTCTTGATTTAAAAATTTGCATGATGGCTTTTCAATAAATTATGACTCTGAAGTACCTGCTTTGATATTTGAATTCAGGTGTTTGTGGGGATGTAATTACCAACTTACCTCATGAAGTCATTCCAAAATTTGCACTTGTCGAAAGTCTCTCTGTCTGAATCCTCTGGACTGATGATTGTCGTCATTCATTGTTAACTTGAAGTCAAGGATATCATAATTAATACTTTAGGAAAAATGTAGATGTTGCTACTGCTTTATTACGCCTCTGATAACTTGCCATCCACACATTATTTGAAGACTGAAGACCTTTGAGTAACGATTATAGTCCTTTAGGGAACACAACTACACTGTGTCCTAGATGTACAGACGGAAAATAACATGCACAATGTCCTGCTTCATGTTCTGAAGAGTCTGAAACCAAAGCTGTTTAGAGAATTTGAAAATGAAGTTTATTTTTCGAATTCCTCTTAAGATGTAAAGTTAATCTGCTGTGTATTGCAAGTCCTTTGATATTTTTGGTTTTTATTAGCTCACATGTGTCACACGTGGGCTTATGGTTTAGCGATGTCTGTGTCTGTCTGTCTGTCTATCTGTATACACAATATCTCAAGAACGGCTGGACAGATTTAAACCAAATTTTGTACATAACTTCAGACATCAAATGGCAAGAACAGATTAGATTTTGATGGGCGTGGTATGCATATTAATGAAGTCATCAAAGTCAAAATTTTTCTGTAACATGGTTGTCTATGGGACGCATGAATGATGACCATAGTGTTATATACCATGATTTACTGCACTAAATATGATGAAACTTGCCATATAAATTGTAATATGCAAGAAACGATAATATTTGGAGCGTCATGCTAAATAAATGCTAATTTGAATATTGTAATTAGTGATACAATTCTGAAATTGCTTCACCAATTTTGATAAAACGTGCAGATATTGAAGTGACAGACATTTGACGGTGCTCTGAGACATTCAGCAGAGCCATGTGAATTAACAGCTCACAGTGTTGATGGTGTAATCTGAACCAGTGAAGGAAGGGACTGCTGAGTACTGAATGCTGGATTTTTCATACCTTTCACCTCAGTCCTGTGGTGAAAGAGACTAGTGATAGCGCCACCGCTGTGCGGAGTGTGAATATGTTAGTAAAAGGATAGTTTGACCATATTGGATGTTTGAGGGCGTTGTAAGTAACATGTGTATGTATGGACAGATAGTTTTTTTTAAAAAAAAGGACAGAGACTTTGAATATTAACTGGGATAACTACAAAAAGGGTGTATCCTAGCTGCAATAATTGTAGCCCTTGGTTGGTAGGGCACGGGCTTCTGTCATGCGGCTCGCGCCTTACCCCGACCAGGGCAAGGCGCGAGCCGCATGACAGAAGCCCGAGACCTACCAACCAAGGGCTACAATTATTGTAGCCCTACGAGTATGGCGAGAGTGTCCGGCTTTGGCTACGCCGCCTCCCTCAGTGGAGTTCGTCATTGGTTTGTCACTAATCACTGGTGTTGCGGGCTCTGCAGGAGCCCCCGTTTGAACCGCTACATACTACTAGCCTGAAGGCTCTAACGTATAAGACTGTGTTTCTTATAGCTAAAAGCTGTATTAACCGCCATCTTGGAAATCGCAAAGGATTATGGGGCGACCGCAGTGCTGTTGGAGGGGCAAACCCGGAAACATGTTACTCAAGCCATAGAGTTCTAGCATACACATCGTACCAGATGCTCCGCTATTTCCGATCATATCGTCGGTAGAACTATTACTTAAAGTTCAGATTTAAGTTCTTTTACTTGTTTTCTGTTATGAAAAGTATTATTATTACCGTCCAGCCGTTTTAGAAGATTTTTGAAGACCCAAACGACATCGTGTGCTCCATTGCCAGGGATGCCAAGGAAAGGCACCGACTTATTTTTTTTTTAGTTGAATAAAATGTTCTTTTTGTTAGTGTTAGTCAATTAATCGAAATATCATGTTTCCAATTGAGTAAATCATAGACAGTCTCGATTCTTCCGTCTATCATTCGATATTTACTGACTCATTCTTTCCCTTTTTTGTGTTCGAAAAGCCTTCTTGATTAAATCTCTCAACACGGGGCAATTGAAAATTCAAAGCCAAATACTTGGCCAGGTTGTATATTTTACGAGTTTGCTCTCATCAACGGTCGCGATGAAAAAAATTACACAGTGTCTCTGAAGTCGGTATCATTGCTCCGTCATATTTACTGTTGGTTGTACGACCAATTTGACAGTCGGATATTTTCTAAACGATAAAATTTATATTGCCATTTAATATTTTACGCACGAAGTTGCATCTGCATTTAAATACGTCCATTCGGAAGCAAAAAACTTAAAATTTTACAGACTTTTGATAGTGATGACTTGCTCCAGGCAGTGAAATGTCTCCAGTTGAAGTTTTCCCGCTTAAAGATGCGATGTTACCTGCATTCGCGTTTTAATATAGATATTTAACACAACTGGAGTAATTAAAACAGAGTGATGGCATCGACCTGAAATCGACATCATTATCGAGCGTTAACCGTGAACCATTAAATAAATGTCGGCAAAATAAAACATCAAATAGCTAGACTTGTCACGAGAGAGAGGGGGTTACACAGTCGCTAAACAGATATCGAAAATGTACATGCTTTCCCGACATTTGATTAATTTTATAATGAGAGTAGAACAAAACCAAGACTGTTGAAGTTACTCTTCATATGTTTGTTTCAGAAGTTTGCTAAAGTTAGAATTATACTTACCGAAAATGGTCGCCGTAGTCTTCTGTTAAAAAATATGTTCTTCAACACCACGTTTCTTATGATCGGTGATGTCATATTTTATTATTTTCGTAAGTACTGACTAATGCACTAAACGCCTTTGGATTCTTACCTGCTTGTCAGTACTACGTTATATACAATTATATATTTCCACTTACTCGTAGTTTGAATGACAAATTTGTCGATCTCAAAAATGTTGCCGTTCATGATATAAATCTGTCATCACATAAAAAACCATGTTTCGCGTAAATTTCATGATTATGGTCCTTTCTATTAATTTGACGATTGAATTGTTTCAGCAGTGTTAATTTCCGATTAATTAAACGATTTCAAATCGAAAATATTTTTTCTGGTGGAATTTAGAGCTGTTTTAGTAGTTCTGTAGAAGAAATGATCGGAAATAGCGGAGTATCTGGTACGATGTGTATGCTAGAACTCTATGGCTTGAGTGACATGTTTCTGGGTTTGCCCCTCCAATAGCACTGTGGTCGCCCCATAATCCTTTGCGATTTCCAAGATGGCGGTTAATACAGCTTTTAGCTATAGCCCTAGCGTCAGGTAGACGCAGAAGTGAAATTCATGCTTTTGGCGTGGACGAGGGCTAGCTGTCTATTAGCAAAACGGAAGCTGTTTTGCGCACTAGACCAGGTTTCTTGGCCAAGAACCAAGCGCTGGATTCAGTAGCACAGCCTGTTATCATCAAAGCACTTGACACACTCACAGGCCCTGAACCACAGGAGAGAGTTTTGTGCCCAGTCCGTGCCCTCCGCTGGTACTTAAAACGGACTGAGCATTTTCGAGCAGATAGAACTAGACTATTTCTACCTATTCCTCCGTCTCCTAAAACAGATTGCTCAGCTGCCGACACATCGAAGTGGATAGTTGCGGCTGTACGCTGGGCATATTCGGAAAGTTCTTCTACTAATTTACGGCTTTCAAATGTGACCGCTCATGAGGTTAGAGCCAACATCATGGGCTTTATCAGCTGGAGTGCCTGCAGACGGAGTCATTCGTGCAGGAACTTGGCGGTCAGCTAATTCCTTCATCAGTTTTTATTTACGTGACATGGCCTCGGAATTAGAGGGTTTATATTCTCTTGGCCCGCTGTCGGTCAGTCAACAGGTAGTTTCAGGCAAATAATTTGTCCCAGCCTCCTAAGGTCTGTGGTATTCTGTTGTTTGTCCTATAAGTACAAACAGGTAGGTAATTGGTGACAGAATTGATGTTTGAACTTAAACTAATTTCTGTCATATAATTACCTACCTGTTTACTCCCGCCCTTCCTCCCCAAGGTTTTGTGTGTATTTATTTGCCGTGAGTGTAATTTCCATTGGTTATTATTTTCTCATGGTAAAATTTTGTTTGATTACCCCTATTTTCTGGATGGCTTTCACCTTCAGGAAAGGTTGATACATGCAGTGTGCTAGTGAGTTCACATTATGCTGCAGATTAAAACTGGTGTATCGTGGGTAACTATTCATAGACCAAGGGGGTGTTAGGCGAGATTTAAAGATCTTATCTGCGGTTAGAGAGCAGTTAGAGAAGAAGCTGGAAGGTGGGAGGCGGCGTAGCCAAAGCCGGACACTCTCGCCATACTCGTAGGGCTACAATTATTGCAGCTAGGGTGTATCCTTTAATAAACAAAGGACTGAGCCAAAACGGAGCCAACGAACCCGAAAGGCCACAAATACCTTAAATGGTTGACTCTGATACCTGACCGGGGCCAAACGGGACCAAAGTCCTCCAAATCGACTGTATCGACAAGGTCTTTCCAGTCTTTCGCCTGATTGACTATTGAACCAGAATCATCCGGACATACAAAGTCACAAACATCGAAGTCAATGCACAGGGAACTGAGTAATCTTGTTGTTGTTGTTGTTAAGGGGAGAACCATTTGATTTCTGGGGGGGTATGGAGGATTTTGAGAAAAAAAAATTTGTCACCAGGTGAGAGAGAAGAAAAAAAAATTGATCCTCTCATGGCCTGAGAAAAAACAATTGTCACAATGCACCAGAAATAAGCAAACTTTGGAAACCTTATTCTCATGTATTCTTTGCCGGCGCGCCACCATAGGCGGCGCAAATGTTTTACCACAAGCAATTCCTATGTTTCTTTTCCCAGCACTTATGATACAAGCATGCACTACATAGGTCTACTTTACACCTCAGTACACTCAATGTTTTCCTTCCATTTTCTGACCGAAGAAATCATATTTCAGGATTTCTGTTGCAATATCTCAATGGCATAGGCACTATCTAAAGGGGACTATTTGACTTCTGTAAATTGTGAAAATTTAAAACACAAGACAGGAGTCAATAAACTAGTGTTAAAACCAATATATTATTTTCTCAATATAAATTTGTTAGAAAGATGTACCTTGACAATGAAAAATTGAGGAACAACAAATATAATGAAATACAATGTGTGAGCCTTGTTTTTCTGACCACAAACACTGGATCGCAAACATACCATATTCAGGCTTTTCATTAGAAGCTGGCAGCTGGAGAAATGACACAAGAAGGTCACAGATTTTCCGTTCCTGTATATTCATTTGTCTTCAGTTTCTGGCAAACAGAACTGTTTTTCACAAATTGTATTGTCATTGTTTGGTTGTTGAATATTGTGACTCAAAAACTGATCATGCAAAAAATGTAAAAAATATCAGTGTTCAATGTCATTTTCAAACAGTTTTACCGAGTGCAAAATAAACTGAAACTCCTCTCAGATTGCACCATTAAACACATCAATTTCTCAAAATTTCCAATACGAGAGGGGGAACCCCCCTCTCGTGCTCTCCCCCTTGGGGTATTCTAACAGTTTCACTTAGTAAACAAATTAAAAAAAACTCTCAGATTGCACCAGACTGCACCATTGCACGCATCAATATCTTAAAAATTTCCATGCAAGATAGGGGAAAGCCCCTGTGACACTTTCCCCCTAAGCCTCTCTCATGTTCTCCCACTGTACTTTCAAATTCTGCCCGGTCAGATATCCTAGTGAAAACCCTGTCATAATATCCATCCAAATTAAACAATATACTATATGATTAGATACTGCGTGATCTTTTATATCTTTATTTTATTGTGACTTTGAATTTCATTTTGATGTGTTCACCTTTTTTGAACCATCATGAAATAGCTGATGATAGTCTAGCAGGGTAGATCAGGATTTGAAAGGTCTTTACTGTTGTTGTATTTTGTAAATTTTACAATTACATGTATTGGTATTTAACTTTTCTAAGTGGGGAATGGTCAAAATTTCAGAGTTAGAGAGGGAGGTTACTCAAATTCATCATGGTTGGCGAAGGGGGGAGGGTCACTCGAAATTTCGGAGTTTCAGGCCGTCAATAATGACGGCTCCCTTATATACAACGCATTACAAACTTGATGACCAATAAAAAAAAAATTGCATCGCTACTCCATTTGGAAAAAACAAATTGATGCAGGTCTGACAGTAGAAAAAAAAATTGCTGTCACTGACAGGAAAAAAAAAATTGCTCCCATACCCTCTTCCTCCATACCCCCCCGAAATCAAATGGTTCTCCCCTAACTGGGATAACTACAAAAAGGGTGTATCCTAGCTGCAATAATTGTAGCCCTTGGTTGGTAGGGCACGGGCTTCTGTCATGCGGCTCGCGCCTTACCCCGACCAGGCGATCAGTGATGCGACACAAAATTAACAACAGAGTAAACGGAGGACTCAAATAAAACCACAACATACAACAACAAAGCCGATTTTGCACAGACAGTCATCTGAAAGACTGTCGATTTTTGTTCCGAGAATGAAAGATTTGCTTCATTTAAGGGAAAAATGGAATAAAACAGTCATTTTAAAACTTAAAATGACAATGTTAAAATTTTCGTTACACTTATATAAACAACAACCTCACAAACTGAAAGTAAGTTGCTGGAAAATAAATAATACGTCAAGCTCACGGTAGGTGTTGAATTGCGCCCTCAAGCCACCTGATTGGCAGTGACTATGATCTCAAAAAATATTTCATTTCATGGATTCATATATCTATGTCCAACATATTCAGGATAAATTGTTTTGTTTGTGAATTTAGGACTAGGTATATCATAGAGGATCTGATGCTCCTCAATGTAACAACCTCACAACTGAAAGTAAGTTGCTGGAAAATAAATGATACGTCAAGCTCACGATAGGTGTTGAATGGCGCCCTCAACGGTTCAGTAAATCATAGACACTGCAATGGTTAAAGGTTTGATGTCCCGGGATATGTGTTTTGTGGCAGTTTTACACTTTTGCAGTTAACTTTTGTCCCGTTTTGCCCCGGTCAGGTATCAAAGTTAACCATTTAAGGTATTTGTGGCTTCGTTCGGGTTCGTTGGCTCCACTGGCTCCGTTTTGGTTCAGTCCTTTGTTAGGATACACCCCTCTAAAAAGTCCTTGTCCCGGCTTTTAAATTCAGACAAAATTGTCAGCAATGTGATATAAAATGACCTAAACTGGAAAATATATCATACAGGTTTAGTCACAGAAAGTTTGGCAAAAATTTCCAAAGTTATTCCAAATTTATTCGCAATATGACATTAAACTGGTCCAATAATAATTTCCATTCAAGGTAATATATTACCAGGTCCATGGGACAATTGTGATTTACAAATCTAAGTAGGACCATCCTGAACCACTGATAATTAGTGGTGGTACCAGGTGTCCGGAATGGGTAAGCGTACCCTGCTAGCATGCTACACCCGTCAGGATTGGTCCAAAAATTGTCTAAATATTGTATTAAATGATACAGGATATGAATCACTGTAATAAGTCAAAGCCGGGAATGCTGTCGTTAATCATTTGAGTGACCGAGGTGTCATATTTGGCCACAATGTCGTCATATCGACCGTAGAACTTTTTGAAAGTTCTAACGAGTCTTTTTGTTGTGTATCCTTGTCTCAGTAACTTTGATGCCAATGAGCTGTGTCTCAGTTGAAAATCAGTGTAGGAATTACAAGCCCTACAATACCTGAGTTGTTGAGACACGTACACACCATAAGCAGGTGCAGATGGAATATTACTTGACAAGTGAGGATAATTTATGATTTCAAAATCGAAATCACCCCTTTTGTCATACAGCTTAGTGTGTAGCCCATTAGTACCCACTTGTAGGAATAGATCAAGATATGAAGCAGAGTTCCTACCTTCTGTTGTTTCTTTGATATCCAACTCATCAGGGTCAATATGATGTAAGTAATTTGATATGTCTGGATTGTCTAGACTAATCAGATCATCGATATATCTGTGCGTGTTGTTAAAACGCCTTGCAAGTTTTTTAGACCCTGCTTTGTAGAAAGACTGTAGGAACTCTGCTTCATATGAATACAGAAATAAGTCTGCAAGAAGGGGTGCACAATTTGTACCCATTGGTATGCCGATATATTGTTGAAATGTCATACCGCCAAACTTAACAAATATGTTGTCGATTAAGAAATTAAGCATTTTAATAATTTCTTCGTCTGTGTATTTTAGCTGGGCATCCATGTTGTTACTGAAATAACCTGTCCTATGTTTGATGGTAATGTATTGGTACCTTCTACTGCCATTACATTTTTATGCAGGAAAACTTGTTTAACAAGAGATGACAGTCATTAAAACGGTCCACATTTTATGGACTATTCGATACTGTTATTACACTTATATTGATCCAAAGGGTTAAAACACGAAGGTTCAACTAGCTAACATAATAGATACGCACCTACCTACGTACCCACCTACCTAGCTACCGAGCTACTTACCTCAATATACCCCTCCCTTCCTCCTTCCCTCCCTCCCTTCAAAAGAATCTACCGACCTACGTACCAACCTACTTACATACCTACCTACATACATCCCTCGATCCCTCCTTTCCTCCTACCCTCCCTTCCTTCCCTTACTCCCTCCTTCCCTACCTACCTAGCTCCCGGCCTACCTACATGACCACTTACCTACTTACTTACCTACCTACTACCTACCTACTTACATTTTACATATGACATTTTCAATTTTCGAGGTACCATTGTTTTCGGGGGTACGTTTTATCGACCATTACGCATGGTTCTTTTCAATATTGATCAAAAGGTCTTAAAATAGGATGCTTTTGCATCTTAAATAACTACTTTGTCACAATTTAACACAATTCAATCCGAACAATTTCATTGAAACATTGTTTGTTTCTTTTATTTTGCAATTTCACCTTACCATGGTTACCATGGCCCGTTTTACTGACCATTACACATGGTTCTTGTTCCAATTCATCTAAAGGTCACCTAAATACCTACCGACCGACCTGCCTACCTACTTACCTACCTACCTACCTACCTAGCTTCCTCCTTCAATCAATCTCTCCGTCCCTCCCTCACTCCCTCCCTTCCTCCCTCCATCCCTCCCTCTATCCCAAACTCCCTACCTACCTACATAACTACCTACCTACCTACTTACCTACCTATCTACCTACCTACTTACCTTTTTCATTTGACATTTCCAATTTTCAATGTACATGGTTCTCACGGGTCCGTCATATGGACCACGAGGCAAGGTTCTTATCGTTTTGATCCAAACGTCTTTAAAATAGGATGCTTTTGCATCTTACATAATTACGTTGTCACAATTTAACAAAAATCACTATGAACAATTTCATTGAAACATTGTTTATTTCTTTTGTTTAGCAATTTCATGTTACAAAAGTTCTTAAAGGCCCCTTTTCCGGACCATTACACATGGTTCTTGTTCCAATTCATCCAAAGTTCACAAAATACGATGGTTTTGCATCATAAATCACGATTTTGTAACAGAATTACACACATTTATATCAAATCTAACATTTAAAAATTATTTAAGCAGTTTATTTCCAATATTAGGACAAAACGGTCAACACTGTTCCATTTAATGGACTATTTGATATGGTTATTACCCTCATTGATCCAAAGGGCTAAAAATTCGAAGGTTCATATACATGCTTACCTACCTATCTACCTACCTATCACCTACCTACCTACCTACCTCCCTCCCTACCTACCTACCTCCATCCATCTCTCCCTCCCTCCGTCGCTCCTTCCCCCTCCCTCCCTTTCTACCTACCTACCTACCTATCGACCGACTTACCTACATAACCACCTACTAATCTACCTACCTACCTACATATCTACATACCTACCGACCTACCTACCTTTTACAATTGTCATTTTCTATTTTCGAGGTACCATGGTTCTCAGGGGTCCGTTTTATGGACCACAACGCATGGTTCTTGTCGACATTCATGCAAAGGTCTTCAGATAGGATACTCTTACATCTTAAATAACTACTTTGTCACAAATTAACACCAATCAATACGAACAGTTTTATTTAAACATTGTTTGTTTGTTTTATTTTCCAATTTCACTCTACCATGGTTCTAAAAGGCCCGTTTTACTGACCATTACACTTGGTTTTTGTTCCAATTCATCCAAAACTCACAAAAGTACGATGGTTTTGCATCATAAATCACTATTTTGTTACAACATTACACATATTTATATCAAATCATACATTTAAAAATTATTTAAGAAATTTATTCGCAATGTTAGGGTAAAATGGAGATTGCGCCTCAATTAATGACTTCAAGTTTTGCTCAAACTTTTCTCAAGGAATATTTCAATCATACTCGGTCAAAATCTAAACTAAAAGTTTGGGATCACCGTGCAAATTTTTGTACAAGAGAAATTACAAATTACGCAAGGTTTACTGATATTTTGAATTCAAATTGCAGCTCCAGAGGCAGGGAAACTTTATATGCCCCTCAACGAAAGACTTGAACTTTTACTCTAGCTTTCCTCAAGGAATATTTCAACCATACTCTGTCAAAATTTAAATTAAAAATCGGGGTCACCGTGCAAATGTTTGTACTAGAGAAAACCATGTATAGGGAACCTCCATTGTTTAAACACTACCGTACCCTATATCTGATAACCACGTATAAGGTACCTGCATTGTTTAACACCCCGACACGCTCGTCCTGCAAACAACGTACAGTTTTTCAGTCTTAGGGATGTGTAAATTCAGGAGAGGGGATAACTTCAGAAAGTGCTGTCCCATGAAGGAAGCAGAGTCGAGAACTCGGCCGTGTGATGGCGTTTTCGGGCAAACCGGTCGAAAAAAAAAAGGTCCGCCGTAGCGGTCAAAGCTGCTGAAATCGGCCGAATTTTTCCGTTTTTTTCCCTTCAACTTCAAAGAAATAAACTAGCTTTGAAGGCAAACCTGTAATTCAAGATTGTAGTTGACTTTTCTCAACATACAGCCGCCTATTTGGTCCATTATTGGGTAAAAAGCCTCCGGAGGCAGGTATACTTTAAGGTAGTATGCGCCTCAATGAAAGGCTTCAACTTTTGCTCAAGCTTTCCTCAAGGAATATTTCAATCATACTCTCTCAAAATCTAAACTAAAAATCGTTGGGTCACCGTGCAAATTGTTGCACTAGAGAAATTACGAATTACCGAAGATATACCGATATTTTGAATTCAAACTGCAGTTAAGACAGGTAAACTTTAAGCTATAGTATGCGCCTCAATGAAAAACTCAGTGAAAGGAGCGGTCAAAGCTGATAAAATCGGCCGAGTTTTTCCCTGCCATACAGAGCTAGGCTATCCCATGAACGCATCAACTTTTGCGGATGAAGTTGTGAAAAGCATCGGGGAAAGGCTGGAATTTCGCAAAACCCGCTTAACATGAACAATAAGTCGAAAGACAGCAGTCAAGATGATGATGTCGAGTATACGACCACACATGTGAAAAGCCTTGGCCAGCCATCAGAGCAAGTCACATAATGCAACAGCCATGGAGTGGCTGCGCGAACTATTTAGGCTGTCGGCAATCTCCAACTTTCAGAGTTCCGCCAGATACGTCAAAACTAATGATGACGCGCTGAGCCAAGTCCGGCCCATAAGGAATCTACAGAGGCTTCGTACCATGGCTTGACAAACCTAAAAAGTGTTAAAGTGAAACAAGGGAACAGCGATAACAGTTGACATCACAATAAAAATTGATGAAAATATAAAGCAAAACTTGAAAAAACAGCAAAAATGGCAGAGTCCACTATCATGGAAAAAGAAAATGAAATATCAACCGATGATGGGCGTTCATTTTCACCAAATCTGTCTTAACAGCCCAGTATGGTGTTTCATTGTTGGAGGGCCTTCTCTTAAGAACTAGTGGATCTCTGGATATTCACTTTCACAGAAGCCATAGTACGAAACACAATGAATGCTAATTCAGGGTGAGAGTATTTAGAGCCATGTTTGATGCCTTCACAATAAAAAATAACGCCAATGATACGGTGTTGCTCACATTTGATCGGAATTGGTACATACTAGTATAGGTACCAAAGATCAACAATGAATGTTTGTTTCTATGTGTTCAGTGCAGCAAAATTCTGCGTTGATACAAATGAGGTACTAAACCTATTAGTCCTGATTGATAGTAATTATATTGATGAATATTATGATGATATGTGTGCGTGCACATTCTCAATGCAAGAACTTCTTCAAGTAATCTTTCAGGAAAGAGTTCTTGAAAAAAGGAACTTTCTGTGCATTGAAAACAAAAAATGACAGAGACCGCTGATTCCTTGTGAGAGTGAGCCTGGTTTTATTTGCAAGCACGGCGAGCTTCCACCCCCCTGTGCGATGGTAAAATCTCATTGTCTTTGATGCTGAAGTTGCAACTATGTGCAGGAGCCTGGGGGTGAAATGGGTGCCAGTTAATACATATAGAATGAATTGGTGAATATATCGACATTGCATTACATATCTGATGAGCACTATATCAACGTCAAGTTTCACACTTAGCATTACACAAATAGTTAAAAAAAATGTGGTAACTTCAAAAACTATCTAATCTACAGAGGAAAAATATATTTACAAGGCAGTTATCATCTTGGGACAGAATAGTGAAATTTTCCACTGAAATTGAAATTCTAGTCTACTGGAGCCTACGTCATCACTACTACATCATGATATACAGTTTTCTGACAAACAATCTTGAAATGCACCTGGTAGACAAGTAAACCCTTAAGAAAGTCTATTCATCAATCTGTCACCATTCAAGGCTGCCCAATCTGTAATGTTTCCCTTCTTAGCACACTTGTCCACGCTCAGTCAATAGAGACAACCGGATCAAGAGATTAAAAAAGACAGCCATGTTTTCTCAGCTACACAATTTCCACATATATCTACACCTTGTGAATTTTATTATTAAGATCCTAAAAAAAACTATTTAAATGTTGCCCTTTTTTCATTCAAAGGTTGAGTTCAGGCACAAATGGCTGACAATCATTGAGGCAATATCTAATATCCATTACAAAATATGACTGAAATTAGTGTGATATTGACACAAAGTGATGAAAATCATTGAAAATATGTCATTTACAGCTACAATCAATCTGCAATTGTCTGTTTCCCAAGTACTTTTTCTACAGTACTCTCATCATTCGGATAATGTAAATAAAACAAGTTATCTAAGAAGCCGATTAAAAAAGGAAACAAAATATCAAGATGCAAACAAGAATCATAAAATAGCAAACATCAAAATACCAATAAAGAGAGAAATGAAAACAGATGAGAATGCTTCAATGAAAAGGGCCACATGACAAGAATAGGCCTAATCTTTGCTATGAACACAATTGGGTTTCTTGTGGAGCCCACCTATAGTTTTGAATAGCAAGTGGACCTCCTAGGAGTATGATGATTTGTAAACTTGATCAACACTGGCGCGGTGTTCTCGTTTCACATCCAGGCATCGTATGTATTAGATATGCTTAACTTAATCGATCCTTTCAACAGTAGTGTTGTCCATTCCAAATCCCACAGAGTGGGATCTTATCATTGTAACAGTGATGCGAAAAAAGGTCTTTGGGAAGCAGCAATGTTGGACATTGGATTTGAAGGTGTCTGGACATTAAACATCGAAAACTACAAGAGAGATATCAAAACAGCAATACCATATAAATGTTATCTTTCGTTTCCTGGTAATACTGCCCTCTACAAGCTACGCTCATCTACTTCGTTTGTAAACTGATCACACCTACAGTTGTGATGTGGAGAGAAAACAAGCCAAAACAAACTAATAAAACATGCAAATAAAGATGCCCTGAGCAAGGAAATTTAAAAAGACCAGTTGCAATTTTAGTACTTGACAGTTTGATGCATACATTGTCATGTCTGTAATTTGTCCGATGCAAATAATTTCCATGTAATCTATAAATAACGTCTCCAGTCCTCTTCTTGTCAATATTCAAATGTTAAGAAAAACAAAATTTTATGTTAAATGGAGTCCACATGGCAAAACTCTTCAATGGAGGAATCATTCACATCTTGTCTTTCCAAAGAAAGTTTGTAAAAGCAGCCACCGTATGAACTCTGAGACCTACAATAGAGAGTACATGTGCTGTTGTAGTAACTTGAAACAGCGCCCTCAAGCGTCTATCCACATGTGTGGACTACACAGTCTCCACTAGGCTGTGGTTTTGCCGCATTGTTCTCAACGGTGATGTTGAACCTATGTACAAGTAAATATAGATGAAAAGAACTGACATCTGTAAACGAAACAATTTTTTGGTTTTTTTCGTTAAACTCTTACAAACTTTTTAGCTAAACATTCATAATTGTGATGCATGGAATCTGACCTTTGTGAAAACAGGTAAAGGTACTGTAATGATTCTATAAAATACAGTCAGTCAGAACTGTATTCAGTAAAAATATGATGAAATGACTTTAAGTTGCTACACATGTTTTAAAATGAGTAAATATACCACTGAATCATAAAATTTGCATGCATGGAAAGACTATCAAATACAAATGTTGGAAACGAATAAATCAACAACTATTTACAGTCATTGCGCCATCTTTTTTCAAATTCACCTTTTCAGAGTCATCAGTTTTGGTATCAGCATCACTGACGTCAAAGTTCACGGCACATAGGACCACTTGAAATAAATTTATGCATAGCCTTGACTTATTTCATAGAGTAGAATGTTCAAGGTTACTGAAACAGCAATGTCTCACGTCATCAGGCACTTGCTTATTGCGATCAATGCACCTTTAATATCAATTACATGTGGATCGAAAGCTGAATAAATTGCCTTTCTTGCTTACATTTGGTGAGTAAGCTTTGAATCAACATTTAAACTTACATTACAGCCATCCTAATGTGCTATATTTGAAAGCTTTAACAGAAATTCTGCTGATACAAACTGCTATACCTTATGATGAAACTGACATATACATCTTTGACTTTACTTTTACCACACTATTTGTGTCGAATAGAAATACAAAGTTCATAAAACACTGAAACAAGTCTTAAGTTTTATATTTACACAAATGAAGCCTTGCTATACCTTCTGCCAATCAAATTGAAACTGCTAAAATTGTCGGGAAAAAAGACGAAAATACAATTAGGCTGAAGCTGATTCAAGGGTGATGAACATTCATGACAAGGGGAGGGGCCCTCACAACACCCTGAGGGCTTCATGTTGACGGGTCTGTGGAAGTTCTTTGTGTTGATGGTCCTTTGGCAGTTGCGTGATTTCACGTTCTGTTGACTCAGGAGTGCTACCCCCTGACTTGGAAGGATGGGTACTGACAGCTGGTGCACCATTGTTACCGTGTTTCAGTTTGGGTATCATGCTAGGTCTCTCCCGGTCCAGAGGAGAGCCGTTTTTTGTTTTCTGAACGTGTGACTTGACATTTTGTGGCTCAAAGTCCTTGAGTTCAATCCCTTCGGGTATGCAGTAGCTGAGACGTTTTTCCCTAAGCTGTTCGTATGTCATGTGTTCTACGGGAGAGTTACTATGCCGACTCAGAGCAATGGACCCACGTGGTGAATTGAAACCACTGTCGCAGGCTGAACTTGAAAAACTTTCACTTGGTTGGTGGGATGAGTCTCTCGGTGACAGCGTACTTTCTTTTCTGATGACTGTTGATGCTGTTGAGTCTGTGCTAAGAGTTGGCGCTTCATCGTGTTCAATGTAATCTTTAGGAACATCCTTTATGGCTTTGGATGAGTCCAGAGACTGCTGTGAAGATCTCTCGCGGTCCAACTGCGATTCCTGGCTCTCTCTGATTGGTGACAAGCGGAGAGGATGTTCTTCGTATTCTTGACCGGATGGAGGAACGGGAGGCTCAGAAGAATCAACAGAGATATTATGAGGTTCCTGGAAGTCTTCTGGAAGTGGCATATCCAGAAGATCATGATTAACGACAAGGGGTGGAGTAATACAGTCTCTATCGTCTTCGTAGTTTTCTCTTTCTAAAGCATTTAACATGTCCCGATTATCTTGATTTGATGCCAGCATGAATGTATCAGACATAGGCCTGTGGCGGTAGACAGAATCGTCCTGGTCACTGGTGAAAGTATCAGTACTGTCATCCACACGAGATTCAATGTCACGGATGATTTTCGCAGCATCACGTTTGATTGCTCGGTAGCGACGTGGAACATGTCGTTCCCTACTCTCTTCGGTGAAGTCAGATGAATCGATGGTGTCGTGATCTGCTGCAGCTTTTCTCGGTGAATGCAGGCCACTTTTACCGCTCCTTGACCGATGCGACATCATACGGTTATTATCACTGGTGGTCATCTCTGATGAATCAACGCCATCCAGATAAATTTCATTTTCAGCGTGCTTGCCACCTTTGCCATCTCCATTTGCTGTAGGTAGTTTACTAACATACTCAGCAGTGCGTTGGTGTTGTATTGTACGAAGGCGTATATCCCGAGGGTCTGATTTTGGTCTCTCTTTACCAGAAGATCGTTTCGGTCTTGTGCTCGCGACACCATTAGTCGCCGCGTCCTTCTCACCATTTTTCTTCAGTACCTCTCCTTCCTTTTCACGCAGGTACTTCCAAGGATTCTCTTTGTGTTTTTTGGAATACTGCTTTCGCAATTGTTCAGATACAGCTTTTGTGCGACACTTCTCATCGTACATTTTAGTCGGCAGAATGAACTCGGCTTCACTCTCAGGAAGCGGATCTACATCATCCTTCTTCCTGTAAACTTTATGTTTTTTTTCCTTAGAGGTTGAGGGCCCAGGTATGTGTTCAACTGTGTTACTGATTATTACCCTGTCTTTTTTAGGGCTGCCCTTGACATTGGCCTCACTGCGATTCAGGCCAGATTTATCACCTTTAGCAGTGGCTGCTTTTTGTTTCATTTCTTGCAGAAGTTGAGCCATATTTTCTGGTGGGAATTGAGCAGAATAATTGTGCAGCTCTACAATTTTCCTCTCCTTGTTCTCTTTTCCGTCGTTCTTTTCCTTTTCTTTTTCCCTGTCTTTGTCTTTCTCTTTATCCCTGTCCCTCTTCTCCTCTACTTTCTTCCCCTTTTTGCCAAAACTCTTACGGAATAGTTTTCCAAATCCAAAAGCATTGCCGCAGTTGTCTGCCACTCGGGAAGCTTCAGAGTCAGACCCAACATTTGATATTTGGACGCCTGTAGTGGTTGTACGAGCATTGGGTGTACGCATTGATCCAGATCGTTGGAAATTTGCCTTGGACTGCCCCTTCTTTTCTCGAAGGGAGTTGCTTCTCTGTAGGGAAACTGACCTACTGCGGACCGGAATGCTGGATCCGTTTTGTGCTTCTCGTACCGAAAGAGATGGCGGCAGTGATTTTGACCTCGGTGAAGGTCCATCCTTTGAGTTACGTGTCTGGGTTCCTTTATTTGATGGCCCATCACCATGAACACTGTGCCGCACAGTTTTGTGGTTCTTATTAGCTCGATTACCAGTGCCAACAGATGGACTTGCCTGCGGACTGGTGTTCACCGAGTCTGCCATTGTTGTGCACTCCTCGCTGCGTTCTCGCAAGTACAAGAAATCTTCTGGTGTGACAATGAAGTAGCCATCTCCTGTGTGACAAATCTTCTGTTCCTTTATCAGGTGGGCAAAAGACTTTCTCATTATTTCCTCACTGGGTAATTTCACATCCCCGTAACAATCTGTTAGTTTGCTGCGTATTTTCTCCACTGTGGCAATAACCTTCCTCTTGTTCAACTCAGCTATGATGAGGCAGAGAACTTCAGTCAGAGGAACAAACTGGGACTGTGGTACGGGTGTGAACTCTATTGGTTCCACGTCACCTACAAGTAAAAATAGTAACAGAATTTGTGAGATTTTGAATTTTCCATCCTACACAGTCTGAATCTTGAAAGCAGAATTATTACCAAATTACATATAAGTTGGGTAATCATCAAAATTCTATATAAGCTATCTATTTATCTATTGTGATGCATAACATGAAAATCATTGAGGTATTGCTGCTAGCATTGTCTGGTTTGCAAATTTGTTTTGGGATAGATGAATTTGTTTTAAACTCCTGATTAAACTGAAAAAGAGAGCATTCTGTGAATAATTTTAATGTTGATATCACTGGGCTCCTCCTTTAACACATAACTCCTGTCTGTGTGTCTGTGTTACATAGACAAAAGAGAGTGTCTCTAGTCACTGTTGACAATCTGAATGCATGGCTGCATGTTGCTGGCAATTTGAGATTCTAGACTGTAGAGGGCGCTGTGATGACTCAGACGCTATTAGGGAAAGTAGCTTATGAGCACAGCTTGCTATCAGACAGAGCAATTGGCCAATCAATAAATTGCCTGTAAAGTTCTTATCAGTGATGGAAGTCGTACGCCGCTGGGAGCAATACGGCTGGAATATATCTGTATTAAGTCATGGTTGGAGAGAAGTACATTTGGTATCTTGTTCGTGTGTGGCATGCTAGAATCTTAGTACGTTACTATGCCTTTCACATTGTAACGATTGCTGTTTGAAAATGGCTTTTTATCAATCTAACAACAAACATTTGCAATAATCTAATATAGAGTGAAGTAAAATTTGCAGAAAAATGCAGTGACCAGCCACAATCTCAGTCTATACAAACCAAAATCATTTTTTTCCAAAACACAATGGTTTCACTTTATCATGTACAGTCAGCCTGTCAGTCATCCATTAGTTTCTTAATTTGCCTTAATTACTTTATTGATCCACATATTTGCTTGTTTAATTAACCATGAATTCGATCAGAACATGTCTTTAATAAGCCTAATGAAACATATTACAAATATGTAAACCAGTCTTCTTTGTCCGATATAATCAAAGCGGTAATTTATTTGCACATGGAGGGTATGCATGAATACGAGTCATTATGGAAATATCACTGTAACTCTATGCTAGTTATTGCAATGTATCAATACAATGGCCACCATCTCTTTTTTAAATATGATATAAACTTTGTAGACTGGCACATTGGGTGACCTGATTGCTTACTTATAATGCATGCCGGTAGGAAAGTGCAGTGAATGTCAACCCAAGTGAGCCATTAATGCAAAAAATGCTATAGAACACAGGATAGTATTTGTTCGGAACACAATGGAGTAATGCTACCACAGCAGACATGTTGAATAGAACTGGTTATCCGAAGCAAAACAGGATTAAAGAGCTGTGATGGACAGGGCAAAAGCTGAGTTCCTTCCTTGTAAGTTGATTGGTTTCCACATGGTAGAAGCCAGCCGGACTTATTTTCACTGCGGCAGACTGAACGGCGGCATGGGTCAGTGTTTCTGATTTGGTTCCATTTTTGCAGAAGTGTAAGGTAGTGCATTCACGTTTATTTTGTTCAATTACGCATTTCCTGGAGATGCCATGCCATGAGTTCTAACAAGTCTACATTTTTTTTCAGTGATGCAAATCGTCAGGCAGACGGCATTTCATCACACGAGCACTGTTACTGGTGCGGCACAGGCAATGCCATTCAAATTGAAATAGAGGAAAATAAATACAATTACATCAGGCCAAATTGAAGTCAAAATCACTGAAGATGATTTTCTTTTTCTCTTGGTTAATGGAAACCTTCAGAAAAGCCAGTTGGAATCTTGTTTCTTTGCTGTTTCTAGACTAGGCCATTAACTATAGCAGGTGCACCTCACCTATCGCACATAAGTGTTTTTAATGGGAGTGAGTTTATTTAACATAGACTGCATCAGTGATAGATTTCATGGGTAAACACTCCTCAATTTCCTGCTCGGCAGGTACATATATTGGCTCAACGAATGAAGCAAACAGCCTCAGCATATCAATGCCTCGTAATTAAATAATAACACGCGTCTTGAATAAGAATATCAAAATCAAAAAATAACTATTCAAACAGTTCCACACTCCAAATATCCACATCACTGAAGTTATCTACAGATAAAGATTTGTAACACCAGTTTAAAATTCAGTTGAACCTTTAACCTTTGCATCTTCTGTCAAATTTTCATTTTTTCAAATGAAATAAATAAGACATTTTTATCCTCTGCATGTCTACTTTTCAGCATGATTTGGCATTTGAATAAAATAGGATGATTCAGTCGAACCAAACTTTTCACCATCCATATTTCTTTTTTAGGTAGAAAAATATTTAGAACAGCTACAGTATTTCAATTTTCATATGATTCTACCACCGGAATTTACTGCTGATTTGAAGAATGAACTTGAAAATTGAATAATCACTAATTTTTATAACAAGCTTGTTATTTTGGCAGTTCGTCAAATTGATGAAGCATGGTGAAATATCAAACTGTCTTACAAGCAAGTCAAAACACAGTTAAAATAATTCAAAATGCTAAATTGTCACCATGTGAAGAGCAAGTGAGATCACTGACCGCCGCCTTCGATGAAATTTACAAAATCGTTTCAATCGCTTCTTTCTATTAGATGTCATATACAGATTTAGCTCCTGCTGATTTAAATAGCTGTTTAAATAGTTTGGCTGTTTTCAAAGAGTATCTGCTGTCTGTTGCAACGGCGGTCCTCATTCACTGGAAAAGCCAGTATGTGTTTACAGAGAAAGGCAATTGCCAAACGATGTGTCACCGCTGATTGGTTCCCACAGGGAAAAAACTATTTCTTTTAATTCATCATTCTGAGTGAGGATTTTTTTCGGGAAGTGAATCCGGCACATATCATCGCACGATGGGATGACTGGCACTGTCGGACGTAGCTGAGTGGAAAGGATGCATCCCTTGGGATGAGTTTGCCATCAGCACGTACAGGGCTACGATAGATAACGATGGAATAACAACGGGGGATAAAGGCTTGATGAATACATAAACACAGATATTGTTAAATTACGTTTGGACAGCCCCAACTAGCAAACCAAGAGAATTGACAAACATCCAAGACATCTTTACATTGATCAGAAAGTCTGATAACCAAATCCTACCCTATTCCTTAAATCAGACATACACATGTGACCAGTGTTTCCATTGTAAGGCACGGAAAATTGAAACCTTGATTTTGTGTGTCATCAGGTACATGTATACATACATTCCCACAAGCTAGGGATCTCATACCGTATTCTTCAACGCATGTACTTTTCATATTCTGCTTTGCCTGCGGTCATGTGTGGAGATTTTTTACTGGAAATTGACACAACTGCTAATGTTTATTTATATCCAGTACAAGGTTATGTGATGCCCCGTTCCTCGGGCTACAGCTTCCACACAATTGGTATCTCGGCTTGCTGTGAGTTTTTTCCCACTGATTGAGCCAAACGCTGGCATTAATTGGGGATACACTGACAGACAGTTTGATAGATGTGCACCTAATCTGAGGACCTTTTTTGGCAGTTTCAGTCAATTTAAAATCACTGATGTTAAATACTCACTTTGCTGAGAAATTTACACCAATCCAATATCGCTTCCATGCAATTCACCTCAGCGACATCGATTACTTCAATTTCACCTTACTTATTGAGTCCTTGTGTCTATTTCAGTTTTTTCCTATTGCCCAACATGAAATAAACCTTATCAAATCCAACACTTACTATAAGTTTATGAATTGTGTTAAAAAATTTCAAACTGATGCGTATAAAAATGTCTTCCTTAGTTGTGATATCCTGTATATGCCCGTCTCAACCAGATTGTGTAAACAGCAACAACAAACCAGTGAATTACTATACACTGTTACCTTTAACATGCATAGATATCAACTCATGTCGACAACAAAATTTTCCCTGATTACACGTATATGAAGAAATGTCAATTCACAAAATCTAAGATTTACAAAACACAGAGAAAAATGATTGACTTCAAAAAGCAAATAAAATGTGATATTTTAGCTGACATTACAGTGATTTCGACATATCAGAATGCTATGTACTTGTATTTGTATGCCACTATGTTCGTGCCTGTTCTGATTCCGATGTTGAAACCACTACGGAATTTCCGATCCGGGGCTTTGCCTAAGCCATACTGTAATCCTCTCCACTGAAGTTGATCATCTCCGTGCCTTGACGTGTTAGCCAGCGTACATTTCACCAGTCAAGCATTCAGTGTGATCTGACACTCTCACCAGAGCTACATCATCACATGATTTTGATGTCGCACTTTCTGTTGTCAAATATATCCCATTAGACACATGACATTTATTTTCTTGTCCTTTCTGCATGACAAAATAGTGACAGATGTCCTAACATGAGTATAGTACAAATCATGGTCAAACTAGGTTTGCTACCAAACCACTGCCAACAGCCTTTCCCACTGATAAACTTCAATTGTTCACTGAAGAAACTGGCTTATGATACACGGAATAACCAAATTGAAAAGTAAGTTAGATGTTCAGTAATACTTAGGCTTCACTGCAAGGCTATGGCTAAAAATTTTTCATAGCATATGACAAATTCCATAAACATGGGATTTAATGAAAATCATACTAGTACTGGTGATAATTAATTGACTGAAAAAATGTTTGCTCTCAATCAAGTTTAGTGAAAATGGATCGAGATCTAGGCAAGTTGCATGGAAAATATGGAAAATATCAGTGTTCTCTCCAAATGTTCAAAGTGGCACAGAGATTGCATGCAGACCATATCGATGAAATCCAGAAACAATCATAGGTTTGATCTAATTCTGCCATGTCTTCATTAATTATACTTCTGCAATTCTCACACACCCTTTGGCAGTTGGATTGTTAGACTGAACTTCAAATTCTGAACCTTGAGGGCTTAAACCTGTTTGAAATTCTAATGCTAACAAATGTCCTCTTTGCCGTACTATGTTGAGCAGCTACCATGAAATATGTCGGAGTGCTGTAGCTTTAAAAAGTTATGATCAAAAGATGTTTTCCGAGTCTGGCGGAGGTTTCAGAGCAGGATAACGTTTAAAAAGGTTAACACGCGATAAAAATATCCAATTCTACATTTCTGCCTTCCTACTAAACAATTGCAGAATTGCTCCGAGATACGGGAATGCTACAATATGAATGAAGACCACGACTATCTCCATGGCACCAACCTCTTTGATATCTATTTATGGCTTCAAAATAACAAAGGTTTCATTCCATTAACAGATAAACCTCAACTTTTAGAAAATATCCAAATTTAATGAAGACCTGGCTGGTTTGGCGAGTGTAATAAGATCTTTGACATTTCACAAGGTGGCTTGATATGAAAATCTCAGGATACCTAGGGGGATAGCTGTAGATTAGAATTTCAATTTCTACAATCTGATCCATTGAAATTTCTCCAAAGTATCTGTTATGTCTCAATATTGCAGTCTGTCATTAAAAATCATGAAAAACTGGCACGTTCTGAACGACAGGAAAATGAAATTTTGAGATCTACAATACATCACTCATTTGGCAATTAGTGCATCCGTCAGATGTAACTTAACCACCATAAATTTGGGAGAAAAAATTTCTATTTCTCATTTTGAAGTCAGAGGTCAAGATTTATTTGATGAGTGAAAACATTTAATTCTCATTAGGGATAAAATTAAAAGAATGTCGCATATGAACGATCTCTTGGACTTGTAAAATGGATTTTCATTAATCATTCCAATGGAAACAAGAAACTCTTGATGAAACGATAAAAGGATTTGTATTGTGTGGTATTTCAAAATAATATTTGCATTAGAGTTTTAACCTTATTACCGTAGGAGATCTGTAAGCAGGGAAAGGAAAGTGTAGGAAGGCAGGTCCACAGACAGAGGAATACGGGACAAAGAAAGATGCAGGGACAGAAAGGACCTGAGAAAGGGTAGGCAGGACAGATAGGGTGAGAGAGGGAAAGAAAGAGACAGACACAGTGAGGAACAGACAAGGCAGACAGGGTGAGAGATGGAAAGACGGACAGACAGTGAGAGAGGAACAGACAGCTGGGGCAGAGAAAGGGAAAGACGGGCAGACACAGAGTGGGACAGATGGGGCAAACAGTGAGAGACAAGCAGACAGCTGGGGCAGATAGGGTGAGAGGGAAAGACAGGGACAAACAGTGAGAGAGGAAAAGATAGGGGCAAACGGTGAGAGAGGAAAAGATAGGGGCAAACGGTGAGAGAGGAAAAGATAGGGGCAAACAGTGAGAGAGGAGCAGACAGCTCAGGCAGAGAGGGGAGAGAGGGAAAGACAGGGGCAAACAGTGAGAGAGGAAAAGATAGGGGCAAACGGTGAGAGAGGAAAAGATAGGGGCAAACAGTGAGAGAGGAAAAGATAGGGGCAAACGGTGAGAGAGGAAAAGATAGGGGCAAACAGTGAGAGAGGAGCAGACAGCTCAGGCAGAGAGGGTGAGAGAGGAAAGACAGGGAGAGGGACACAGAGTGGGATACATGGGGGTAAACAGAGAGGAACAAACAGCTGGGCAGAAAGGGTCGAGAGGGAAAGACGGATAAACAGAGAGGATTCGTAGACAGGGGCAAACACAGCGAGAGAGGAGCAGACAGCTAGGGCAGAGAGGATGAGAGGGAAAGACAGACACTGAGTCGGACAGATGGGCAAATTGGATGACAGGGGGTCTGACAGGCAGACAGTGAGAGAGACAGAGGGACACAGAGGGCAGATAGAGGTGGGACAGATAGAGACAGACAGAGTGAGACAGGGACAGATAGGGATAGACAGGGTAAGAGAGGGACACGATGCAAGTGTACCAGACTAAATGTTACTGCTGAAAATTGAATTCTAGTATAGACTAAAATTCAGATGAAGAAAATAAATTTGAACACTACACACATACACACTGTGTTGAACAAGTTGATTATTTGATACATGCATCTCCACATGATTTTGGGAGTTTTTCAGTAGAACCAGAAACTGTATTTTAAAGTACAACAAGTCATCTTTGATGACACAGTCCCCACTTGTTAATGGGTACTTTGATTACAGGTCCTCAGAGAGGATAGAGTCCTCTTCATTAGGTCTGTGATAAAAATACTGTGATAAAAATACTTTTGAATAAATTCGCTTGATACATGTCTGAGTTCAGGACATGAAAAAATCATAACAAAATGGCCGTACAGCAGCTATATTGAATTGTATCACAAAACAAATTAACGTGCAATGTATGACCAATCGTATCACAAAACAAATTAACATGCATATGTATGACATTGGTCAATCTCCTTTAACCAACTTTGAATAAAATCGCTTGATACATGTCTGAGTTATGGTTCTGGACATGAAAAAACGCAATAAATGGCCACACGGCGGCCATATTGGATCGTATTACAAAACAAATCAATGTGCATGTGTATGACATAGGTCAATGTCCTTGTACAAGTTTGAATAAAATCGGTTGAGATATGCCTGAGTTATGGCTCTGTACATGAAAAAATCGTAACAAAATGGCCGCACAGCGGCCATATTGGATCGTATCACAAAACAAATTAATGTGCATAGCTATGACATTGGTCAATGTCCTTGTACCAACTTTGAATAAAATCTGTTGAAACATGCCTGAGTAATGGCTCTGTACATGAAAAAATCATAATAAAATGGCCGCCTGGCGGCCATATTGGATCGTATCGCAAAACAAATTGACGTGCATATGTATGACATAGGTCAATGTCCTTGTACCAAGTTTGAATAAAATCGGTTGAGATACGCCTGAGTTATGGCTCTGTACATGAAAAAATCGTAACAAAATGGCCGCACGGCGGCCATATTGGATTGTATCACCAAAAAAATTGAAGTGCATATCTATGACATTGGTCAATGTCCTTGTATCAACTTTGAATAAAATCAGTTGAAACATGCCTGAGTTGTTGCTCTGTACATGAAAAAATCGTAATAAAATGGCCGCCTGGCAGCCATATTGGATCGTATCACGAAACAAATCGACGTGCATCTGTATGACATATGAAGTAATCCTTGTACCAAGTTTGAATGAAATCGCTCCAGGCATCTCTGAGATATCTGCGTGAACGGACGGACGCACGGACGGACGCACACACGACGCACGCACGCACGCACGGACATGACCAAACCTATAAGTCCCCCCGGACGGTGTCCGTGGGGACTAACAATTTATCAAAATAGATCAAAAGTTGAGGCTATTATGGAGCTTCAAGGACAAAAGTAGAATGCAAGACAAAGTGCCCATTTCAAAAAGTGAACATAAATACACGGTTTGAAAGACTACGGCACTGAGAATTACAAGACAAATGGAAATCTTAAATCTGAGAATAAAGCTTATAATGGGGTCATAAGTTACTTCTATGGATGGAATTTATGAACAAAGTTAAGGGAGACATATTGCGGATGAGAGAAAATATGGACATATCATATTAGAGGGAACAACTAACATTTGCCAATGCAAAAAAACTAAAGTTTTGATCCTTATCATAGATGCTGCCACTGACCATGAATTATACGATGAGTCACCATATTTATGGCGCGTGATGACAAGAAAAGCCCTTACAGGCCAGGTGTGCTGTAAACCTGCCAACACTTCAATGTGTCAAAATTCAACCATGCATAATTATCAATTAATTAAAGAGCAGGGCTCTCTCATTTGTCAGATGAGATACACAACACGGAACTACTTGGAAATGAATTACGAGGACAAAATGCAGCAGGGCTTCAGGGAATTAGCTGGCTGTGTCAGTACGCTCCGAGAATTTTATGACTCGGAAAATTAGATTCCTTTCTCTTTTCCAACTCAACTGTGCAAAGTTCGAAACAGGGTGATGGAGACAAACCTTTGTTTTCACAAATATTGGAAATTGTCCCCTCGTCACTGATAACCTCATACAGGTACACTCAAAATCTGGAGAGAGCTGAACTTTCTGTAAAACAGAATTGTCCCTCCAGTAGGAGAATCTCTCCCACTGGCAACTGAACATCCAAATCTGATATTCATTATTGATATAAATTTCTGTGCTGTCATCATACGGCATTGACCTGGAGGATTCAAGTAGGAATAGAATGCACCTCGGGGACAGATATTTAGAATATAGAACTTTTACGGATATGTTTTTAGTCTACAACTTGTGTGGGCTCATTTTGAAGTTCATGGATGAATAAATAAAGGTTTCTTGGCTTACTTTTGTAAAAATTGAAAATTTAATTTTTTGCTAAAAGAGTTGACACATGGATGACAGCCAGTTTGAATTTCAAGTGTTTAGAAATATCGGGCTATTTTTCTCTTGTATGAAATTTTGCATGGTGAACCCAACTTTTTATTCTTGATTTTTAAAGTGAATGGCCTAAACTTTCCTTGTCTAGGATCTCACCCGTGGACGAAGGCCAAAAGACAGTCAAGATCGTGGACAAAACTTTTCTATACGGGTGGTTTGAGAAAAAGTCCTGTTTTGATGTGTGTAATACCTTAAATGGGAAATGTGTCTGCAATGTCTGTTATCTATATCTAAAACTATGGATTAGTTGTACCATGAACAGTAGAAGTGAGACCTTCTGTCTATGGCTTTACTCACAGTTTCTGACAAGCTTGTATCTCACATTTTCTTGTATGATATGTTTGTGAGACTTGTCTACTTCAACTGAAGGTAGAATAGTTTACTTTTTTCATAAGATTAACATAATTTTTTCAGAGAACACTCATATTTTTCATCTTCTGCCTCTACAGCGAGTGTTAGCATTGCAAATATTATGTGTTGTGTACATCAAGCCAACAGTACTGCTATTGTTGATGACTGAATTCCTGTCCAGACAAAAACTTAGCCATCACCAATAACACTTGTCTGACATCACACTCATACATATAGGCTATGCTGACAAGTTGAAAGGGATTGGGAATTTTCAACTTAACTTCGGGAGTAGGGCAACCTATTTTCTACAAATGGACTGTAATTGATGGAAAAGGTGCACCAAAAGTTACAGCTAATTGGGCTTTGAAGTCTCTGTTACTGATGTTACTGAGGTTGTGTTACTACTTTTAATACACTGAATCCCTATCATGTATTACTGAGTATTGAATCAGTCAATTTGCACAGGTTATTTGGAATATATTAGACTTTGAAAGGATGAAATATGCTGCGCGTGAACTAAATGAGATCATGAAATATCAAAATATCAAAATGTCAAAGGATCAGAGGTTGTCATTTGAAATACGCCTTTGACAATTTTCGTGAATTCTTAGTACATATGTGGTTATCTGTGTCAGCTAATACAGTGCCAACACTGAATGCATAATCCTGTAACGATCTAAACTTTTACATGCATAGATAGCACTTTGTTGTGAAAGTAAACTTTCAAAATATTTTGTGTCTAAAATTCACCGAAGTCCATGCAATGTTAATGATAAAGAACAGACATATGCTAACATAATGCATATGATAATAATTTGTGAATTTACAGCGACTAGATATAATTTGGAATCATGGAACTGCTCTGCTTTTTCTCAAAACAGCAGATGGAAACGTTGAGCATTCTCACAGTTCAATACTGTTATGCACTATTATTATCAGATAACTTACATAGGCAAAGCGTTTTCCTGAAATTTCACACAATCCTACTTGTACCTGACTCTCCACATGTAGGTAAACTATGAATTTCTTAGGCTGTATAATGGATTAATACACATATGGTCATACTAGACCAGGACATAAAAGATGGGAACAGAGTCTCCATGTTTGTCAGCAACTTCTAATTGATTGCACTCTCTTGTCTTTTGCAGTTATAGCGACAATTGTCAGTCTATTTCTAGAACCTTCTCAGAGTACAATCACAGCATCATCCATCACCTCTTTTATCTTTCTCTACATGCCGAAAAAGTCTGCATGGATGACACGTTTCACATGTCCCAAAAGTCTGTGCAGACGGCACAGCTTATCCGTTTCAAATCCTCTATAAGACATTCCTGGCATATTTACTTGAACAGCAACGCAAGAGAGTTAGCTGTCTGCAACCATTCATATGACTAGTCAACCTCAAAACTCTGACTAACAGCCTGCTTCAACCAATCACAGCTTCTCACTTGAATTAACGAATACACATAAGTTTTGAACCACCAATCATACGGAAGCTACGCCACAGAGAACAACGATAATTAAATGCTCGACAGGCATATCGCTTGACTGATGACATTCTTTGCCAAATGGTTTTTTAACTTGTCATGAATCACATCTGTCTCAGAAAATATTGATACAGCTCTGGTAATCCCATCATGCATTTCTTTCATGTCAAATAAAAGATAATACTGTAAAGCTTTCAGAGCTCTGGGACACTTTGGCTTCTACAGCTGGTCAAAGTGGAACCTAGCTCTTAACTCATACAACACAAATCGCACACAATGTCAGCAACCAACATAAATTTTGTTATGAGTTCATACTCTTTGACAGACCTTATCAGACCCTTACACGACTTTCTACTTTATAAAACCATATTTCAGTGTAGTATCTTCCACTACACAGTTATTAAGATATCGATATGTTGTCTGAGATCTGAAAAGTCACTCTTTGAGACACAACTTTAGCTGATAAATTACATTTCTTACAAGTTATGAAATGTTCCACTTTCAGATACAATATCATTTGAACTGTTGAAGTCAGATTAAAGTAGAATGAAAATAACATTCAGATACATTCTTTGCACTTTTGATGTTTTTAAATAATTTTAAGCCTTCTATTGCAATTTAAATACCTTTCTTTTCAAACATAAAGTTCCCTTCTTGTAACATTACCAGCTCATTTTCTGTTGGTTAGGTACCAAAGAGAACACGTTTTATGATCTTGTGGTGGCAGCAGAATATGTCTATCTATCTATTTATAGTCATCATCATAAAAACAAACTCAATCTTTGAGCTGGAAAAAATGTGACAAAAACAAATGATGGAGACAATGAATGCAAGTTTTTTTCCACAATTCAAAATGTTACCCATTTAGTTCTCTTCCCAGACATGCATGTGCATAAGGCTCTGCTGATGAAGTTTTTGGTTACCATGGTGACAACTGATTTTAGAGAACATAGTTAGCATGAGTGTCTACACAGCACGTACATCTCAAGAAAACCTTTCCTATTCGTATGATTGGTGTATTGCATTTTGCAACTCTGGTCTCTAGGTATCTGGCAGTCACCTTGAAAATCATCACTCCTTTTACCATCGACTCCAAATAAATGTTAAAGGATGATAAACGCCATTAAAACTGGTATAACCAATATCAATACCATCAACAAGGATATTAAAAATATTCTACGATATGCTGGGTTGTTTACGAATCTTTGAAAAGTTCAAGCGTGACGCATATGTGGATGCTGTACCTCTATGCTATCAGCAAAGAGACTCATTACTCTGAAATTGGAGGGAAATTCTCAAATGCCAAATCGGTCTACCAATAAGACCTTGCCTGTCTCATAACATTTTATGCCCCTATCGCCATTATTGTTACTAAATGGGACAATTTTGCCTGAAAGTATATATTCAGTTGAGTTAATTTATAATGGCGAGCTGTGTTGCTTGTATCGAATATGCACTTGAACTTCCAGAACACATCATAGCCATTCTGTTTTCAAAATATAGTCTTATTTTTAGACAAAACAAAACTTACTTGTACAGATTTTTGTGAAAAGACAAGTCCGGCATAACAATCTTCAAGAAAAACCAGCACACTGTACTCAGAGGGTACATCCTTTTCAAATTTGTGAGCACGTGATTATATTGAATTGAAACTTTTCCTGCCAAGTCAGTGGAAATTGCATCGATTTTCCTGGTGCCCAGAAGCTGGCATTCAGAAGCTGTTATCTTGCCAAGTCAGTGAAATTCTCAACTGAAATCTGAGGTAAAATTTCACTACAATAGCAAGCTAAAGTCCAGTGACACACACACAATATTTAGGTAGATTTTTTAGGGGATTAAAACTGGTGTAAAGCTAAACACAATGTTTATTACATTCTCAACTATGACAGATGCAAACTACAAGGCAGATAGAATGGGTTTGTGCTACATATACCTCCCTTTACAGACTTGGCAACATGGTGGGTGACAAGCTAGGCCTAGCATCAAAAGGGAAAATGATTGTTGGATACAGAGTCATTTTGAAAGAAATGGGTCAAGGTAAAGCTATGTAATATCTATTTGAGCGTAAAAAACTGGTTCACCAAAATGTCAACTGCCTGGCAGCCATATTGGCGCGCATCATAAAATAAATTGACAATCAACTTTAGATCATTTTACTAATGTGCTGTGCTTAATTTGAGACAATTTTTGAAATCAGTAAATGGACGTCTAAACTGTGACAGGAATGATTACATCCATTTTTGAGGACGGCAATGAAATTCCCATTTGCTGTGTTGGGCAGTTCCTGAAAAGAGTAAAGCATAGTGGGTTGTCATGAATAAATGCACAGGTTTTCTATTCATACACACATCATACAGTCAAACACAATGGTTGTTACCAATAAATATTTCAGAGTTTTTGTTATTCCAGTTTCCAGTGATTTTCAAGATCTATCATAATTTTGTCTGTTTTTAGTTTATCAAACCGCTGCCTTTTCTGCCAGCGTCGTGAAAGAATGCATCTTGGCAATTCACCCGTTCTCACTTTCTGCTAGGTTCAGACTTCAAGTAAATACAAAATGTCTTACAAACAAATTACTTAGGATTAAAGTCATGGGCAAGCAAATGCACTCGATAAACTTGGCTGTGTATAAGACGTTCAAATCAAGGATGCTCGATAAACTGGGCAGTGTATAAGACGTTCAAAACTAAGGATGTATTCTATACTGTCTAGGCCCCTTGAAAGAGCACACCATATACAGAACAAGGAAGTTAAAATACACTGCGAGAACTGTGGAACATTTCAAAGTCTACTTAGGGGCAAAAGCAATATTGCCTGAACATTAACTTTTGATCGGAGTAATTTCAGAGAGAGAAAGTTGTTCCCCAATTTCTGCTTAAGGGTATCAGTTTGTTGTGATTCATGGCAGTGGGCGACTTACAGGGGCTGATTCCTCAACCGAATGGGGCACATGGGATTGGTGCAATTCGTGTAATTTGTACTGCAGATTTAGGTAATTTGGTTGAAGGTTCATGCCAAGAATTCTGAACAGATAACTGCAAGTAAACTAACGAGAAAGGCTTCTCACGATTTTGAACTCAAAACTTTCCTCTGCACTGCATCACCGAAGCACATTATAATCATTTCACTTGTGTTCCCAGCTCACTGATGAATTAGGACTGATAATCTCTCCTGACTGTTTCGTACACATACTGTGTTTTCAGTGCCGGCAATTTATGGCTTGCCTACGGACTCGCCACTTTACCAGGACAAGATCTTAATTACAGGGAACTCCCCCTGGAGAAAGCGCTTGAAAACAATCACGTTTGCAAACCGTCATTTCATTAAAGTCTGCTATGTGCCTGTAATGATTCTATATCCCATTTGCAATAAAGCAAAGCACACCAATTTTACTAATTTCTTTCAGCCACATATTTATCAAAGCAAATTTATCACCCCAGACCCCTGCGGCATATTTGTTCCTTTGCTAAGTATTAGTCTTTTTGGGTCATCCAAAAACTTCTTTGTAATATACTTCAGATACAGGTTATTGCTCAATGGATTTAGCCCACAAGAAACAAGCATTAAATCATGATTTCAAAAATTTGACAACATCATCGATTTTCTGATATTCAAACATGTTCTGAAATCTGTTATTTCTTATCCGTGATTGGAGATGTCTCGATCTGACGTTTACATTACACTGAATGTAACAATAATGCAATTGCCTCAATTTTGCAACATATTATGCCATATTTGGCAAATAAATTTCCATATTAGGTCGGAGTCAACATTAGAAATTTTCCATATTTGGTAAACATGGATCAAACTCTCTGTATTCATTTACATATCTTGCACTGAAAGGATGCTAAACCATTTTGACTGCATTCAGGTCAGAATCTTGCAATTAACTCTGTACAGTGAATTTATGACCTTGCTTTCCACACCAATCAATCAGAAACTCTCTGGTCTATCGGTGAGGAAAGAGAAGATGAAGAAAAGATCAAGTGCAATCAGTTCGGTAAAAGTACAGCCTAACAATACACCTGTTCTCAAATTCCATAAAGCCTTTTCCTTTTCAAAGCGAGGCTAATCATTCTCTAATGGAAACTATTGCCCTAGCTGACAATTTCCACTGATCCTGTATGCTCCGAAGTCTGAAATTTGTCTGCAAATCACCGATCTTTTCCATTAAGCTAAAAACATCACCAGGACACTAAACATGCGCTGTATGACAGCTTAAAGCCAATTTGAGATTCGGTATAGTAGGGTAAGATTGACAGATGGCAATGGGGCTGTGCTTGCTGAGTTTCTCGTTATCTGTGATGTGTAAAAATAGTCTGAAATCGCCAGCCTTCAATGGCGCTGATCAGCACAAAATGCAGCCAGAATAACAACCTAAAGTCACCAATTCAATAGCTTTGACACAAAAATACTTTCATCAAAAAGAAATCTGAACGGCTATAACTTCCTGGAAGCCCATGATTCAATTTTCTTCACAAACTCTGGCAAATATTTATGAAGCTTCTATAGTCTGTTGTTTTGACGGAAAAGAAACTTGCATTAATCAAGCAGTTGATAAATTTCCAGTGACGTCAACATTGCTTGTTTCCATACCCATGGACAGGATGATTCAGTGTAAATCCATCCGTGTTTCCGGCACACACTTGGGATGAGATGTTAAAATTACGGAAGTTGTGCAAGAGGCTGTCACACTGACCAATCATTCATCATCGAGTACTTGTTGATTTTCCTCAGCTAAAATCAAAATTTTCTTCTCAGTCTATTTAAGTTTCCTTATTTAATATTCACAAATGACAAAAAGACAAGTTTGCTCACACAGGAAATGCGTCACATACCCAATTTTTTAATAAGAAATCTTTCTTCAATTGAAAGTAACCACTGACAATGTGTACATCACATCTACAGCTTGACAAACACTATAAAATATATCATTGAAATATTGACAGCCAAATGCACTGCAAACTTCCCCTCTGACAATGTTGATACAAATTACAGACTTTCAAGTGCATGTCAAATGTTTGTGGTCAAGTGTAAAATAAATCTTTCCGACATGCTGAGGTCAATAGACTCAGAGACATTGTCGAATTGTTGCTTTAGGTAGAGCTCAAGGAATTATTTCTGCAGTTTTTTTTGAAATACAGCTACTTGCTGGTCATTCATACAATTTTTTTTCTCTCTCAATATGATAGTGTTTATTCAGGCAATGTTCTTTTCTGCCTTTTTTCTATGGCTTTTTCTCATGAAAAAGACATAAACAATATTGCAGGTAACTGTCTGAGCGTCAAAAGTTCTGTCGAAGACGTCAACGAATTCTACGCTGCACTGGGAGTATGAGGAGGAATGAAACGTTTCATGCACAGGGGAAAAAAAAGGGAAATTCAGTCACGCACTCATTTTAATTGACAAAACTCTATCTCCTTTCACCGGTACATTGGAGATTTGGACACAACAAATCATGCACACGACAAGGACAGCAGGAAATCAGCCGCAATTGAATTTTGATTTGAACAGCTCTGTTTTGTCCGACTACAAAGTATTGGTCTATCAGGCAGGATTCGTAGACGCAGCAATGTTGAAGTTTTTTTAATGCATTCCACAGACACAACAACATCATTGAAAAATCAATAACTTGATGTATTCTTTCACTTTTCTTTGGTTGAACATTTGTCTTACTCGCTTGGGAAAGCAATTACACAGACATCTATGGAGAACATTTCCCTCACGTATACGCTTTGAAAAGCAGCGCTCTACTCTAAAGCTTCTTTGCTGTTTGTTTCAAATCACCATTGTCCATGACTGCATTCTAAAGGGACTAAAATTGTAAAACATTTTGCTGATAACAGGCATTTTTACACACTGTCTTGCAAAAAAATAGTTGACAGAGATATGTATGGATTTCACAGCCAACTTTTTTGTACAAGCTTTATTTATGTATTTGTATGTTTATTTATTTATTTGTTATTTGTTTGTTTATTTGCCTGACTGGTTCTCACAATACCTAGAGATATTAAATGGGGATGAGATCATACGTTCCATTTTCTAAGAATGACAGTTATTTCAACTGTAAGCTTGGCATTCCTAATTAACAGAATACTGTCTGCAGAAAATGAAATTGCTCAAAATCTGTCCATCCTGACACTCGAAAGAGCTGTTGTGAAAATGAGATTCATCATAAACAGACAGGTGATAGCACAGCACAGGTGTGAACACTAGCAGCTTGATCAAAACTCTGAACTGCCATCATATCTCAGTACAGGAAAATGTAATTTACAATTTGCCCAGAAGGTTCAATTCTTTTGAAGTTCTTTGACACCTCTGCACGGGAAAGACAAATTCACTGAGACAAAGGACAGAAAATCATGTCCGAGGGCTATAATTTATCAATTGGTGTGAAATTTGAATAACGTCTTCACCATATCATTGCTTGTCTTGTTCCTAAATTCTGCATGGCTGCCTGATCGATTGCAATCTTGTTCACCAGCTTTCTGTAGATTTTTTTTGCTATCACTGTTCTCAAGTGATCTGGACAAAATTCAAAACTATTCACCAAACCTTCCCTTTCACAGTTTTAATATGAAAACGGTGCAATTTCACTAGATGTGATGATACTTTCTTCTCTTTGCGTTTCGTGTTAATTTCAGAGGTCAATAAAAAATAAACTATTTTTTGTAACCCTTTCATCACCAATGTTTGCATGATTCTAGTGTTTTCAAAGGCAAAACTAGAATCTCAAAATCAACACAGGAATGAAAGTGTCAATAAAAATCGTACATAACTGCAGCAAGGTACATGTACTTAAGTCTTGTCTTACACAATATATAAAATTTGCTGTAATTAAAATTTTCAATTCCAACTTTCTTGCCGTCAGATTTTACTGCAAAGCCAAAATGTTAAGCAACAAAGATTACTCTAGGTTCAACAATTGTTGTACAACTGGTATTTAAATTTACTCCAACATGACCTTAATTATTTCTGATGATCAAGAGACGGTGACTAACTCTTTATTGGCACAACATTGCCCAAACAACACACCCATGTCATTTTTGACACATCACTGAACTAACTGGAACATTCTGCACCGCTGATCATGAACTGCCGCCTCTCATATTAATTGCATCTTGGATTTGAAGTTCATTGAAAGTAACGAAAACAGTCTCCGTGCTTAGTATGCAGCCTTTGTTCATGTCAATGCATGGCCTTAGAGCAAAGTCTGTTTTGTTCTCATGGGACTATTTCACTCCCTTGTAATCCCGCTTTGGACATTTTTTTTGTTAAAAAATCATACTAAATGTTATAACCACTTTGATGTATATAAAGAAAGCTCCTTATCAAAATACAGATTCAATAATCTACAGTTTTTCCATCATCATTTGTAATTTAAAATGTGGTTTCACAACGTCTTTCTTTTTCTGACTTGCAGGTACAAATCCAATTTCAGGGGGGAAAGTCCCGCCGGAAGAAAAGGCGTTATTACGCTCAGTCAATCAGGCTCAGAAGGTTTTATGAGACACTGAAATACTGTTGACATGCGCTTTCATCTTTCGGGCAGACACATATCTTTCACTGTTTCTGCTGCTTTTCTCTGAAAGCCACGGTGGAATTTCAGCTGATGGTGAAAAGTTCAATTCCGCAATACACACCTGATGAAAACTCATCCTCCTCTTCAACACAACTTGTATTTTTTTAACCTAATTCATTCAAGCACATTTTCATCGAACTATACCTTTCGTAGCAGCCAGGTATTACGGCGTAATAACCTCTTTATGTAGCGTGAGCCTGTCCATGGCCAATCACACGGAACACTCCATATGTCATTAAAGGCAGTTAAGATGGGAGGTCCATTTCAACTGTGTGGCTCACATAGAGATTTTACAACTATGCATGTTAATTTCCGTTTCAGGCACGGTGAGTCAGTTTAAAACTAAACTTTTATGTTTCGTTGGTGCTGAGAACAACAATAAATACAATGGCGTGATGAAGACAGAGTAGAAAACTACCGTCCACTTATACAAGTTGACCTCTGAAAAGAAGAATTTCAGAGGATGTCTTAGGGTTGTCAGAGTTGTCAATACCTTGATAAGGTATTGAAACACAATATACGTCACTCTAGCTTGCTGAAACAAACTCCTTGAAAATTTACTGAAGCTTACAACCAATAAATTGGGGGCTATTTGCCGACGTTCGTAACCTCATCTCCATTCTCATCTTTGGCTTGGTGAGACATACACCTGAGATATAGAGCTTTATTCACCATCACAGCCCTAGAAGCGGCAATTTGTGTCATAGATGAAATGAAGCAAATGTAATGATGCCTGATAGGCTGAGCTTCTAACACACAAAAGGTCTGTCCATCACAGATGGAAAATATAGTTTGTAATCAGGTACTACTACACTATCCAATAATAGCTACCGTCTCTTATCATGCTTGGTGAGCTATATATTGCGGCAAATATGCTGTATTTTGCCTAAATGGAAAATTACCCGCGTTCACAATGGGGTTTTCAGTTCCCAGGGAACCTCTGCAGTGTATAATCATGGCTAATGGAAACTTTGGAACAAGCGTGGGCAATGTCACACCTCGGTGTGTCTAGGACAAGTGTTTACAGCTCACCACTGATACTGCTTTCAGAAACTGAGTCAGAGAGATGCTGTTATCTTCATACACAAAACACATCTCCATATTATTGTCAGCTTCCTAACTCTAGTCCATTTCAAAGTCCCCCCATTTTTGTCATTATTAAAAGATATGATGAGCTAATCTCAAATTTATATGCTTGACACTTCCAATTTATCAGGAATAATTTTCTCATACAATGACATACAGGTAAACAGATTTTCATTTGAAAATGAAATGTGTTCGTGCATGTATGCAGCCATTTCAAATGGATTTTCCTTTGATCATCAAATTAACAAAATACCTCACTTTAATATCGGAGTCACATTATAGATTCATATTTTGACAGGCAATTGAAGGCATATGAATATTCTCAATCTGCATTCATTGACTGAGAGTTTTTTCCACAATTTCATAGGTTTTCCAAGAAAAATACCCGAACAAAACCTTCACGTCTTTATTCAAACTTTGAGAAACACTCATTCACTAATAGAAAGCAGCTTGCTTTATCTTTCATAAGCAATACCGGTACATCATATTATATATTTTTCAGCTCATTTACTAAATGGAAATATTCTTTAGTTATGGTCTGGTTACTATGGTGTTTTCTCATTTCTGACATACAGAAACTTTGATTCGCCTTTTGTTGGAAAATTTCAGGGTGAAGAAATCTGAAGAAAAGACATTTGCAAGGGTTTTAAATCACTTATAAGATATACCACTACCGATGATGACAATTCTTAATTATGGAGAGGTTACAGGTTTCACAGCACAACACACATATTCTCAGAGAGATTTTGTATCCATAGGACATGCATGAATATGAGATTTTTTTATTCCATGATTTGAAAGATTTTTTTAAGTACACTGAGGGCAGAGAAAGGAAGCATTATTTCTACAATTCTGTATTCTTTTCCTCTTTCAAGTTATGTGAACATATTTACTTGGAAAGTAGGAAATTTGAAATTTCATTAAATTTTCAATCCAGAGATTCTCTGCCATTTTTGAACACCCACCTCTCCAGAATTGGAATCCCTACCGGTACACTTATAGATTTGCTTGTATGTAAACATAATTTGTGTGAGATGAGATTAAGTCCTCTACAAAAAGGCATCCCAAATTTCATTCCACATCATTCTCTTTACCTATCAGTCAGATTACGTGTCTTCTTGAAGTCTAGTAGAGCCAAGACTGAACTCCTCATACAATTACATATTACTTTGAAATGAAGACACAATGGTGCGTCATTTTGGAAACCTAGCACAAATAACGGGTAAATCATGGGATTTCCAAATGTCTTGATTTCAGAGATATTCCACATTTCAATTTTTCAAATTACCAGAAAATGTTAGCTGCTTTTTTACACAGCAATACAGGGTGATTTTGACAAAAAACATAACTGTATATTCACAAAACTTTGCTTGGAGGACTGAAAAGTACTGCACTCAAGTTTCTTTCAGCAGCATAAGTGTAAAACTTACATTTTTTTTTATTTCTTATTAAAGTCTGCACTACCATGATTGCACACCTGGTTGACTTGCATTAAGAATTCAAGTCCAGTGGTTTTATCGTAAAGTGTTATTGATGAGTCAACAACTTCAAAATGCACCATAGATTTATATTTAATGAAGGGTTGAACGTCAAATATACTTAGTCCTGCACTTTGTGCGTTTTATTACGCAAATTTATTACCAGTGAAGGTATCGTCAATATTTGGCCAGGGTTGTTCTGTTTGATAGAGATTTGCAGCCTATCATTCTGATAGTTTGTCAAATTGCTTTCCCTGCTGAACCAGTTGCTGATTTTTTTTTTTGGTGATGTAACTTCACTCTCTAAGGAGACATCATTCTTTCCCACTGCCAGCTATGATTACACAGCTTACACTCCAACAAAGTCTGAGGATTCGTGGCGACAAATCAAACCAAAAGAACTTCCCGTGGCAAAATTACAACTTTCCATCATTGTACAGGAGTAACATGTCGTGTATGTATTATTCAGTAACACAGATCACTAGATCATCGGGCAAAACTACTCAAGGCGGAGGTGTAAGCCAATCAGAAAACTTATACAAAGCTATTTATTTATTTACAGAAAGCACTTGGTGATTGGGTATAATTACTGGAGGCGGTGGTGTCAGCCAATCAGAAAAGCTTCCACACACCTACTCAAAATCCTGATCACAATATGGCTTTTACGAATGATTGTACATGTACTTTATCTTCCCTGAAACTCACCTTCCGGAAAAAACTGTAAACACAAATCCGTTCCTTCCTGTTTCTGTCTTTCACGAGATTAAAAATCTTCCTCACCTAGACACACTCACCATCCTTCCACACCCCTTCTGGGTAATGGTTCATTCCAGTTCATCAATTCGTTTCAATTAGACTGTGTAGTCTACCAGAAAGTGAGTTCCCTCATGTTTATACAGCGATTTCTTTTTCTCTGTGTCTGTGCTGATCAACTTTGTTTAGATAATAAGAAATCAATGGTAAAGCAAGTCAGAGCGGAATATGTAATATAGCCCTTTACAGTGAAATTACTTCAAAGCATGCAACCTTAGTCCCCGTATTTATTTGGCCCCAGGTTGAAACTCATACCCAAAACCTTAATCAATGAAAAGGGAAGAAAAAATATTGAGCGAGATTGGACCATTCATATCTGCACACTAGAAGTTTACCATGTCTGCTAGCAAAAATTTTTTCAGTAAATATGAACAGACTTCAGAATCGTTAACGTCTGGTGCATGCACAATTCATCTAAACAAACCTACGCGTCCGACAGAAGCCTTATCACTCGGCCGCTGAATGCAAATTCAAAGGTAGTCGGTTCAGCGGCATTAAATTTTCAAATTTAATCTCCATAAATTTGGTAGCCAATCAAACACCCTTTGTGGTCACTTTCCAGTACAATTGTGACTGACAGCATGGCAATAATCAGGACCAACTATAGGCACTACTTTGTTTATTACTCCCGCAGATTCCTGGCTGTTTCATTTTTGCTTTGGTAACGTCATCCTCCCTGGTAGCGACAAGGTAGAAAGCCAAAAAAAGTGACAAATTATACAAAAGCGGCTTTTTGAAAACGGTTTCTTTATGCACGCTAGACGGTTATTTTCTCCGCAGATGTGTTATTAGTCACTAAATTTTACGAAGTTTCTGTCAGACGCTGACAGGAAGCAAAGTGAAATTTCATGTTTTACTGAACACAGAACAAATGACTCACTCCTTAGCAAACATGAAACTGTAAAACTGCACGTCTTTCTGAAGGCCAATATTATCCAATTATCAAACTTTTAATCAAAATTTCATGTTGTTTTAAATCAAATAATGCAATTACGGTGTGGAATT